>NC_045550.1:59269094-59616594 GCF_009769535.1 Thamnophis elegans
CTCAGAAACTCTGACATTTGAAGCATACAAGTCTTAAAGCTGTCACGTTACAAGATCCTTGCACCCCTAACCCTTTAGAAAAAACCCCAGGGGTGTTCAAAGTTGACAGCTTTAAGACTTGTGGACTTAAACTCCCAGAATTCTTCCTCTCACTCTTCATCTTGATGATGTGCGGACGGGCGGGGAGAGGGAGCTGGAACCGGTTCTAAACGGCACTGTAGATTTGTGGAACCTCTTCTATAGAAGATGTTAGAATTGGCAGGAACCCACCCCCTGAAGCATAGGTTTTTGAAGCAGAGGGAAGACCTGCAGGAGTACAAGGCCAAGGCTGATATGGTCAGCCAGTTCCAGACCATGATGCAGTTCCCACTGGAACAAGGCCCTCCGGCTCTTTGCCACCAGCAGCAATTCCCTCCAGCCTTCACCCAAAGCCCTGCACCAGGAGGCTGAAGCAGATCCCAAGTTGGAATTTCTGCCCCACAGAAAAAGACCCCGAAGGGGAGACACTCTGCCACAACACAAATGTTCATTGCACATATCCAGCCCAGGGCCCATAGTTTGTGGTCCCCTGATTTAATGCAATATAAAAAAATGCAAATAATTTTTCTACAGACCACCACAATTTTCTCATGGACCACCAGTGGTCTATGGACCACCAGCTGGTGACAGCTGCCCTAGACATCCAAGGATAGGAGGAGAGGGGAGGGAAGGAAAGGGACTGAATGGAAGTTTCTCATTGCTGGCTCTCTCCCAGCATGGGAAGCCCTGTGGTCCTCCACTGGGAGAATCTCCAGGATGGGATGTCTTTTGAATATATAAAATGGTGACTATGAAGAATGACCACAGAGAAGAACTCGGCACCGTGAATCACACAAATTAAATTCCCAAATGGAAATCCTATTATTAAACATTGCTTTGAGTGTTCATTTGGGAATAAAAACAAGCAAGCCTGTTTGGTTTAATTTTTCATTCTTCCCCAAATAAATGAAATTCCTGTGGAAAACAGAAGGAGAATTAGATGCAAGGGCTCTGTTTTCAGAAAACCTCTTCATGGTTTGCAACAAGTGATGCAGCTAGTCCTTGACTTACGGTCAGTTGCTTAGCAACTACCATGTTTTTTGGAGTATAAGACACTCTGAAGTATAAGACATACCTAGCTTTTGGGGAGGAAAACATCTCTGTCTCTGCCTCCCATGCAATTTGCCTCCTTGCAGCAAACAGCAAACTGCCCATTTCAGTTTCAGCACAGCCTGATTAGCACAAGCAGCTGATTGTCAGTTGACTCAGCCTCCTGATGATCAGATGTTTCAGGCTGCAGGGATTGCCATAGCCTATTGCCGCCTCCGCATGTCCCATTTTCAGCCTCGGCATGCCCCATTTTTGGCCTCCACATGCCCTATTTTTGGCCTCCACATGCCCCATTTTCCACCCATTCTGGGCAGGTGGGGATCAGAATGGGTGGAAAATGGGCACACGGAGGCCAAAAAACGGGGCGCCCAGAGGCCATAAATGGGTTGCGGAGGCCGAAAATAGGGCACACGGTGGTGGCAATAGGCAATGGCAATCCCTGAAGCATGAAACAGCTGATCGTCAGGAGGCCGATCCAACCGACAATCAGTTGCTTGTGCTAATCACCCTGTGCTGAAGCTGAAACTGAAACACGCTGTTTGCTGCAAGAAGGCAAATTGCTGGGAGGCAGAGGCCAAAGGGTAGGGATGACCGGGAGTGTGGCTACATTCAATATATAAGATGCACCCAAATTTTCACCCTCTTTTAAGGGAGAGGGAAAGTGTGTCTTATACTACAAAAATATGGTTGTTAAAATTACAATGGACCTCCTAGGGGTGCTTATGACTCAAATTCAAATTTTTCATAGGCACTCCCCTCCTTAATCATGTGAATGCATTTCGGGTGCTTGGCATCTGGGAAGTGGTGGGTTCAGGATCCTGTTGCAACCGGTACGGTGCAGCACACAGTGCACGCATGGGCCCTTACCTCCTGTGATGCTCCGCGATGCCTCTGCAACGCTCCAGCTGCTCGGTGGAGCATCACGCAGACGCCATATGCTGTGCATGCGTGCACAGATGGCCCGTTTCCTTCAAATAAAGGTAAGGAATGAGGGCGAGTGGGTGGGCCCTCCAGAGCACCATCCCGAAACAGTACCCAGTGCTCCCGGCAGGCACCGGTATGCCCGTACCGAGGTGTAGCACCTGCAACGCACCACTGCATCTGGGGCATTTTGCAGTCATTTGCAACAACAATCCATGGTCAAAAATTTCATTTTATATCTGTTCTGCTCAAAAACAGCACTGACTTCCAGTTTTCAATAAAACTGACCCACAGTGAACCATGAATTTGTTTAATGGCTGCTGCAAAAAACAATAATAAAATCAGGTCATTCACAAGATTGTAAATTAGGTCACATGACCTAATGTACTGCTGTCACAAGTTACCATTGTGATGGGTAGCAATAGCAATAGCAGTTAGACATATATACCGCTTCATAGGGCTTTCAGCCCTCTCTAAGCGGTTTACAGAGTCAGCATATTGCCCCCAACAATCTGGGTCCTCATTTTACTCACCTCGGAAGGATGGAAGGCTGAGTCAACCCTGAGCCGGTGAGATTTGAACTGCCGAACTGCTGAACTAGCTGTCAGCTGAAGTAGCCTGCAGTACTGCACTCTAACCACTGCGCCACGTCAGCTCATATGTAGACCCCATTATGGTTGCAACATGAGGACTACCTGTACATCTTAGTCTATCCATGTCTATCACCTTTTCTTTTCATTATTTTATTAAAAATGACACTAGACAGAGAAAACTACAAAAGGCAACAATATAACAACAACTGTGCACATTAGGTGGTTTTCTGCCACCTTCAAAATCTCGTTCTTCGTTCCTGGTCCAAATCTTTGGTGCATTTCCAATAATAATTTTGAATTTTTGAAATGGAAACAGGCTGGTCGGTGTGTCTGGTAGCTGCAATGCAAAATGGTCTCTGAAGGGTCAAATTATCCTTTTTGCCATGAAACAGCTGCCACTAAGAGACTTCTATCACGCCTGATATTGATCCCTTTTTTTTGTTACAAATGTGTGTTATCCCTAAAGGTTCTTTTTAAAATTAAATAGACTGGTTAATCTATAACAGTACAGTATGTTATGCCAGTGAAATGACCCCTGAAATATTTTCTCACAGGTTCAGTTAAAAACAAAGAAGGGATTGTCACAATCTGTACTATATAATTCTCAATCTGTTAAGGGTAGAATTTTTTGAAATTCCAAAGATTTGATTTTCCTCTTCTCTTCTCTTCTCTTCTCTTCTCTTCTCTTCTCTTCTCTTCTCTTCTCTTCTCTTCTCTTCTCTTCTCTCCTTCCTCTCCTCTCCTCTCTTTTCTTTACCCTTCCCTTCCCTCTTCTCTTCTCCCCTCCCCTCCCTTGTAACTCTTTTTCTTTCTTGTCCCTGAGTATTGCATTACACAATCCATTGGTTATATTATAAGTATAGATAAAATTGATGAAGGTTATGAGAACCTGATAATGGACAATGTTTTCAATGTACAGCCTTACTTTGCGTACATTATCCCTTCAGGGATAAAACTAAGCAGACCACTCCAATACCCTTAAAATGGTTCTATGATAGCAAAGAGATACTTAGTTGACTAGTTGACTTTGGATAATACTGAGAAAGCTAAATGGTAAATAGACTTGAAGGCCTTTCGTAGGGATATTGAGCTCATATGATTTTCACATAAAAGCAGAACAGCTCTTCAAAGAGCACAACATGAGTTCACCAGAAGGCTTAAATTCACAAGCACAAAATCCAGCATTAAATATTTATTGTTTGGTACGGACAATAGAATGGCGTCTAGCTGAAAAGCAAAATAGGTTTGCCAGGGTTAGTCAAAGGTTCAGCACACAGTGCGCGCATGGGCCCTTAAGACACTGATGCCTAATCTTTTACATGCTAACCGGTGTGCCAAAAATGGCATGCAAAACCATCCTGCCTGGACCACGCAGCCTTGCTGGCCTTCATGCGCAAGGGAGTGCCAAAACCTGGAAGAACAGCATTCCAGCGTGCATGCACGTGCTGGCACCAAAACTTGCGCATGAGCCTTGGAAGTTTGGGTGATGGCATGCGCACCGGAATGCTGTTCTTCCAGGTTTCAGCACTCCCGTGCCCTTAAAGGCCAACTGACCAGCATGCATGTTTGCACAGGAATGTGGAAGAGAAGCCAGTGAGGCTGTGCATCCCATGCGGGATGGCTCTGCATGGCGCTTCTGGCACACGTGACATAGGTTCGCTCCCACCAGACATGCTTTTTGATTTTTCTCAAAAACCATAATTCTGGATTCTGGGTGGCAATCCTAGGTAACCTCCAGAATTGGGATTCCACAGAGTGCCAAGATGTCTGACTTATTAATTGGAACTTTAAGGATCGTTTTGCCTTGGACTCTGATTAATTCTGCATGATACTTGGAACGCTGACAATATGTTGTAGACCCATTATGATATTCTCAAGCCTACATATATTTCTAGAAACCGCTTGGATTCTTGTGGTTATGGGATGGGGACCTTGGGGGGTTTAAATTGTGGATTTTTAATGCCTGGGGTCATCATGTGTGAGTTGGGCAGCCATCTAAATTTAATTAAATGAATGGATGGATGAGTAAATAAAAGAATAAATAAAATAATCTAAGACAGCTTTCTCCAATCCTGTGTCCTACAGGTATGTTGGATGTCACCTTATCTAACAGTTCGATAAGAAGCTTGATAAGGAAATTGGATCCTTTGAAGGTTTCTCCCCCCCCCCCCCCTTCTGCTTTGAAGACTCACAAACAGAATGAAATTTATTTGAAAGAAAGGCTGGAGATGACTCAAGGGTGATTTTGGCAGAAAAAATAATTCAGTTAGAGAGGCAACAAGTAAGGAATGTGATTGTTTAGAATTCCACTCTCTCTATGTAATAAGGTTTGGAATGCAACATAACAGTGCCTCTGTATATGCGGGTAAAATTCCTAGGAGATTTCAACTAAATGTCAGCTTTTGCAAACTTCTTTCCCATATGTCACTTCTATTTCATGTTTAGCTTAACAGCTAATTTACACTGCATCTCCTTCTGACTGTTTTTGTTTAAATCTTCTCCAGCTTCTTTTCATTGGTTCCCTTGTTTAAGGCAAGGGTGGGGAACTATGGCCCTTTTATGACTTGGGGACTTCAACTCCCAGAATTCCTGAGCCAGCCATGCTGAACCAGCCATGAATTTTGGGAGTCGAAGTCCACAAGTCATAAAAGGGCCATAGTTCCCCACCCTGGTTTAAGTTATAATAATGAAGAAAAGTGTCCTCCGAGGTAGATGAGTAGATAGAGATGTCCATGCAGTTTCTTGTTAGCAATACAGAAGCAGCTTGCTGTTGTCTTCTTCTGGAGGGACTTTTCAACATCCCAGATTTATCTTCCTAAAGGATTCCTTGAGGACATTGCATCCAATTCTTAACCAGGACCTATCCTCCTGAGATGTTCAAGTTAGCCAAGATTAGCTAAATTTGGCTAGGTATTGCCATTAATTGTAAACATACTATAAACAATTGACATATTCCCCATTGTGACTAACTTCCAAATATTAGGAAGTCAGCCAGCTGCAGGACAGCTGCATTTCTTTCACATGATTAAAGCACTGTGTTTTCTTACTCTTTTAACTAAAAATCTAATTTTCTATTCACTAATTTGCAATCTTTATCTTTTCTATGAAATATTCATACAACCTTTTTGTTTGTGCAATTCAGACGTCCAATTCATATTTTCATCCAGTATTTTCTGCTTTAATTCTGGTTGTCTTTTCCCTCTTCCCAGGCAAGGTGCAAATATATATTTCTATGTTAAGTTTCTTGCATGGCGTAGATGCTTTGTAAATTAATGGATGAATATTATGTATTCTCTTCTAGCATTGGCACCCATATTCTTTACTAACAACATTGGTAAAGGTTCTTCTCACACATATATGTTAGTCATTCCCGACTCTAGGGGGCGGTGCTCATCTCTGTTTCAAAGCCGAAGAGCCTGCGCTGTCCGAAGACATCTCTGTGAACATGTGGCTGACATGACTAAATGCCGAAGGTGCATGGAATGCTGTTACCTTCCCACCAAAGGTGGTTCCTATTTTTCTACTTACATTTTTACATGTTTTCGAACTGCTAGGTTGGCAGAAGCTGGGACAAGTAACGGGAGCTCACTCCATTATGCGGCGCTAGGGATTTGAACCGCCGAACTGCCGACCTTTCTGATTGATAAATTCAGTGTCTTAGCCACTGAGCCCTTTGCAACATTGGAGGAATCTTTAATAATTTTTACTCTCTCCTACAAAAGCTCTCCCCAATGTTGCATTTGTAAAACAAGGAGGAGAAATTCTCTTCTATTGGGAGAAGCAGAAAATTCAAAAGAGAAAGATTCTAAATGACAACATATAGCGAATCCTTGCTAGTATCTGTGATAAGCATTGGCAATGTTTTTATGAACATCATGGATGGCTTTTTAAAGGTTGTCAGCAGCCTGGCAAACTTGTCTTCCAAGTGAAGAAAATTTGACACTAACAAAAATGGCCCTAAGAGCAACCTTGTTCCAAAGAAAGGAGGTCAATTTATGTTCCAAAGCATCAAAAGGCAAAACAAGAAACAATGGATGAAAACTAACCAAGGAGAGAAGCAACCTAGAACTAAGGAGAGATTTCTTAACGAGGAGACCAATCAACCAATGGAACAACTTGCCTTCAGAAGTTTTGGCTTGTCCATCACTGAAAGCTTTCAAAAAGAGATTGGACAACCATTTGCCTGAAATGGTATAGGGCAGGGATGTCAAACTGAATTTCTTGAAGGGCCAGATCAGCATTGTAGTTGTCCTACGCTGGCGAGTGGGAGGCAGGATGGAACAGACACCCCCCTGCTGGCTAAAATCAGAAATTTTCATTAGCAGAGGCACCGCGGGTTGGTCCTTTGCTATTTGCAGATCGGCCCCATGAACTAAATCTAAACACCTCATGGACTGGCTCTAGCGTGGGGCTCTTGAGTTTGACACCCCTGGTATAGGGTCTCTGTTGTGGCCCATCAGTAGCCAGCAGATTCGGACAGTGAGGAGGTTGGGGGAGAACATGGGCCAGTCCTGGAGGCTGGGGAAAGCTCTGATGATGGTTCTGCATTGGAGTCAGTGATGGGGCCAGGGCCATCTGACAGTTATCAGCTGCCTCCGAAGTCAGACATCAGTGGGGCAGAAGAACAGCTGGAGCCTGTTCCCAGTGTGCACATGCGCAGAGCTGCCCGGAGAAGGGAACAGCTAAGAAACAAGACTTGACTCAGGAGTAAAGCCAAAAGTGGACAGTGAATGGCCCCTCCCATAGGGAATAAAGAGGAGCGAAAAGGGAGGGGAGTTTGCAGGAGACAATTCAATACATTAGGGTGAAGATCTGTTCCTGAGTTCTTGCCAAGTATTGTCTGCTACAGCGTGGCGTTTGGAAGATATCGGCCTGGCAGCTCTCCAAGCCTGATAAAGGTCTGTAATTGTATAATCTCTTGAAAGACTTTGAAAGGATTTTGCTGGAGAGGAATTCACTTTAAAACTAAATAAAAGGAGTTTTTTTCAGGACAAGGAATCAGTTTCATTGCTTTTGGGAAGCCTAGATCAGAACGTTCTTCTGCTGGAGCAGGGGGTTGGACTAGAAGACCTCCAAAGTCCCTTCCAATTCTATTATTCTATATTCTATGTTCTATATTAGGACAAATAGGTAACTAGCCTTTATGAAAATTACTCAGGAGCCAAGGCAATAAATGGATATATTTATCTTAACTATAAAGTTATTTTTCTTGTTATATTTGGAAATCTCCCTGGAAATCCATTTTTTTTATTTTTCATGATGTTGGTGAAAAAGGGAGAAGGAGGCGACTACAAATGCATGTCCATGTTGCAAGTGTGTTCAGTTAAGGATTTTATTGCTGCTTCTTTGTTGTGTTGCCTAACAGATTCCATTTCTTCTCTTCCTAAGTGGAGCAATGATTTGTTTTCCTAGTTTCTTGTTTATCTGATGGTCCTCCATCATTTTGTTTATTCAGGGAACATAAACTTAACCCTGACTTAGAAACTAATGCTTTCTTCAGAATGTAGAGTCAGCTGAGAGCATAGAAGAAAATCAATATAAAGCATATTACCAAAGATGACACTGAGGCATTAATGCTTGGAAGTCAGGCTGGAGATGGGTACAGCAGAGGTTGTTTCAAAAAGAAAGTGTGTCAAGCTAGTTCTTTGCCAAAATAAGCTCACCAGCTATTTTTCAGAGTGTCAGACCTGGAAGTCATCTTTTGCATTAGGCCTCCAGTCCTGCCACATTTATTGCTGTGGGAAACTGGGAGGGGGAATTGTAAAGAGTGGGGTAGATATAGTCTAAATTGGATTGGATTTATTACATTTATATGCCGCCCTTTTCCCGAAGGGGACTCAGGGCGGCTCACAATTCAGTCAGGGAAGGGGGTACAGACAGGGAATAAAAGACGAACATAACAATACAATTTAAAACACACAACAACCATACCATTCGAGGGGGGGGGGCAAAAGCTCTTTAGCCCCAGGCCTGTCGAAACAGTCAGGTTTTAAGGGCTTTGCGGAAGGCCTGGAGGGTGGTGAGGGTTCAAATCTCCACGGGGAGCTCGTTCCAGAGGGTCGGAGCAGCCACAGAGAAGGCTCTCCTCCGGGTAGTCGCCAGTCGGCATTGGCCGGCGGATTGGAATTCGGAGGAGGCCTAATCTGTGGGATCTAATCGGTCTATTGGAGGTAATTGGCAGCAGGCGGTCTCTCAAGTACCCAGGTCCAATACCATGAAGGGCTTTATAAGTGACGACTAGCGCCTTGAAGCGTATCCAAAGACCAATGGGCAGCCAGTGCAGCTCGCGGAGGATAGGTGTTACGTGGGTGAACCGAGGTGCACCCACAATCGCTCGCGCAGCTGCATTCTGGACAAGCTGAAGTCTCCGAATGCTCTTCAATGGCTGCCCCATGTAGAGCACGTTGCAGTAGTCCAGTCTAGAGGTCACAAGGGCACGAGTGGTTCAGGTAGGGACGCAACTGGTGCACCAGGCGAATCTGGGCAAATGCCCCCTGGTCACAGCCGACAGGTGGTGTTCGAAAGTCAGCTGTGGGTCCAGGAGGACTCCCAAATTGCGAACCCTGTCTGAGGGGCGTACTGTTTGACACCCCCAGCCTGAGAGATGGAAAACTTGGCCAATTAGTAGGAGGGAAACACACCAGCCACTCGGTCTTATCCGGATTGAGAACAAGCTTGTTAACCCCCATCCAGGCCCTAACAGCCTCGAGGCACTGGCACATCACGTCAACCGCTTCACTGAGTTGGCACGGGGCGGACAACTGTATAACATTCCTTTCTCTGCGAGTCAAGGATGTCTTGCCCTGCACCTGGAATGGTGTGACTGGGAAGCATCTCCAGTTGGGACGGTGCCTGATTGGGTCATGTGACGGACATGTGGGTGCTGGGCAGGGACTTGAACTTTGATTTGGGTGGGGAAAACCTGGAAACTTTCAGATTTGGGGTTTCCCAGATGTGTCAATATGACATCTCTAATAAAATGGAACTTGAGGAAACTCAAGCTTCGGAGTCTTTTTTTGTTGGGGGTGTTACACAGAGTGGACTTCTCCCCAATCCTCTTCTTATTTTAAGTTTCAACTTGGAAGAGCATTTTATGGACCAAGTTCTCAAATGGAGGCCTAAAGCACTGGAGACACAATACACAAAATTTATTTCCGCAATATAAAGGCAAACAAATCACCTCAAAATCAATATATCCAATATAAGGAAGTAGAGAAATCCATTAGGTATCTTTGCCACTTTGAGTTATATATATATACCCATTGTCCTCAGTTAATGGTCATAACTGGGATCAGGAACTGATTGCTAAGCAATGCTGTTGATCACTAGAAATGTTTTATGACATTTAGTATTTTATCATAAAATGCTTTACGATCATTTGATGTCATAAAAGGTTTTTTTTTATAAAATTACCAACATTTAATTTCATCATGGGGCCAGAATTTTGGATGTATTCTGTAAGTTAGCCAATTTGAGGTTCTTGTTGAAAGGTTTTGTTCTATGATGATTTGTTTCTCCCAGTTAAAGATGACAGATAAAAGAGTTTAATAATATATAGATCAGAGAAGGGAAACTACAGTCCTTTTATGTCCTGTGGGCTTCAATTCCCAAAATTCCTATTCCGTAGCTGCTCACCCCTGATGTAGATACAATACCTGAGGTTGTTGGAGATGCTTAACTTGACTCTAGATCAACCTTTTCTCTGAGTCCACATCATACTCTGAATCATAAACTAATTACTGTATTTTTCAGAGTATAGACACTCCGGAGTATAAGACACACATTAGTTTCTGGGGAGCAAAATAAGAAGATTTTTTTTTGCCTCTGCCTACCAGCATCTGTGGTATTCAGCTGGCTAGCTTCTTGACTTGGAACACATGTTAACAAGGTCAGCCAATGAAGAGACATAGCAACTAAGTTAGCCAATGAGGACTATTTGGACTCTGAAACAGTATTTGCCATGTGAGCAACAAGGAGACAGGAAGGAGACAGGCTTAGCTGAGGACTGAAAGTGAAACTGCTTGTGTTTTGCTTGTATTTACTGCTACCTTGGAAAACCTGGTTTTGGTATTGTATTGTACAGTATTATTATTTGAATCCTGCTTAATCAGTTACTTGTGTGTGCTTTCTGAATGTGATTGCGGCTGCAAGCGCTAACCAGTTAGGTCAGCTTTAGCATTTATTGCAGCCTGATTCAGCACAGCTGATTGGCAGGTGGATTGGACTGCCGGAATACTCCCAATCAATTGTTACAGGCTGCAGGGCCTCTCGCTGCCTCCATGCCTCCATGTTTTGGGAGGGGGGAGGGGGGCTACATTCAATGTATAAGACACAACCAAATTTTCACCCTCATTTTGTCGGGGGAACGGTGCATCTTATACTCTGAAAAATACGGTAAATGGATGGGGTTTGTAAATAAGCATCAAGCTATTAAAAAAACCTAGTCATATGTTAAATATAATGAAGATTAGCATGCTACCTGAATGTAGCTATCTGTGTTTCCCCAAAAATAAGACTTAAGTCTTTATTTCTTTTGGAATCCAAAATAAGCACTAGGGCTTATTTTCAGGGGGGTCTTATTCCCCCCATATATGGGAGATCCACTTCTGCTTGCTTGCGACAGGCAGGAGGATGTGCAGTGCACTGTTGCTGCCATCGTGAAGTGGGGGTAGAGCTTCCCCATGTGCCCCACACGGGCTTACCTCAGGGTCCCCACAGCCAGGCCATCCACACTCTATCACCCACCTTGTGGCAGTGGCATCAGCACACCACTCGCTTCCTGCGCTGTTGCAGCTGCAAGCAAGCAGAAAAAGTGGGCTGGTGGCCCCGTGGGTTCCTGCTGCACATGGCTGCCAATGCTGCTGCCAAGAGGCAGGTGTTGGGGTGTGGATGGCCTACCTGTAGAGGCCTTGAGGTAAGCTGATGCAGGGCACATGGGGCAGCTCCACCACCATCCCGTCTCATTTTGTGGCCATGGCACCTCAAGCAACCAGACCAGTGGTGGGACTCATTTTTTTTTTTGCTACTGGTCAGTGGTGGGGTTTCAAAATTGTTCGAACCTACTCTGTGGGTGTGGCCTCCTTTGTGGGAGTGGCTTGTCACCCACGTGACCGGATGGGAGTGGCTTGCCGCCCATGGTGACCGGATATGAAGATGCCGACGACACTTGTCAGAACCACCTTAAATTACCTCACACACAGCACTGGCATGCATAAGAATATGAGGTAAACTTGTTTTTTGAAAGGCATCTTTGATTTGCGTTAAAACAACTTCAACACACACAATGTTCTGATTGCACCACAAACGTAGTAGTCATCCTTACCTTTCACAGAGGCACTGAGTTTTATAAATATGAGCATGATAGTGTAGAATAATCATATCCAAGGACCAGTGGTGGGTTTCAAAAAATTTTTGGAACCTCTTCTGTAGGTGTGGCCTGCTTTCCGGGTCCACTGGTGGAACCTCTTCTAACTGGTTCGGTAGATTTGACGAACCGGTTCTACCGAATAGGTGCGAAGTGGTAGGAACCCACCTCTGCTACTGGTTCTGTGGCTGTGGCTGTGTGGGTGTGGCTTTGTGGGCAGGGCTTTGTGGGTGTGATGTGGCTTTGTGGGCATGGCTTTCTGGGCGTGGCAGGGGAAGGATACTGCAAAATCTCCATTCCTCCTCATCCCACTAACCTGCTTTCCAGCTCTGTTCTCCTGTTCAGGGCAACAAAAGAAGATCAGCTGGGAGGCTGGGAGGCAGCAGGGGTGAGTCAGGTATTTGCCGGTTCTCCGTACTACTCAAATGTACACTACTGGTTCTCCAGAACCTGTCAGAACTGGCTGAATGCCACCTCTGAACCAGACTGAATGGGCAGCTTGCTGCACAGGCTCTTAAGTAGGGTTTATTTTGGGGGTCGGGCTAATTTTGGGGGTGAAAGGTGGTCATTAAATAGAACTTAGCCAATCATTCTGTTCTTCAGTATCTCCTTCTCTCCAGTTATCTGTTCCCTCAATGTGTCAGTCTTACATTAATTGAGGGTTAGGGCTAGTGATAGCTTTGGCATGGCAGATTATTTCTGGGAGTCAACAGAACTGATGATTCATTAATCTGCTTTGGTTTTAAGCCACACTGGTTTGTTTTCAGCCTGATGTCTGCCAATACAGTGCTGAATTAAAACCTCATTAGATGGGTGAAGCCTCAGTAGCTGGCACCACATAATCAACCTTGCCTGTTGAAGCTAAGCAGAGTTGGACCTGGTTACTACTTGGATGGGTTCTTGTATATATTCAGAAGTTGGGAAAAGCATTCTGAAGGCAAAGGCAAGCCCTTTTCCCAACATTGTAGCTAAACAAATAAAAGCCTTGTATGAATGCAATCACCAGGATCCAAAAATAAAACAAACCCAAGGTTATTAGAACAATTAATCAGTGAAACCACTTGACTCCTGGAGATGTGGGTACTCCATTACTGGAAGATTTCAAAACCATTTGTCCTGAATGATGTAAGGACTCCTATTTGAGAAGAGGGTTGGACTAGAAGACTTCCAAAGTCCGTTCCAACCCTATTATTCTACGTTCTATGTGTATCTTGAAAAAAGACCATCATGAACCTGAAATACTCTATGCATTTTCTTCAGCTTTTCCGTATAAATGGAATAGATAAATGGAAGAGATGAATAGAGTAGAATAGAGTAGAGTAGAGTAGAGTAGAGTAGAGTAGAGTAGAGTAGAGTAGAGTAGAGTAGAGTAGAAGAGAAGAGAAGAGAATAGAATAGAGTTGAGTTGACTTGACTTGACTTGGAAGGGACATTGGAGGTCTTCTAATTCACCCCTGTACTTAGGCAGAAACCCTACACCATTTCCGATAATGGCTATCCAACATCTTCCTAAAAACTTCCAGTGTTGGAACATTCAAAACTTCAGGAGGCAAGTTGTTCCATTGATTAATCGTTCTAACTGTCAGGAAATTTCTCCTTAGTTTGGTGCTATTAAATATATAGAATCACCAGATATTGCTCTTTATCAACCTGCTGTCCAAATGTAAAATGTAATCTCCTGAATTAGTTTCCACCCATTGCTTCTTGTTCTACCCTCAGGTGCTTTGAAGAATAGCTTGACTTCCTCTTCTTTGTGGCAACCCCTGAGATATTGGAACACCGCTATTATGTCTCCCCTAGCCCTTTTTTTCATTAAACTAGACTTATCCAGTTCCTGCAACCGTTCTTCATATGTTTAGTCTCCAGTCCCCTGATCCTCTTTGCTGCTCTTCTCTGCACTGTCAACATCTTTTTTTATAATAGGGTGACCAAAACTGGATGCCGTATTCCAAGTGTGGCCTTACCAAGGCATTATAAAATGGTATTTAGTGATTATTGTAGCATACAACCTACTGTAATTATTTAGAAAACAGATTGAACTGCATTCCAATAAAATTCTGTTTCTATGGAATTTTGTACAAGGCAATCATTGTGTTCTGCCATTTCATAAGTGAGGTTCACAGACACGGGTGTACTGGAGCCTGCCCGGACCACTGGTACCGTTCCAGTACGGTGCTCCGAGGGCCCACCCACCCACCCTAGCTCCTTACCTGTTCTTTAAAAGCGCCTGCACGATGCTCCGCTGAGGCAGCTGGAATGTCGCGGAGCCTTGCAAAAGCATCGCTGGCAGCTATGACGCATGTGTGTGCTGCACATATGTGCACGTGCGCTGCACGCATCCATGTGGGTGATGCCGGGCCCGTTCCAACCATACCGGTTGGAACGGGATCTGGAACCCACCACTGAACTAGACATATCCAGTTCCTGCAACCGTTCTTCATATGTTTAGCCTCCAGTCCCCTAATCATCCTTGTTGCTCTTCTCTGCACTCTTTCTAGAGTCTCCACATCCTTTCTACATTGTGGCGACCAAAACTGAATGCCGTATTCCAGTGTGGCCTTACCAAGGCATTATAAAGTGGTATTAACACTTCACGTGATCTTGATTCTATCCCTCTGTTTATGCAGCCTAGAACTGTGTTGGCTTTGTGGTAGCTAAATTTCTCTGCTTCTACTTTGTCTCATGTTCCTTTTTTAAATATCAAATGTTTTTATAGTTTTGTTTTTAAGTCATCAGTGGTTTTATTACTATACTATGTATATGGTCAACCCTGAGGATTTTTCTGGTTGAGGCAGTCCTGAAGAAATACAACCATTCAATCCATCCATCCATCCATCCATCCATCCAACCATCAATCTATCAATCAATGATCAAAACTCTAGGTATTACCAGCATTGGGATGACCACATGCCACCTACATACCATTCAAGTTCTAAATTAGCCCTACAAATATGATTAAAGAGCTCCAGAGGCATGGAACTAAAATGATGTGATAGCAGGAATATAATTTGATCCAGTCAATGCAGTTCTTCTGTTCTTCTAATGAAGGAAGCAGATGATATAAAAATGCATTGTTAAGTGGGGTTAAGATCAACTGCCCAGTTTTACTGCAACACATTTTTGGGAGCGGGTAATTCACATTTCAATCAGGCTTAATTTGCAGCTTTTCTCTGTAGTCAGCAAAAGCCCCAATTCACCACTTTTGCTCCGTATGCAAATGTTCTGTTGGCACCACTCTCTGCCCTACTTCTTTCCTTTTTTTCCCTTCTTCAAATAACCAACACTGCTGTACTAAAAATACACCTATATCTCAAACTAGTTCCCACTTACAGGGTAGGGAAGTGTCTAAAAAAGCTGCAACTGCTATAGCCAAGCAGGTTGTCAGCTCGATCTGTCTGTGTTATCCGCCTGGGTGAAAATTATTCACTGGTTGTTTTCAGTGGGGAAAAAAAAATCACATGTAGCACTCCTGGACAGTGTGCAAAAGGTACGCAGGGGCCACATTCTTTGGGCAAATGTGCATCTAGCAGTAAGTGTTGTTGTTGTTAGTTGTTGAAGTCACATCGCGACCCTATGGACAATGCTTCTCCAGGCCTTCCTGTTCTCTACCATCCTCTGGAGTCCATTTAAGCTCACGCCTACTGCTTCGGTGACTCCATCCAGCCACCTCATTCTCTGTCGTCCCCTTCTTCTTTTGCCCTCAATCTTTCCCTGCATCAGGCTCTTCTCCAGTGAGTCCTTCCTTCTCATTAGGTGGCCAAAGTACTTGAGTTTCCTCTTCAGGATCTGGCCTTCTAAAGAGCAATCAGGGTTGATATCTTCTAGGACTGACTGGTTTGAATGCCTTGCAGTCCAAGGGACTTGCAAGAGTCTTCTCCAGCACCATCGTTCAAAGGCCTCCATTCGTTGGCACTCAACCTTCCTTATGGTCCCAACCTTCACAGCCATACATTGCAACTGGGAAAACCATAGCCTTGACTATACTCACTTTTGTTGGCAGGGTGATGTCTCTGCTTTTTGGTATCCTGTCTAGATTTGCAGACTATTAGCCAAAAAAATCTTCTTGATTTTCTACAAAGTTATAAAATGATCTGCTCAGTTTCCTGAGCAGGAAATCTAGAAATAGAATCCCAAACGTTCTTTTTTTTTTTTAAAGACAACTGGATTTTTTGGTTTTACTGTTAAAACATTTCACTTCTCATCCAAGAAGCTTCTTCAGCTCGGACTGGACGGGACAGCTCTGAGCTGAGGAAGCTTCTTAGATGAGAAGTGAAATGTTTTAACAGTAAAACCAAAAAATCCAGTTGTCTTTTAAAAAAACACAACTTTTGGACAATGACCTGGATGATTGAGAATCTCCACAGACATCTAGAAATATGTTTCACATTACTGTAACTAGGCAGCTGAGAGCATTCATAACATGAAAGCACCAGTATTCTTTGGATTTAGGTGGGGGATCCAAAACTACAGGGGAGGGCAATGATGCAAAATGGGTGGAAAGCAGAGGTGGGTTCCTGCCAGTTCTAACCTCTTCTATAGAAGAGGTTCCACAAATCTACAGTGCCGTTTAGAACCGTTCCAGCTCCCTCCCCTGCCTGTCCACACATCATCAAGATGAAGAACAAGAGGAGGAATTCTGTGAGCTGAAGTCCACAAGTCTTAAAGGTGTCAAGTTTGAACACCCCTGGGTTTTTTTTCTAAAGGGATGCAAGGGTCTTGTAACTTGACAGTTTTAAGACTTGCGTGTTTCAAATGCCAGAGTTTCTGAGCCAACATTTTGGTTGTTAAGCAAGAGCATTGTTAAGTGAGTTTCACCACATTTTACAAGTTAGCCACGCCCACCCAGTAACATGGCTAGCAAGTCACTCCCACTCGGTCACATGGCTGGCAAGCCACTCCCACAAAGCAGGCCAAACCTACAGAAGATATTCTAAAAAAAAATTGAAACCCACTACTGGTGGCAATGCAGATAGTCCTCAACATGACCGTTTGCTTAGCAACCACTTAAAGTTCCAACAGGACCTACCTTGGGGCTAGTTACAACCTGATCTGAAGTTCCTATCTTTTTAACGTTTTATTTATATCTTTTGGAGTTGTCCTTTTCATTAGTTTGGGGGAGGGAAAAGTGTAGAAACCAGTAGAAAAAAGTGTAGAAAAGAAGAGAAAAGAAAGAAAAGGCATTGACTTCGACTCCCTTTGGTGCAGTAGAATAACATTTTTACTTTTACATCATAGCTTAAACTAGTCATTTCTGTAACAAAAAAACCTATCTAATCGGTAAAACCCAAAATCAAAGTTCTATTTTTTCCCCATCTCAAGCACTAAGTCCAGAAGTGGTTTCCAAGTAGAAACAAAAGTAATTGTGTTTTTTTCCGTTTCTTTTATCAAAGCGGTCAATTTAGCTATATCGGTTAACTCCATCATCTTTTGGAGTCGTTCTTCCATTGTGGCAATCAAAAGTGTCCTTCCTTTTTTGTGCGTAAAGTAATTTGCTGCTTTCAACATATATAATATGATGTCATATATGATGTCATGCATCATGATATTTTTGTGTTTGTGGAGCTGGGTGTGGCCTGCGCATGATGCATTTGGCCTGCGGGCCACCAGTTTGACTAACCCTTCACCTGGTCCTTCTTTGTCTAAAACTAGACCTACCCATTCCTGCAACTGTTGTTCATATGTTTTAGCCTTCAGTTCCCCTAATCATTTTTGTTGCCCTTCTCCGCACTCACCCAGCAATGTTCAACTGGGGCATGGCTTTTGGCAATTGTGACAGGAGGGATTTTCGGGGGCCATAACAAACTGTTTGGGGGTAACATGCAGTCCTGGGATCTCATGCTATCTACAGATGAAATGGAGATAAAAGAATGGACAATCTTCATAGGGTTGTCCTTAATAAAGATGGTCAACATTCAGCTTAAAATAAAGGGAGCTAAGCTGCCAACTCCTCAAAATCCAACATAATGGGGGTGGGGTGGGGGAGAATCATCCAATGCCAAAACAACAAATGTGATTACATTAGAAGCCAGAACACCATAATTAGAGCATTACCATGGAAACTACCTAATTATCAGAAGAGCAGGAAGCTTGTGTCACAGTCATGAATGAGTTTCTGCTGCCATCTGTCAGGGTGGTGGCCTCCAGCTCGCTCTTTTTCTCCCCTCTCCCAGTTTTGTATAGGATTGGCTTTCTTCAGCTACCAGCCAAGGTACCTTTAATGAACTTTTGTTTAAATAGCATTGAGAGCAGTGCTTTCTCAACCTTGGCAACGTTAAGACACATGGACCTCAACTTCCAGAATTCCCCAGCCAATCCTTGTGTCAACCCTGAAGCTGACCTGACCAATGCCAACTTGGGGCTTCAGAGTTGCCACAAAATATTTGGGCACTGAACCAGTAGTAATGCCGGCAGGAACCACCCCTGTGCTAGTTGTTGCCGACTCTAAGGGGCAGTGCTCATTTCCGTTTCAAAGCCAAAGAGCCAGCGCTGTCCAAAGACATCTCCGTGGTCATGTGGTTGGCATAATTCAACACTGAAAGCGCACAGAACGCTGTTGCCTTCCCACTAAAGGTGGTTCCTTTTTCTACTTGCATTTTTTTTTTTAAATACATTTTATTTATTTCATTTTCATTTATACAATCACTTATATACTGTGCGTAAAAAAAAAAAGGAGAAAAAAAAAACCCAACATAACACTTCATTCCCCCATACACCCTCTCTTCTCCCCCTCCAACTTTCCTTCACCCCTCCAGCATTCCCCTCTCTACTTCCCTTCCCCCTCAGACATCTCCCCTCCCTCCATCCACCCCTTACATTCCCTCTCACTCCCTCTTTACTTCTCCCTTCTCTTCCCTCTTCTCCTCACTTTGGTGCATCCATACAATTCAGTTTGTTTTAAAATAAAAGTAGAAAAAGAAAAAAAAGAAAAAAGGAAAACAAGCCGCAGATACAAGTGAATACTTATTGTTCTAAGGATTGAAACTGTAATTCCACCCTCCCCCCTCCCCCCTATAATCCCCCTCCCTAACCCCCTTACGGCTTCGCAGGTCCCATACCCGGCATAATTCTTTAACAAGCATTTGAGTAATAAGGCCAGCTAACTTTAAAGTTAAAAAATGAGATAAAAGTAAAGCCAAAAAGAAAAAGAAAAATAGTAGAAAATAAGAAATAAAATAAAAAAAAAACCACACACTCACACACAAAAGAAAAAAGAAACAAAAAGGGTCAATAAACCCACTACGTTAACACAGCTCCCATTATCTGTAAATCTTAAACAATGTAGCTCATTCCAAATTTCGGTTATTTGCTACTTGCAGGGTTTCAAACTGTATTAGAGCCAGGTAAGTTGATCAATTAGGATTCCCCAACTAAAGTCTCATTGCTTTGTCAATCTATTCAGACCTTTAATTTATCTCTTTTTTATCCAAATATCCAAACCTTTCTATAACACCATTAAACTCAAGTACTTCTTTCATTTTTCATTTCCAACACCTCCCTTTCTATCCTTACCCACCTACATATAATTTTTTTACCTTCCACCCTGCCTTTATCCATGTCCACATATATTCTATCCACATTCATTGCTCCTCCCATATTACTCCACTTTCCTGAAGATTCTCCGACCAATCTTTCTTAACCTTATATTGAAATAGCAACTCAAACAATCATCAGCTTGCATTCTAGCCCCAGGTAATCTAATTAAGCTTTCGCTACCCTTCCCTCTCCCACGCACCTCCCAACTCCGTTCGTCCCAAACCACAACTCAAAAAGATCACAATTTCCGCTCTCCTCGCCTAAGAAAATAGTTCATGCGCAATTTGAGTTAGAGTTCAGACAAATCTTATGTACAATATATGTCCACAATCAGCAACGCTTCTTTCAGTCTCCATGTCTCATCATCGATATGCCACTTTTCCATTTTATCCCAGACGGAGATCAAAGCTTTAAGAACATCGCTTAGTCTTTATTCTTTAGTCTTCTGCCCTTCCGGAAGAGGAAGGCAACACCCTCCGCCTTGTAGCCACGTGTCTCGCTGTTTGTCTCCTCCTTTCCTTGTCTCTCTCCAGGTCGGATGAATCAGGAAGTCCGCCTTCAGGGTCTCGTAGTAAAAATCTCGGGCTTCACAAACAGAATTAATGCGGTGTTTTTGGTTGCCAAATGTAACTGTAATACCAGCTGGGACTTCCCATTGTATGGAATCTGAGAATTTCTGAGTCTTCGGTTAAGAAAGCGTACTCTCTCCTTGTTCTTAATATTTGAAATGGTATCTCTTTAAAAACAATCAAGTCCTGTCCGTCAATTCTCAACCTCTTGCTGTAAAGCCTCTGTATTATCTCATTTCTGGATTCCCTTGTGGTAAAGTATATAATTATGTCCCTCGGAAGCTGTCGCTGTTTTGCTACCCAGGAATTCTGGCGATAAATTTTGAATCTGCCAATCAAAGTTAAATCCCGGACTTCCCACCAAGCGCTGAAAGCCTCAAAGAGACCTGTTTCAAATTCTCCTGTTGGTTTTCACGCAGTCCTCTAACTCTTATGGCAGAGGCAGTCTTATATAATTTATCATGACAAGTTGTTTCTGAGCATTTTCCATTTCCTGTTGTAACGTTTGAATTTTGGATATCAAATTAAGGTTAGTTTCTTCCAAAAGTTCCAATTTGTCCTCCGCTTCAGCAATATAATCTGTCATGACTGTCACTACTCCGATCATATCCTTCTTTGCCTGAGCAATTTTAGCATCAAATTGATCATAAATCCGTATCAGTTGATTAATTCCTGTCTGAAGTCATTAAGCGTTTTGAGAAGAAATTCTTGTGTTAACAAATCTCCCGTGGAGGGTGTGGGAGGCAAGGGTAGCGGCTTCATAGCAGTTTTAAGAGATATGTTATTAAGGAAGCGCTTCTGTTTAGATTTGGGAGCCATTCCAAAGTAGAAATAAAAGACAAGCAATCAAGCGAGCCAAAAATCAAAGTCTCTGCTCCCCTCAGTTAATCTTTTAGCAATTAGTACGGAGAAGCCTTCAGGAGGGTAGGGCTGGCTAAGTACGTCACATCAAACACAAAAACTACGAGATCGCCATCTTGTGACGCAGCTAAAAAAAGGAAGGGAGCCTTTTGCAAATTGAAGCTGGTATTTTAGCTAGTAATAATAGAAATTCCTCAGGAATGGTCCCCGCCCGGATTGACTTTTAAATAGCTTAGCTTTGTCCTGGGGGGGGGGGGGCAATCTGCCTAGGCTGCAAAAAAGGCAGCGCGGAAAACTGGCCGGAGTAAAGGCCAGCTAATGTTGAACCTCTTCTCCATTCACAGCAAAAAGAAAAGCTATGAATTACAAAGAGATCCTAACGACTGACCCTCTCCTGCCCCTTTCTGCCAGAAAGGGGAGATATCTATAGATCTTATAAGATATACGAACCAGAGTCCTGGCAGGAGCTTTGTTGAGCTCCGACGGCGGCAGGCTCCACCCCCCGAAGCCAACTACTTGCATTTTTATGTGCTTTCAAATTGCTAGGTTGGCAGAAACTGGGACAAGTAATGGGAGCTCACTCCATTATGCGTTGCTAGGGATTCGAACCGCTGAACTGCCAACCTTCTGATAGACAAGCTCAGCATCTTAGCTACTGAGTCACCGCGTTCCTTCTTCTGTCTAATATGGGATAAACCGGCGGATAAACCACTACTTACCTGATGGAATTGAAAAATAAACTCTTTTTCCTAATTGGAGTCTTTTCCCAGTTTATCTCCAGATTTCTTAAAGGCATATGGGAGATGTTTCTCACAACTTGCTAACAAACCCATTTTCTGAGTTCACACAAGTCTTTGATCCATAAACAAAAACAGCCACTAGACAATTACTGGATTACACACTTTAACTGAACCACTCTCTATATTGGACACTGCGTGCTTTTTTTTTTTAAGACAGAGAAGGAAAAGTTGCCACTGTTAAATATTAACAGAAGTATGGAAATCAGCCCTGACAACTTCACAGAATTAGATGAATGGCTTATAGTATTTCATCCAAATAATGAATGGATGCAGTTCAGTTCAGAAACTCCCACCAATACAAAACCTCAACAGCCCATTTGTCTCTGGAAAAACTCAGAGGGACTCCATTTTGCCTGTGTGGAAAGCATTACGTTAGCTGCCAGTTTCTTCCAGTTGGAAGACAAAGTATCAGTGCATTATTTAAAAGCCTAGTTTCTCATCTATCCATTTACTCATTCCTCATAAATTTGTTTTTAAGACACAACTCTGGGGTGGCTACAACAAAGTAAGGTTCTACGTTTAGGCAACAAAACAAAATGCACAGGTACAGTATATGTGGTACCTTGCTCAATAGTAGTAACTGTGAGAGGGATCTTGGAGTCCTAGTGGACAACCATTTAATATGAGCCAGCAGTGTGCAGCAGCTGCCAAAAAAGCCAACACAGTTCTAGGCTGCATAAATAGAGGGATAGAATCAAGATCATGTGAAGTGTTAATACCACTTATAATGCCTTAGTAAGGCCACACTTGGAATACTGCATTCAGTTCTGGTCGCCACGATGTAGAAAAGATGTGGAGACTCTAGAAAGAGTGCAGAGAAGAGCACAAAGATGATTGGGGGACTGGAGACTAAAACATATTGAAGAAGGGTTGCGGAACTGGGTATGTCTAGTTTAAGAGAAAAAGGACTAGGGGAGACATGATAGCAGTGTTCCAATATCTCAGGGATTGCCACAAAGAAGAGGGAGTCAAACTATTCTCCAAGGGACCTGAGAGTAGAACAAGAAGCAATGGGTGGAAACTAATCCAGGAGATTACATTGTACATTTGGACAGCGGGTTGATAAAAAAAGCAATATCTGATGATTCTATATATTTAATGGCAACCAAACTAAGGAGAAATTTCCTGACGGAAACAATTAATCAATGGAACAACTTGCCTCCTGAAGTTTTGAATGCTCCAACACTGGAAGTTTTTAAGACACAAATCTGGCATATGAAGAGTCAGTGGTCTTCAACGTACAACCACAATTGAGCCCCAAATTTTTGTTGCTAAGTGGGGCAGTTAAGTGAGTTTTTCCCCATTTTGTGACCTTTACTTTACCACAGTCGCTAAGTAAGTTACTGCAATTATTTGTTAGTAACATAGTTATAATGTGAATGTCGCTTCCCCATTGACTTTGGCTTGTCAGAAGATTGCAAAACGTGATCATATGAAACCAGACACTGCAAGCATCTGAAATCTGAGCCAGTTGCCAAGCATCCAAATTTTGACCACATGGCCTTGGGGATGATTCAATGGTCATAAGTGTGAAAAATGATTATAAGTCATTTTTTTCAGTGCCGTTGCAACTTCAGTCACTAAATGAATGGCTGTAAATCAAGGAATTATATCTAATCTTATATCTTCTATGACAACTATACTGTCATCAAAAGTACTGTGCATTCAAGCTGTTGTACATTTGTTTTAACATAGATTATGCCTGGCAGTAGTAAAACATATATTAGAAGTCATAGCTATTTCTAATAATGTATTGTATCAATAACAAACTAATGAATTCATCACAGTGCCTTTACTGGTAGAAAGCTAAATATTAGGAAAATATTTATGGAGAGATTTATGGAATCCATAGCACTGACATCAAAATGACAACATGCACTGATAGTATAATCATGGCAAGATCACAATTAAGTGATTACCATACCATTAGTGGCATTTTCATTAATACTATTTCTTAATGGTATATTTACTTAATAATACCATTAGTGGCATTTCATGCATCAAAACCAGCTACATTTTAATAGATACACTATGGAAGTAGTGTATGAAACAACTGAAGGATGTTTTTTTTTGTTAAGTTTCTAGTAAGTTTTAATGGAAAATTATACCAAAGTGTGTAATAAATCAAAATCATGATGTCATACAACTTGGAGTTTGCTTGATTTACAAATCTCTAGATCACAGATATCTGCAAACTGAGTTTCAATTTTAGTATTTCATTGATTGATTGTTTGATGAATTTATATCCATCACAATCTCACAACTCTCAGTGATATATAAGATCCCCAAAGGAAAAAAAATTGCAACATACAAAGTAAGATTGAAACATAAACCTAAGAGAATCAAAATAAAAATAAAACACAAAATAAAAACCAAATTGATAGCTGGATATTGAAAACAGCAAAATAAAAATTATGCTGCATAGGCAGTCATAATTACATGTATTCCCCCTTGATTATAGTTTGTGAGAACAAAAGAGGAGTAAAAGGGAGGAAGAGGACAGAGGAGAAAAAGGAGGAGGAGGAGGAGGAGGAGGTGTTTTGTTTAGTTTACTTTATTGTCATTGCACCTTGTACAATGAAATTAAATGCCATCTTCAGTGTAAATTATACATAAAAAATAAAACACGTCCTTCACATTCTATGCAATTGAATTGAAAAAACCCTTGATATTGTATTAATGTAGCACTATACCAGTGATGGCAAACCTTTTCATCATGCATGAAGGACAGCTGATCGTTGAACACATATAAATGCCAGAAAACCCAGAGGGCAAACAGGCAAGTCTGCTCGTGCCAGGCGACATGGCTTTGGGTGCTACTTTGAGCACACATGGCATAGGTTCGCCATCATGGCACTATACAATAGAATTCAATATAGTTACTGTTGTGGGATAGAAGCTGTTTTTCAGCCTAGAGGAGGAAGGGAGGAGGAGGAGGGGAGGGGAAGAGGTGGGAGAGAAGGAAGAAGAGGGGAGAAGGTGAAGGAGGAAGAGGAGGAGAGAAGAAGAAGAAGAAGAAGAAGAAAGAAGAAGAAGAAGAAGAAGAAAAGAAGAAGAAAAGATTCAGTATATTGATAGCACCGACAGAATGAACCATGGAAGTGAAAGAACACATTTTTAGTCTCACATTTGCACAGGCACTCCACCCAAGGGCAAAGATATTTTCTGTCAAGGCACTGAGAAGAAACAAAGGTGTTTGTTAGAAGTTATTTGATCGGGGTTGCCATGGCAATAGGAAACTCCTGGAAAAAAAAATCAATTAAGTGACTTAATGGCAAAAAGCCAAGGAGAAAAAAGGATAAATTCTTCTTCTGGGTTACAAAGAGAGTTTAGAACAATAAACAATGCTCAAATAACTGAGGCTATTTTCCTCCTTCTAAGAGCAATGTGGCCTGCTTGAGCTGCATGCATTGGGAAAACAGAGCTGTCTCCCAGGTCTATAATAACGCAGCTAGGCCAGTGATGGCCAACCTTTGGGTTCCGCATGTCAAAAATTCATAACATGCCTCACCTGAGTCTGTCGGCATGTCACACACCTCCGAACAAAAGAGAAACAATTCTCTGTCCCCTCACACCCCACCGAGGCCACCCCGAATAGTGGCATTTGACACTTGGCAAGAAGCAGACAATTTACAAGGTCACAATGCACCAACTTTCAATGACTATTGTTGGGAAAACAGTTCAGAATACAAAAAACCCCTCTCAAAAAGCCAAATAATGATTGATTTTAAGGCTATGCTTCCGGGACAGAGGCCATGAGGAGAAAAAGGAGGACGGGCCCTCCTTTTGCTGGACATTTGGTAACCCTACTTCTAAAGCTATTGTTTATTCCTAGTACAGTTCTGTTCTGATGTAGGCTTCCCCAAAAAGCACGAAGCAGATTCCTGGTCCCGGAAAAACCCCTTTAATTAAACAAATGTGATTCCTCTCATTCACATTCAGCAAAGACCTGGTAAATAGCCTTTTGAAGGTGAAATTACGACCACCGACCTTATCTAGCTTGGAAAGCTGCCATGTAAATATGTTCCAAATGCAGTGCTGTGCAAGCAAAGACTTGGCATTGAGTCTCTGAGATTCACGGACAGATCTCATACTCCTGAAACAAATAGCAAACAAACAAATAAATTGTTTCCTGCAAAAGCCCACTCCCCATTCACTCCTCTTTTATTTCCTATGGGAGGGGCCATTCACTGTGCACCTGTGGCTTTACTCCAAAGTCGACCCTGATTTCTGAGCTGTTGTTTTCTTCTGGCAGCTCTGCGCATGCGCACCCTAGGAACAGGCTCCAGCTGTTCCACTGCCTCACTGCTGTCTAGATCCAAAGGTAGCTGAGAACTGCCAGATGGCCTTGGCTCCATCTCTGCCTCTGATGCGGAGCCCTAGTCCTGAGCCTTCCCCAGCCTCCGGGACTGCCCATGTTCCTCCCCAACCTCCTCGCTGTCCGATTCTGCTGCCAGCTTTGCTGGCGGACCACAATAATTTCATCTTCCCACATCATGTACTTCTCTAATGATCCTGGCAGTTGTTCATTTCATTTCCCTAAATTGGGTCTGAAGAAACATTTGGCCTTTGTATCAGGTAAAAAGTAGATCTGATTGAGTTAAGTGTAATTAAACATTCATTTAATTAAATTCAGTTATATAATTAACCTCCGTGTATGCAGTTATTTTCTTCTACTGTTACCTTATAAAGGAGAATTCATTGGTAGGGACTCTTTTCCATAAATCCTTCTGCAGTAGCCTTGATTATACCAAGCAATTTCCAAGTCTGAACTTTCTTCCTCTGAAAAGTCAAAGCACCAAGTGACACATCTGTTGAAAATGGAATTTGGAGAAAATAAAACCGTGAAGGAAGGGAAAATGGAGAAATAATGTTATCAGAATGGAGTGCTCTGAAATGTGGAATTTACTTCTTTGGGAAACCTGTTGCATGGTGGTGGATTATGTTGCATGCAATGATTCATTGCCACGTTATTAAAAAACATGTTGACAGATGTTGAAAGAGTAGAGAAAAGCAACAAAAATAATTAGTGGACTGGAGGATAAAACATATGAAGAATGGTTGCAGGAATTGGATATGTCTAGTGTAATGAAAGAAAGACGAGGGGTGACATGATAGCAGTATTCCAATATCTAAGGGGCTGCAAATTCTGAAGATTGAGCACACGAGATGATCAAAGTAACAGTAAAACTCAGTTAGGCACAAAATCAGTTACAATATTTGATTGCAGCCCAGAAGATACAAGACTGTTGGCCATACAATACAGAATCTGACTGATTACAAACAAAATAATAGCTAATAATTGTCATGAAGCAGTTAGAAGATTTGGAAGTACTCTTTGACCCTTAACTTAGTATCAACACACTAAGTGGAGGGAGTGGAGTTTTCCCACATTTTTAATTTTGGGGATGAAGGGTTGTTTTCCAATCATCCAACCTATTTTAGGTCTGGCACCCAGAAAAGCTCTGGGTGGAGGGACAAAACATTGTTGGTTATTGAGAGTGTATGGTTGGAGTATATACTCAGTCATAGCTAAGAATATGTCAACTGTCCAACCAGTGAAGCCAAAACAAGGAAACACTCTTAGGAGCTTTGAATTCCCAAAGTAAAACTTTATTGGATACACCATTTTGGTACTGAAAGAAACAAACCCAGCTCCGATTTTCCTGTACAAATGCTTGCTTAGTTAAACAATAGCTTCCTTTCTATCCACCCCTGGGTGTTCATATTGTCCAATTATGAGATGTCCTTTATTATGGGAACAGTCCATTTCTTTCTCAAGCACCTGCAGTGGTGACTTTGATGGTTTCCAGGCTCTCTTGATCTGTGCACAACCTCTCAGCATTCCATTCCACCCTTCTCTCCTCCCACTTTATTGACAAGTCGAATAGTGATAGAGTTTGAAAGAAGCAAGCAGTTCAATCTTGACAGAGTATCAGAGAAGGTGGGTCTCACGAGTTTTATGTTCTTGACAACTGGGCCCAAACATGTCTTCTCCTATGGTTTCTCCTCCTTAGATGAAGATTTTACACAAGAAGGTTATGGTATTTGGAGTTACTTTTCTTGAAATGGTTCTAGGAGAAGTGCAAATGCTTAACGACTGTAGGAAAATTTTGAAATACCTGATTGGAATCATCAAGTTTATTCGCTAGGTCGCATATTTAGTACATATGAGAACGATCAAGTCCAATCTAGAAGCAAAAATGAAAAGAATGGTAAAGATTGCCTCACTCTTCATTAAGAGTGATTCACAATTAGCACTGTGTAATTTTCAGTAGAAGTTATTTAGAAGAAATTATTTAGAAGAAACACTTTCGGTTTACACATGAGCACAACATCTCTATACTTACATTAGAGCACATGTAACTTTGTTGGTCCTTGGTGTTGTGTGAGTGCTTAGATGTTTCCTACAGACATTTAATCACCAAGCTAGGTAACATCATCAGTGATTGGAGATGATGTTACCTAGCCTAAAAACCAACTTCTCAGAACATCAAGAACCCCAACTATTCAACACCAAGCTTCATATGTTCTCTAGTATTGGAATACATGACATTTTGGGAAGCCTTTTGCAAACCAGACCAAAATGATGATGCTTTAATAATTTGATAATGGCTTGTATGGAAGTGTAGAAAAAAAAGATGTTTGTGCTATAAGGTGTAGCGGAGAGGAAATGTCCTTCAGCAGGATCCAAAGTGCTTATTGCACAATCTTTGAAAGCATAAACAGTTTCTGCATGCAATGAAAGAAAAACTGTATCTTGGAGATTTCAGTTTTCTCTGTAGAGGAAAAGGGAAGAAAAGAAAAGAAGTACTTTATTGTCCTGAGGATAAAGCAGGCTGCAGGGGAAGCCCAAATCCTCTTCCAATCAGGAGAAAGAAGAAAAGAGATAAAGAGAACAACGATGGAGTCCCTTGCTTGCTATCTTCACCCTTAATGTTCTTCATAGTCAACAGAGTATAAGCATCAGAGTACCGTATTTTTGGACTATAAGACACACCTACCTTTGGGGAGGAAAACAAGAAAAAAAATCTACCTCTACCTCTCAGCAATTTGCCTCCTTGCAGCAAACAGCAAACAGTCTGGTCAGCTTCAGCACAGCCTGATTTATCACGAGCAGCTGATTTGTGGTTGGATCTGCCTCCTGGAATACTGCCTATCAGCTGTTTCAGGCTGTGGGGATCGCCACTGCCAATCAGCCCTTCACTGCCCATTGCCACTGCCAGCCTATCGCCACCTCAGTGTACCACATTTCAGTCTCTGTGTGTCCCATTTTCGGCCTCCGCATGCCCCATTTTTGGCCTCCGCATGTACCATTTTCAGCCCATTCCAGGTTGGGGCAGCGATCCCCACTGCCTAGAACGGGTCAAAAATGGAGTGCACGGAGGCTGAAAATGGGATGTGCAGAGATGGCAATTGGCAGCAGTGGCAATGGGTGGCAATTGCAGCAATGGGCAGTGATGAGCCCCACAGCCTGAAACAGCTGATCAGTGGTATTACGGGAGGCACCCATCAATCAACTGCTTGTGTTAAATCAGGCTGTGCTGAAGCTGACCAGACTGTTTGCTGTTTGCTGCAAGGAGTCAAATTGCTGGGAGGCAGAGACCGAAGGGTGGTGGGTTGTGGTGGGTGGGTGAGGCTTCAACCACATTCATTATATAAGATGCACAGACATTTCCACCCACTTTTTTTGTGGGGGGGGGGGATAGTGCATCTTATACACCAAAAAAAACGGTATATATAAGCAAGAGCTGTGATGGTGCAGTGGTTAGAATGTGGTACTGCAAGCTACTTCTTCTGACTGCTGACTGGCAGCAATTTGATAATTTGAATCCCACCAGGCTCAAGGTTGATTCAGCCTTCCACCCCCTCAGAGATTGGTAAAATGAGACCTAGATTGTTAGGGGCAATATGCTAACTCTGGAAACCACTTAGAAAGGGCTGTAGAGCACCGTGAAACAGTATATAATTTTAAGTGTTATTGCTACCTTTCTTCTCTCCAACCAGATGACCAACCAACTTGCAACATTATGCTGGGACACCTATATTTCCCTTCATTCATCCAGTTTTCATTCATCCACTTTTGATCATACAGAAGTGTCTTCTGTGCTTGGCAATAGTAGTGCTTGGTAGTGCTTGGTAGTCCTCAATTTGAGACCGCAACTGAGCCCAAAATTGATGTTTTTAAGCAAGAAATTTGTTAAGTGAGTTTGCTCCATTTTATGGCTTTTCTCGCCATATTTCTTAAGTGCATCAATGCTGTTCTCAAATCAGTGACACAGTTGTTAAGTGATTCTGGTTTCCCCATTGACTTTCCTTTCCAGAAGGTCACACAAGAGGATCACAGAACTCCAGGACACTGCAACCACCATAAATGTGAGTCAATGTATCCAAATGTAAATCACATCACCATGGGAATGCTGCAACGGTCATACGTCTACGGAGATCCTCAGTCATCGAGGTCATGGTTGTCCCTTTTTCAAGAGGCAACTGGACTTTCTAGGTTTTTTTTCAAGGCGCTTCGCTTCTCATCAAGAAATGTCTTCAAAGAAAAAACAGAAAGTCTAGTTTCCCTTTTGAAAAAGCACTTTGGGTCACAGTCCCATAGTTTCTTGCTTAGTGCCTTGTTTGGATAGGTATATCATGTGGCTTGTGGCTTCTCATAATTCAATTAAGCCTTAAGGAAAAATCACAAGGGACTCTCATTGTGGGAAGAAAATCTAAACAGTTCTACAAGCATACACAAAAACGTTAAAGCAGCTGTTGTATTGGGTATTCATATTATGGTAAATCTTCTGTGTATTGTAGACAGTTCCCTAATCAAGGAGCGCTGTAAACAAATTACAAGATACAAGTTATTAAATACATTTACAAAGATAAAACTTCCCTTATCATATCTAACTAGAATATAACTAGCTTTGGGTCAGTGTTGCCAATTCAATTAAACGTTCTTTAGATATTCTATCGGTATAATATATAAAAAAAGTTGTTTCTTTGAATGAAGTTATGTGTTGCCAGCGATCTTTCTAATATTGAAAGCTTTTTCCTACTCTCAGTTCATGTTTTATCTAATAGCTAAAAGCTCTCTAACAAGAGAGGGGAGTTCTGCAGATGCTTTTTAGTACTTTCAAAAATGTCCAGTGACGAAATATTGTGAATTTCCTCAAAACTTTAAAGCAACAGTGAAACATTTTTAAAGTAGAACATTTCTCAGTTAGGAATTAAGGGCCTAATCTAAGGTGTGATTTGTTTCTGTTAAAATCTAATAATGCATTTGGACCCTTCCTAAGTATTTTTTTTAAATTTTTACTTCCCAATATAGTTATAAAGGCATTATTGGCTGTATTGTCTGAACTTCATATATTTTGCATGGACAACATTTTTCGTCGACTGCCAGTGGAGATGGAAGTCAGTCAGATGAGTCAGAGGAGATGAAGGTGGTGCTTGAGTTATCATCGGAGCTGGCAGAAGGTTCTGAGGATCAGGAGGTCTCCCAGCCAAATAGTTCCTGCTAGAGTCACCACGTGAATGACTCTGCTTGTTTAAAAAAAGCCTCTAAACAAAGTGTCCTCTGCAGGAGGAGGCGAGAGAATCACGTGCCTCATTTGCATAAGGAATTTTTCGCCTTTTAAACCCTTGCTTAACTGTGAGCAAGGGTTAAAAGGGGAAAAATTCCTTATGCAAAGGAGGCCCATAGTTCTCTCGCCTCCCCCTACAGTTAGTACTAAGCAGACTCAGAGTCACTGTGACTCTGGAGTCTGGCAGCAACTACCTTAGCCTTTTAAATTATTTTAAAAATTCTTTTCTTTTCCTCATGAGACTGGTGAGGCCCTGCCTCCCCCGCCTCCCCTGACTGCAAGTCCCTGAGAGCAGGGCCTATCTACTCATGCTCAGGTAGAGAGGCAGCTGTTTTTGGGGCCTCAGCTGAGTTAGGAGGAGGAACAGCTGGGGCCTGTTCCAATGCGCGTATGTGCAGAAAAGTGCACAGAGGAGAGCAATGTAGAACTGAGGGCCAGCAATCCAGGAAAAGAAGAAGACCATCCCTGGCTGGGATATAAGGAGGAGGGATGTGGGAGGCACAGTTGTCAGAGACAACCGTTCATGCTCCTGAAGAGTTCCTTCCGGCGGATTCCCTGCCAGGATTTCTTTGCCACAACCCAGGTTGGTCAGGACTCTGTGCTGGGATTGAAGTGCTAATTGAGGCTCCCTGTGCGGAACTCAGAGACTGCTATGGCTTGTGAATCACCTAAGGATGTGTGACCTGGAGCTTTGTCAGTGAATGCAGTGTATTCCTGCCTTTCTAAATAAAAGGGGGTTTCTCCTCACGAGTAGGCTGTTTTAGTGGGGCTCATGAAGGCTGGGTCAGAACAGTTACTACATATTTTGTTTCCAGATTGTCAGGCCCAAATTCATAGAAAAAGTAAAATTTATCTTCAGAAGGGAAGTTGACTAAAGTTGCTAATGCGTTTGGTAAAATGTAGACCTGTGATATAGTGGCTTCTTTTTCATCTAGGATTATTTTTTTTTCCGGATTAAGAAGCATGAACTTCCAAGAACACCTGGAAAGGGATGTAACAGCACCATGAAGTAACCTCAAAGATACCATACAAAATGCTAGAGAAGTCTGTGAATGAAATAGAAAAACAGGAGGTTCTTTTGCAAGGAAAGAACATTTCCAAAAAGTTGGAGGAAATATTTCAACACAACACGAAGAGGCATATAAAGAGAGTTGAAAGAGAAAATATATGCATAGCATCCATGAAGATTCTCAGTCATCCAGGTCATGTTTGTCCCAAAGGTGCTTTTTTAAGTCCTGAAGAAGTGAAGAAGCGAAGAAGCTTCTTGGATGAGAAGTAAAATGTATTCAAGGAAAAAAAAATAAAGGAAGTCCAGTTGCCTCTTGAAAAAGCACCTTTGGGGCAAGATATACCACAAATGCAAAGTTGGACTCAAAATATTATTGAGAATTGCTAGCTGCTCAGATAGGTTGCGGTTGGTGGCTATAGAAATGAGAAAGGAGGAAAGAAGGGAGGGAGGGAGGGAGGGAGGGAGGGAGGGAGGGAGGAAGGAAGGAAGGAAGGAAGGGCTACCAATTTCTCATTACACATAGAGATCCAATCCTACTGGATTGTGCAGGACTGTCCTTAGCATTTTGTCAAACAGCCAAATGGTAGCTGCAATGGTGCAATGGAAGCCATTGTGTGTCGCAGTGACTACCACCTTGATCTTTTAACATATCCTCAAGACACCCCACAAGATTAGATTGATCAAAAGTGATAATTGAACTGGCTCTTTACTGATCATGACCCATTGTATCTTGGGTTTCAGGTCAGGCCACAGATCAAATGCATCTCTTGATGGCCTCCACTTTCCTTACTCGGAACAAGCCATCTTCAATCTTTTTCTTCCTAATGACAGGGCCCAGCCTGAAAGAAAGCTTTCATTTCCAGAAGGCCAACTTGAGAGGCTGTTAAATGACCAGAAGGTTGCATAAAGATCACTTTCCCTTTGGGCTTGCTCAAATTAAAACTGACAGAAGGTAGCATTAGCTTACAGGCTCAAGATGGTCCTTGTTCATCAGATAACATTAAGAGAGCAATCAATACTGCCAGATAATTGCAACTAATAGGATTGCTAAGTGTGCCTTTCCAGGAATGTGGGGAAACAAAAGTCTATTTCACTGTGGTTTGCTTTGTTTCATCTGCTTAATTGACAACTTACAAAAGCCCGGTGAATAGAAATCCGTCCATAACATGATTCCTTTTAGCCACATAAAAGCAGATTCCATATATGGCGCATATAAACTGCACCTGCGTTATGACATGTAGGTAAGATACAGAGGTGGGTTCCTACCAGTTCGCACCTATTTGGTAGAACCGGTTCGTCAAATCTACCGAACCGGTTAGAAGAGGTTCCACCAGTGGACCCGGAAAGCAGGCCACACCTACAGAAGAGGTTCCAAAATTATTGAAACCCACCACTGGTCCTTGGATATGATTATTCTACATTATCATGCTCATATTTATAAAACTCAGTGCCTCTGTGAAAGGTAAGGATGACTACTGCGTTTGTGGTGCAATCAGAAGGTTGCGTGTGTTGAAGTTGTTTTAACACAAACCAAAGATGCCTTTTAAAAAACAAGTTTACATCATATTCTTATGCATGCCAGTGCTGTGTGTGAGGTAATTTAAGGTGGTTCTGACAAGTGTCGTCGGCATCTTCATATCTGGTCACATGGGCAGCAAGCCACTCCCATCCAGTCACATGGCCGGCAAGCCACTCCCACAAAGGAGGCCACACCCACAGAGTAGGTTTGAACAATTTTTGAAACCCACCACTGGTAAGATATCATTGGAGGACCAGGCATTAATCCCATTCATTGGGGTTACGAAATGTTGCAGAAATAATAATAAAAAACCCTCTACAGTATAGAACATGGGTGTCAAACTGGATTTCTTTGAGGGCCGAATCAGCATTATAGTTCTTTCCCATGGGCGCGAAGCGGGATGGGGAAAGACAGGATGGATGCTGAAGCATTCTGATGCCGAAAACAGGGCATAGGAGGGGCCACACACAGCCATCTCGTGCTCCATTTTTGACATGGATGGCCTCCTGCAACAATTTGCTGGCCAAAAGGAGGCGTGGAGGGGGGGCTCATGCAGCCCCCTGCACTCCATTTTCAACCTGGAAGCCTCCTGTAGCACTTTCCCAGCCTAAATATGGCCCAGGGAGCCATACATAGGCCACTGTACCCCATTTTGGCCAGCAGAGTGCTGCAGGAAGCGTCCAGGCAGAAAATGGAGTGTGTGGGTGTCGCACGCGCCCCCTCATGCCCCGTTTTGGCCAGCAGAAGCACTGCGGAACAGTCCTTTGCTGTTTCTGGCCCACCGGCCAGATGTAAGCACTTGACGGGCCGCATCCGGCCCACGGGCCTTGAGGTTTGATACCCCTGGTGTAGATTGTGTGATAACATTAAGGTCCCTCTGTGTCAGGCTTCAAAAACCAAGGAAAGACAGATGTGACTTTTCCAAACAGATTTCTTTATTGTTTTCCCTCATCGACAAAATTTAGCTAAACTAAAGCATGCTAACATCCCCACAAAGCATATGCAGATGGTCTTTGATTTGCAATAGTAAATTGAGTGATTTTTCAAAGTTACAACGGCACTGAAAAAAAAGTGACTTATGGCCATGTTTCACACTTATGACCTTTCTAGCAGCACAATGACCATTTGATCAGAATTCAGATGCTTGGCAACTAGTTCATACTTACGACCATTGCTATGTCGCAAGGTCATCTTTGGCAACCTTTTGACAAACAAAATCAGTGGGGGGGGGAGCCAGATTGCACTTAACAACCTTGTTACTAACTCATCAACTGCAGTGATTCATTTAACAATTGTGGCAAGAAAGGTAATAAAATTGGGCAAAACTCACTTAACAAATGTTTCACTTAACAACACAAATTTGGGGCTCAATTGTGGTCCTATGTTGGGAACTGCCTGTATTGATCTTGGTAGTAGCTTCTAGAAGAGCCATGGTGGCACAATGGTTGGAATGCAATACTGCAGGCTAACTCACTACCAACTGTCAGCAGTTCGATCCTGACTTGCTCAAGATTGATTCCACCTTCCATCTTTCCGAGATTGGTAAAATGAGGATCCAGATTGTTGGAGGCAAAATGCTGACTCTGTAAACTACTTAGAGAGCAGTTTAAAGCACTGTGAAGAGGTATATAAGTCTAAGGGCTATTGCTATTCTAAGCTTCCAAACAAAACGTTGACAATGTCTTCTTAAATCAGACTAGGACCATTGCAACTTATGACAAGGAAACAATAAACAATAAAGATATGCACAAGTGATCAATCCTTTAATGTGTCATTGCTTTGCCTCTTACCATAAATAACTTTAGTTTATCCCAGTATAAATACTGTTTGCCAAATGTCTTTCCTTTTCCACCAAGATTGACAAGTGTCTGAGCAAATTTTGCACCCATGGTTTGTCTTAAAACAAGTTTTAGAACTTCTTCCTTTTTTAGAATTGTCCTCTATTAATTGTTACATTCCCCACCGCTAAATTATTTAAGCTCAAGAAACTGGTGAAACATGACCAAAACCTCACCATACATCCACACAAGGTTGAGCTGGATTCCAAGTTTTTTAAGAGTATGAAAGAATATGAATATTTTTTAAAAAAATATGATTGTTTTTTAAAAAACAATCCACAAAAACAGCTCCACCAGAATGGAATCTATAAAGTTGCCAGAGAATTCTGACTAATTCTGGAAAACAAGGGAAGAGAGGATCGAAATAGAATATGATACAAAAGAAATGGAAACCTGAACAGAAAGACTGCATGCCACAACTTTTGCCTCTTAAAATTCTTGATTCTGTCCTTCAGAATATCGAACTTCATACCACAATCAATTGCATTTTTCTTAATCCTTATTCCACATGACTGATACATTTCAGATGTTTTTCAAAAAGGTAGTATTAAAGGTTTAGGCATCTACTTAGCGAATCTGCTCAGTGTATTTTCAACTCATTTCTCAGTTTGGCCATTATTTTAAAAGAATTATATGAATCTTTACACGTGTAGTTGACACTTATGAGACTATGCATGCAGATTTTTTTTTTTTTGATTTATGGCCATAATTGAGCCCAAAATTACAGTTGCAAGTCACAAAATTGAGGTATCATGTGACTGGACCCAATTTTTAAAAACATTTGTATGGTGGTCTTTAAGTGGATGTCATGGTTATTAAGGAAATCAATTTTCCCCAGTGAGAGATTTATTTATTTTTGTCAGAAACTGGAAATAAACACTGGAAACCAGCAAAAAATGTTACAAACCAATGTCACACGGGATGCTGCAAACGGCTATAAAAGTGAACCGATTGCCAAGTATCCAAAATGTAACCACATCACCCTGGGTAAGGATTGCAGCTGTCATAACTTTGAAAATGTGTCGTAAGTAGTTTTGGGGACTTCAAATAGTTGTTAAGCTTCAAATAGTTGTTAAGATACCGGTCGTAAATCAAGGACTATCTGTACAATTTCTCTAATATAATGTGTTCCAAAATACTGAAATTTGTAAATGCACTTTCACATACTCTAATGCAGGTGTCAGACCTGGAAGCCATCTTTTATATTGGGTCTTCAGGCCTTCCACATTTTTCTACTGTGGGAAAATGGGAGGGGGGATTATATGGAGTATAGAAGATATATAGTCAAAATAACATTCTTTTCTCAGAGAGTCAAAGAAACCTTGCCTTGCAGCTGGAATGGTGTGACTGGGAGGCATCTCCAGTTTTGGATGGTGCCTGATTGGATCATTTGATGGATATGTGGGTGCTGGGGAGGGACTTGAACTTTCATTTGGGTGGGAAAAAACGTGGAAACTTTCAGACTCAAGCCTTGGAGTCTTCTTTCGTTGGGGCTGTTACTTAGAACCCTGACAGCAGGGATGTCAAACTTGATTTCACTTAGGGTTACTTCAGAGTCGTGTTTGACCAGCTCAACATCACTTGTGTCGGGGGTACCTGTGGTAACCCAAACACTCTACAGGGCGGGGCATAACCTTTTCCTAGGGGGTCACAGCAAGATCGACAGCAGTTTACAACTTCCGCGACACCTCATTTTAAAGCCCATAAAAAACTGAATTGAATGAGCTATTAAATGTTAAATTTGCTTTAAGAATGGCTGGAAAATTCGATTCGGAAGAACAAAGGATCATTGACAGAATAAAATGCATTGCCTTTCGAGAGGCTCGTGATGCTGGAGCGACGTTTATCAATCGAAAATGGATTGCAAACAAATTGAAACGTCATCCGGATTGGGTTACTGATAATTGGAACAAAACAGCCCAAGAATGTTTCACAAAATTTGGAGAAGGGCGTCCTCTGCAACTGTCCCAAGAAAGCAAAGCCATCATTGCAACTGGCAGTCGCAAACAACGAAAAGGAAACCGAAAAGTGGCCCAAGAAATCCTTCAAATTCGTGGAAAACGAGTTGATCAAAGGACAATCGGCCGATATCGAGAACGAGAAGGTTTGAAGCCATTCCACGTCATTTGCAAACCATTGAAAACTCAAACACACGTTCAAGATCGGCTTTGGTTGTGCGATTGGTTGTCTGAATGGACCGAGGAAGATTTTCTTCATTTGGCGCCATCTGACAAATTCTTCGTTTATGCCATTCGAAAACCGAATTTCCAGAACGATCGAATTTGGGCTAAAGACGTCGACGACATCGCCAAACATGAACGATATCGACAAATCGTTCGCAATCCGACTTGCATCGGGATTTTCGTCATTTTCACAGCCAAGAAACTGCATTGGGTTTTGAAGGATAAAGGGGAATCCTGGGATGGCAGTTATTTCCGTGAGAAAATTTTATTGGAGAATGTCATTCCATTTCTCAGTGATCCAGACAATGTCTTGGTGGTTGGTGAGGCTGTCTTTCTTCATGACAAAGCTCCTTGCATGCGTGCAAATGCGACTCAGCAATTGTTAAAGGAAAACAATGTCGAATTTTGGGGCAATGACGTCTGGCCGGGAAATTCGCCAGATCTCAATCCGGCAGAGAACATTGGGGCCATAATTAAGGATGAAGTGGAAGCTCTGATGATTCAGGAGCAAGGTCAAAATCGATATTCGGTTGAAACTTTGAGAATGAATTTGGAAACTGTGTTGAAAAATCTGGAAAATCGAACGGAACTGTTTGAAGATTTGTTGTGTTCTTATCCACCTCGTTTGAATGCTGTTCGAAGGGCTAATGGTGGTCATACTGACTATTAAATTGTGTCAATAAACTCAGTTTTTGATGGGCTTTCGAATGGTGTATGAATTATTTGTGTTGTTATTACAAGTGTTGCTGTGACCCCCTAGGAAAAGGTTATGCCCCGCCCTGTACTAGTGAAAATGGGCTCCCGAGCTCCGTTTTCATCTGCAACAGCCACCTGCAACCCTCTGCCAGTGAAAACAGAGTTCGGGAGGAGTGTGGGCAGCCCTCCTGTGCTCTGTTTTCACTGGCAGAGGATTGCAGGAAGCCATTGCAGCTGAAAACGGAGCTCGTGAGCCCGTTTTCACTGGCAGAGGCACCGTGGGCCAGTCCTTCGTTGTTTCCAGGGCAGCCTTGCAGGACAGATCTAAACAACCCATGGGTCGGATCTGGCTTGCAGGCCTTGAGTTTGACGCCCCTGCTCTAATGCATGTGGGTTTTGTTGTTGTATTTTATTTTATTTTCAGGATTATCAATGGCAACACCAAATTCAGAAAAATCTAGATTTTCTTGCAAAAGTGGTACCTAGGAAAATTTGCATTAAATGTCAACCCACCAAATTTCTTTGGCATCGGTCCTTATAGCTTCTCACACAGCCTTCTGATTCATATTGCTTCCATAGACTTGCAATCTTAACAATGTGGGAAGAGATCTGCCATTTTCAGGCTTTGTAGTCTTTCATCTTGGAATAACCGTGGGAATGATAATTCAAAAACTTCTCTGGCATAGATGTCCATTGCTTTTTGTATTCTATAAGCCCAGGATAAACTAAGTCCAGATAAGCTCTGTGGGGAAATCCTTTCTGTTGTTTTTAAGCACTGAGGCCCGTGGCTATCAGGTTCACTAATGCTTCACCATTGGTGCAAGATTGGAAAAGCAATCAATTTCATAATAAATCAGCCCATTTTCCAATCAGTAGCAGCTTTATTTGTTAAGGCTAACTTGCCAGGAATGTGAAATGCCAAGATCAAATTGAAAAAGATAGACAATACTTTCAGCTACTCCTGAAACTATGCTCTTACTGTACGTATCCCAGCATAAAACCCTCACTTTTGCTTCATTATTTAACACTTTAATCTCCTCCTTCTGTGGCATGTTTTAAGAAAAGTTTAAAACATATTTTATACTTAGCTTTTTCCTCACAGAATCGACATCTTAGTTTGCTTTTGGAGGTCTTAAGACTGATGCCATATCTCTTGATTATTTATTAGTTTTGATGCTGTGATTTTGTGAAGTCATTTATGGTTTTATGTCATTTTGTGATGTATTTATATTTATCCTTTGTTTATAGCCTGTTTCCCTGAAAATAAGACTTCCCCGGATAATAATCTAGTCAGGCTTTTGAGCGCATGTGCTAAAATAAGCCCTTTCCAAAAATATTGCAACACAGCAGCAGCCATGAGGTGATCACGCTCGCCGCCTCCTGCACCTCAAAAATAATAAGACCGCCTCAAAAATAAGGCCAAGTGCTTATTTCGGGGGTCAAAAGAAAATAAGGCCCTGTCTTATTTTCAGGAAAACATGGTATCTATTTTGAGTTTAATTATTATTTATTAAAGTTTTAAGCGCCTCAGGCCAGCTTAAATGAGAATTATGATGTATAAAAAAATCTACTGGATGGATAGCTTTGAGATGTCTGGATTCCAATTCCCAGAATTCTGGAATCCAAATCTACAGACCTTAAAGGTATCAAGGTTGAGAAACACTGATCTAGATAGTCTTATCCCATAGCTTTCTGATGATTAATGGGGATGATAATCTGGTAATTAATTAATTTCTGATAATTAATTAGGATCCCGAGTCCAGCGATAGCTCTATGACCACAGGATTCCCAGTCCAGCCTTTAATGTATTGGTGTTATTCATTTTTATTTTGAAAAGGTAACCAACAGTGACACTGAAATAAATTTTTCTTTTTCAAAAAAAAAAAAAAGGAAAAAAAAGGATTGCAGGGGTATAGCCAGTGGTGAGATTCAAATAATTTGACAACCAGTTCTCTGCCCTACTGACCGGTTGGGTGGCATTGCCATGGTGGGCATGGCCAGGGAGTGTGACAGGCAGGTCTCGGCCTCCTGCATCGCCCTGGGAGCAAAAACAGGCCACAGGGGTGGTGCCCCCCTACACCCGATTCTGGGCCTAGTAGGCCTCCCTTTACTTACCTGGGAGCCAAAACAGGGCATGTGAGGATTCCAAGAAGGGGTGGGGCAAGAAGGGGTGGGGCCAGCCTGCAATTTAACTACCAGTTCACCCAAATCAGCCCGAACGAATCTCACCACTCACGTTCATGGCAACTCAGAGGGAGAGCTTGGCAAACCTTTTGAGAGAAAGTTATAGTCATAGTGCAAACTTTAATGTCTTCAAAAGTGATCGGGAAGGCTCCAAAATGTTACAACAACTCACTTCACTCACAATAAATCTGTATGAAACCAGGGGAAAAACAGAATAGAATAGAATAGAATAGAATATGGAGTGGAGAGGAGAGGAGAGAAGAAAGGCCACTTAAGGAGGGCTAATTCTGTCTGCCACAATCTGTGCTGACTCACGTAAAATATTTGGTGGCGTAAGAATCTAATATGAAAAACAAAGACTATAAAATCAGTGATGCTCTTTGGGGAAGTTGTAACTGCTAATTACAATTTCTCTAAATAACAACAGCAGCAGCAACTGAAGCATTAGCCATAATTCTCTTACAGGAAGCATGGAAATGAACCTCGACCTTCATAGAAACATCACGGAAAGGAGGTCCAAGCTGTTAAAAATAGATAGCAGAGGCAAAGTAGCATTTCTGTTAGATTCCCCACATTGATTTTTCTGCTTAATGAAGAAAAATGGACTGGAAGAGGAGGAGGAGAATAATCCCCGATGGATTTTCTTTTGCCTTGTTTGTCTCTTTGTTTTCTCTGCACAGAATAAATTATTAGCAGCTAAGTCTTCTTTAGGGATGTGGTGGCTCAGTGGCTAAAACACTGAAATTGTCGATTAGAAAGGTCGGTAGTTCATCAGTTCGAATCATAATGGAGTGAACTTTCATTACTTGTCCCAGATTCTACCAACCTAGCAGTTTGAAAGCATGTACAAATGAAGTAGAAAAATAGGAACTGCCTTTGGTGGGAAGGTAACAGCATTCTGTGTGCCTTTGGTATTTAGTCATGCCGGCCACATGATCATGGAAATATCTTCACACAGTGCTGGATCTTCAGCTTTGAAATAGAGACGAGCACCACCCCCTAGAGTCAGGAACAAGTAGCACTTATGTGTGAGAGGAACCTTCACCTTTACCTTTAAGTCTTCTTTGAAAATGAACCATCGTACAAATGCACAAGATATGTTCGAGCACATGTAGGGAAGGTTTTCATGTGTCTATTTGCCCTTTCAAAAATGTGGATCCAAGCCATAACCCCCTCAATAGTTCTCTTTCTGGATGAAATTATGTAAATTTGATTTTAATGTTGATGAGATGAAATCAAATCAAATGTATTTGTTGTCCTAGCCCATCTCTACTAGATTTAGCCATGACTCATAGGTGTCCATTTGAAGCTACAATAAAATCATAGTGGTAATCCTCAAATTACAACAAATCATCTAGTGACTGTTTGAAGTTATAACGCCACTGAAATAAAAATTACTTACAACTGTTTTTCATATTTAAAACCGTTGCAGCATTCCCATGATCACGTGATCAAAATTCAGGTGCTTGGCAACTGACTCATATTTATGATGGTTGCAGTATCCCAGAATCATCATGAAATCGCCAGAACTGTAAAGCCCACAAACTTGCAATTTGGCACGTATGTCCCTCTTGGCTTCTAGGTGCTTGCTAAGAAAGGATTTTTCGAAATGACCATCAGATCATTAGTATTTCTTATACAGTAATTAACACACTCTGATGCTAAGGAGTTCTACTTCCCCTCCCCAACTGAAAAGAATTCTGTTCCAATTGCGAGTGGCCTTACATTATCACGCTCTGATGCTAAGGAGTTAAAACATTCTACTCCCCTTCCCCACCTGAAAAGAACCCTGATCCAACTGCCAATTGCTTCACATTATCAAACTGGCAGACATTTCATTCCTTCACTCAGGAGTGGTCTGGGGCTCCTTAAACTACCAAACGTTGGCACCTCACCAAAATGTCTATGCTTTCCACCTATGGAACTGCTTCCGGACTCAAGACAGAGGGAGTGATATTCCCTTACGTGTTTTAATCACCAACCACCAATGAGCCAACGGATTCTCCTGCATAGCCCGATCACATAGTTTCATCGCATGGGTAGTATAATATATAATCATAACTTGCAGTTGAAAGTACTGGCATCATGGCAGGTATATTGTTATCTGTCTCCCTTGTTTTCTTGCTAACCCAAGGTGTGGGCTTTCATATATTTTATAAGAAAAAATTATGTCCCCTGGTTTACAACAAACAGCTTACAACACAATTAAGCTCCAGAATTTCTTCTAACAGCTAACAAATAAGATGAGTTTTATATAGATACATTAGCCAGAGAAAAATCTGATCTGCAATGCATCTGATGAAGTGAGCCGAAACTTCCAAAAACTTATGTGTTTTTTTTAAGTCTCCGGGTTTTTCGTTACCGTAGACCAACATGGTTCTCCTTCCACATTATTGAAGACAAAATGGGTTTACATGATTTTTTTAAACCAGAGAAACATCTGCATCTGTAGTGCATTTGATGAAGGGAGCTGCAGCTCTGGAAAACTTGTGCCTTTCAGTAAAATGTCTGGATTTTGTTAACATAGAGTAACAAAGCTCTCCTACCATACCAAAACCAAAATGAGTTTATGTGGTGTGTTTTTTTAAATCAGGGAAAGATAGATGCCAGCTGACCCATTTCAGCCCTGTTCTCTGGGCTACAGCAGTCAATTTTGATGACACTGGAAAAATTGTTCCTGTAAAAAAATATATATATCTGTGGTTGGTTTCTTATTCCTTCCTATCTAGAAATCAATCCTACTGTTGTGAATGGACCTAGAGCAGTCCAGTATTTCTAGAAAACTCTTCCACCTATTTCATAATAATTTTGTTAAATTTTACAAAACGTACACATACAAGTTAACATAAATTAGCCATTTAAAAAAGGATAGAGGAAAGAGAGAAATAGAAATATAGGTGAGAAATTAAAATAAATGTAAAAAGGAAAAGAAAGATATATACAAAGAATGACTTCTGGCTTCTTCATTCAAGGATCTATAGGTAGTCCTGGGTTTATGACTACACGTGAGCTCAAAATTGCGGTTGCTAAGCGAGACAGTTATTAAGGGCTTTGTCCCATTTTACAACCTTTCCTGACATAGTTGTTAAGTAAATCACTGCAGTTGTTGTTAGTAATATGTAAAGTGAATTTGGCTTCCCCGCTGACCTTGCTTGTCAGAAGGTTACAAAAGGTGATCACATGACCATGGAACTGCAACCATCATAAATATAATAGAATAACTGAGTTGGAAGGGACCTTGGAGATCTTCTAGTCCAACTCCCTGCTCAAGCAGGTAACTCTAAACCAGGAGTGTCAAACTCTCGGTCAGAGGGCTGGATACATTCACATTATATACAGCTAGTCTCAACCATTAACAATTAGCCTACTTAATACATTGTCTATCCTTCTGTCCAATCACAATATATACAGTTTGTTCCAGTCTTGTCACCTTGTCTTATACCAATCATAAAATCTGTTCCAGACTTCCAAATATTCTGATTCCCCTTTATTTTTAAGTTCAAGTGTGAGCCTATCTATCTACATTCAATTCTTAGTGAAACACAATCATATAACGACCATTTTCCCTAATAAAGATATTTTTCTTTTATTTTATTTTAATAATCATCAAATACATATGTCATAGCTTGTTTTCCGCCCATCTCCTGCAACAAGTTCACAAAGGGCTTCCTAATTGTAAATAAATTTCTTCAGTGACTTTTCTCACGCAAGGGAGAGGTGGTATTCAGTCGGTTCATAGCAGTTAGCAATAGTAATAGCAGTTACACTTATATACCGCTTCATAGGGCTTTCAGCCCTCTCTAAGCGGTTTACAGAGTCAGCATATTGCCCCCAACAATCCGGATCCTCATTTTACCCACCTCGGAAGGATGGAAGGCTGAGTCAACCCTGAGCCGGTGAGATTTGAACAGCCGAACTGCAGAACTGCAGTCAGCTGAAGTAGCCTGCAGTGCTGCATTTAACCACTGCGCCACCTCGGCTCATACCAGACCAGTTTGCCCAAACCGGTAGCAGAAATCGGGAGTGCCTCAGCTCTATGCCAGCCTATTTAGGCACGTTTCTGAGGATGGGCACATGCATAGAAGTCACACGGGCAAGCAAAGCACCTGCGCGGAAGACCGGGTGCATGCGCGAAAGGGGCGCTTGCCTCCAGAAAGCAGGCACGCACACAAGTGAAGCGTGTGTGTGTGTGTGTCGAACTGGTGGCAAAAAAAATGTGAAAATCACCGCTGTCACAAGGGTTCTTAACTTAACTATCATTGCCAGTTCTGTCACCTTTACTATCTCTGAACAAATCCATTGACTAACAAGTTTAATGATTTAAAATTCCCAGTTTGGGTTCGGTTGCAAATGAACTCACAGCCTCACAATAGGTTTTATCTCTGTGTCATTACTTGGACCTCATAATCACCATCCATCGCCCTCTCATTTGCAAGCCTTAACTGTAGTATTAAAAAATAGTGTTTCCTTGTAGCAGTTTGAGTGTTGCCTTCAATGTTCTTCATTTTGCCTGTTGTCGATTGCCTACATGGAAAGTTACTTGCATGAATACATTATTGAATATGAGTAGAATGATAAATGTGCATAAGCATGCATTCAGTAAATAAATCTTTTTGTGAGGGAGGGACTGCAAAATGTATATATCATGCATTCAGTAAATAAATTGTTTTTTGGGTATGCATTGTAAACCAAATGAAAAAGTGGGTGGTCAGCGCACAGCTCTCAAGGAAGGCGCTGGAGGAGACAAATAGCTTTCAAAATAATGGGGTTTCCCCCCCCCCTGCATTTGAATGCAAAGGTATTTCAGCTGGAAAACCAGAGGGACCAATTCGCTTTGGATGGAAATGCAGGATCAAATATGTCAGCTGCGCCTAGAATGTAACAGAAACAAATAATTTATTAACTTTCCTACATGCATGATAAAAAAAGTACTCAAAATCCTACAGCTTCATTTGGAAAATACAGCTGCTTGCTCCTCTTGGAACATGGCTTATTGCTTTATTTGGGCTTGAAATATGTCTTATTTTAATGTCTATTTTATCTCTTGTATCAATCACTGCAGCTACCTTTAAAGACAAGGCAGAACCAATGATGGGAAACTGGTTAATATTGATTAGATTCAGATATAGAATTTCTGTGATCTGGGTTTCCCCCCCCCTCAAAAAAAATGATTCAATTTGTAGTGTTGTTCTCCAGAATTCATAGCAAGATAAAGGTTCCCCTTGTACATATGTGCTAGTTGTTCCCGACTCTAGGTGGTGGTGCTTATCTCTGTTTCAAAGCCAGTGGTGTCCGAAGACATCTCCGTGGCCATGTGGTGAGCATGACTAAATGCCGAAGGTGCACGGAACGCTGTTACCTTCCCACCAAAGGTGGTTCCTATTTTTTCTACTTGCATTTTTTACGTGCTTTCGAACTGCTGGGTTGGCAGAAGCTGGGACAAGTAACGGGAGCTCATTCCATCATGCAGCACGAGGGATTCGAACCGTTGAACTGCCAATGTTTCTGATCAACAAGCTCAGTGCCTGAGGCACTGAGCCACCGCATCCCTTAATTCATAGCAAACAAAGGTACAATTAAAGCTGATTTTGTGTACATGCTGAAAACACAGCTTAGGTTTTTAACCATGAAAACAACACAGTTGAAACCAAACTTAGACATTTCCAAATTATTTAATTCATACTGACTGAGTTCATGTACCATTATGAATGCGGCTACTGAATCAACCCACATGGTGTTTTCACGTAAAACATTATATTACAACCTAAGCATATGATCTGTATGTGTCTCTAAAGCTAAGCTAAAAAAAGAGCTATGAAATGAGCACTAGCCAGGTTGAACGTCTTGTGTGAATGCAGGCATTAAATCCGGCTTAAACAATCAAAACTAATCTTATGATTATTGTATCATACAACCTACTGTCATTATTTAGAAAACAGATTGAACTGCATCCCAAATCAAATTCTGTTTCTATGGAATTTTGTACAAGGCAATCATTGTGTTCTGCCATTTCATAAGGGAGGTTCACAGATACACACTCCGTCACACTGTGTTGATACATGTTACAGTCAATGTGTACACATATAAATTAGTTTTCTTAGTGTAGCCAGACAGATGTTTCAACAACAACATTAACAACAAAAGATAAGTAGGCAAAGAAGCCCAAAACCCCACTGTGGGGAGATTGTAACAATAACTAAACCAAATTATCCATGCAACAAGCTAGAGCCCCCTTTTTCAGTCCTAACAGAAAGTGATGGCAACAGAACGTGGCACTTTCATATTTACCAGAAAGAAGTCTGTTTTATTCAGTTTTGCCCCATTGAAGTAGAAATATTCTGGAACCCTAATAAGATAACATTAAGAGAGTTTCAAAGAGGTAGAAAAATATTCCTTCTCTCCATGATATCAAGACCACATAGAACAGGGGTGTCAAACTCGATTTCATTGAGGGCCACATCAGGGTTTTTGACCTCAGGGGGCCAGGGTGGGCATGGCCAGGGTGGGTGTGGCCAACATGATGTCACTCATCAGGGGCCCCTGTGGTGGCCTGAGTGCCCTGCCACGAAAATGGGCTCCTGGGCCCAGTTATTGGCTGTGGCAGCCTCCTACAGCCCTCTGCCAGAGAAAACAGAGCTCAAGTGGGGTGCGCAGACCCCCGAAGGTCTATTTTCATGGCAGAGGGCTGGAGGAAGCCGTCAAGGCTGAAAATGGAGCCTGGGACAGCCATGTGCAACACTCCTGAGGTCCATTTTTGTGGCAGCCACTGCAGGCAGTCATTTGTTGTTTCAAGGGTGGCCCCACAAGCCAGATCTAAGCACCCTGTGGCCCAGATTCGGCCCATGGGCCTTGAGCTTGACACCCCTGAAATACAATTTTATATAGTTTTGTCACATCTGAAAATCACATCTGCCAGAAAATTAGCTTTCACTGCAAGCTAAAGAACTTCCATTATTGAGGCTTTTCCTTCTAGGAGAACTGCCCAGCCCCTAATTATTTTAAATCCTTCTACACTCAGTAAGATCCTTCTTAAGGTATAGTGACCAGAATGGTACACAATATTTCAGGAATAAAATCCCAACAGATTATTGTATCTGTGGTGTTATTTTCAGTTCTTTTCCTAATGATTCCCTGCATAGTATTTTTCTTTCTAAATCAGCAGTTGCCTCTGGTTTATACTGCTGTTCTGTTCGTTGTGGTGCTACTTTTTCAATCATTTTGTTTTTCTACCTCACTGTTCTCAGCGCGAGCATCTCTTCCATCTCCCAGGTGGATTGTGTGATTGCAAACAAAAGACACTAAAAAAAAGAAAGAAAGAAACAAGACAATCTAACCGTAGTAAACAGCATAATCATTATATAATAGGAGGCCAGCGTTTCTTCCAGACCAGTAATCTTTTTGGAATGGAAGGAAGAAACTAAACTCTGCCAATGTTGCCTTTAGAGATGGAAAGAATTAGCTTTTTAATGGAAAACACAACTGCTCAAGAAGGAAGATAGGAAATTTCAGGAATGCCTGATTTTATCATTCATAGGAGGATAGGATACTAGAGCTCCAATTGCCTTTGAAACTCACTTGCATTCCCCTTCCTCCCCATAATGGGCAATATAAAAATTGCACAATGTATTAAGGCGATTTCCAAGGAACAAACAACTTCCTAGAATGCTAAAATCCTGCCTTTCATGTATCTAAATCAGTGTTTCTCAACCTTGGGGACTTTAAGATGTATAGCATGGACTTCAAGAAGACACTTCTTAAAGTTCATGAGCAGTGGTGGGTCAGCAATGGTAAGTAAAACAGAGGAGGGGGGAATCAGTTGTGCTGTGAGATTGAGATCAGCTAGAAAGCAGGAAATAAAAGACAGGATAGCTAGTCTCAACCATTAACAATTAGTAAACAACTGAGTAAACGGGCAGAGAAAGAAACTTAGAAAGGATCCAGCCTAACGAATCAGGCAGTACAACAAGATGGTGGGGGATTTATATTTTCAGACCGGCAAGATTCTATTAATGTGCCTTATAATAAAATAGAAGTCACTCATCTGCTCAGGTTCCCAGTGAGATCTACTTGGGAGGCTGACAAAGTTCTATGAAGTGGATAGGAAGGAGAAAAAGTTTGTAGCCTTGCTCTAAATATATATTTTTTAATTTTTGAAATGTGAATTTATTTTGCTTAAAAGGCATAGTCCTTGAGTTTAGTTAGCCATTCTGCTGCAGAAAGAATGTTTATATTTACCAACAAGAAGTAGAAAATCTTCTTGCTGCATTTATCTGTACAAAGCAAATTTCACATACTTTGTGGGAATGTATGGTTTGGTCATATTTAATTTAAAAATAGCAAATTGGAATGGAAAATGAATTTTAGTTTTTTTTTTTCATTCCATTATAAATTATTTTCCAAAATTGTTGAACTTTATAACATTGCTAACAAATATTGTATAGAAAAATTGCAGTTTCAACACCTTTAAAAAAAAATGAATTGTCCATGTCAGCCATTCAATATTGGGGTAATATGCCAACAATTAACCTTCATGTACCAGTTTGCTCTGAGTATTTGGTGTGAGTGTAATACTCTTCATCTACTACATAAAAAAATCCCAATTGTATATTAATTACTATATTTAAATTTGTAACCATTTGATCATAGTCTTTAACTTGTTCAGTCTTTTAATCACATTTCAGCAATAAGGTTCAACATAAATAAGGTTCAACAAGTGCTATGAATTTTGTGTGACGAAGCTTTTGAAATCTCTGGATGTTTCTCTCTTGTTCTGCAGCTCTCTTGAACCAATTTTTCTGCTGGTTGCTCTAAATATTAATTCTCCTCCCTTTTGACAGAAGCAGAAAAATTCAACAGACTGTCTTTTAGTTTCCTTGACTCCTGGAGCCTTTGCTGCATTTCTGTATTCATATGACCCCCAACAGCTGAGTGGACCAGCAAGAATGGCCTAAAAGGTAAATGTAAAGGTTCCCCTCGCACATATGTGCTAGTCATTCCCAACTCTAGGGGATGGTGCTCATCTCCGTTCCAAAACCAAAGAGCCAGCACTGTCCAAAGACATCTCCGTGGTCATGTGGCGGGTATGACTAAAGGCCAAAGGCACATGGGACATTGTTACCTTCCCACCAAAGGTGGTTCCTATTTCTCTACTTGCATTTTTGCATGCTTTCGAACTGCTAGGTTCACAGAATCTGGGACAAGTAACGGGAGTTCGCTCCATTACGCGGCACTAGGAATTCGAACCGCCGAACTGCCGATCTTTCTGATCGACAAGCTCAGCCTCTTAACAACTGAGCCACCACGTCCCACATTTGTCCTACCCCAAAAAATAATTAGCATCATCCACCAACTCCTCCTTCTCAATATCACACGCAATGATGGATTTCTGTGGAAACTTTCCATTTTTCTAACAGCTATTGCCTGTCCTCATCTCCTCTAAGAGCACTGCTGTATCTTTACCCACCTTTACAACCCTGACAGTTCCTATAGGATGCTGTGATTTTCTGATCTTCCATGGGTCACCGGCTTTATTTTTGTTTCTCCCAGTTGGAGCTTCTGTATAAATAGAAAACTAATCCAATTTCCTGTCATGCAAGCAAAATCTCTCCCACTCGTCTCATCTGAACACTGCCAGTCCTCTCCCTGGGTTTTTTTCCCCTTTTAATATGTGCTGAACGTAGAAAGATCTGCAACCATATCAGCACAAGGCAATTTGAAAGAGAACAGAAAGAAAACAGGAACGAGGGGAGGGAGAGGGGAGGAATTCGTGCATTCTTTTGATTGCACTTCTCTCTCTTTTTTTCCTTTTCTGTTTGAAAGGTAAAATATCTGGCAAAGGATTTGTCTATGGGAGATAATCCTTTCCATCAACTCTTATCACCTTTCAAGGATGAATTTCTTGCAAAAAAAAAACACGTGTGAGACATACAGTGGCCATCTCCAATGCTTTTTTTCCCTTAGAAGGTATCTAATCAGGCCCTTATGGGAGTCTATCAAGATATGAAAATGCGAAAATCCAGTGAATATGAGATGGAAGCAGTGTTAGTTTTCAGGATCTCTTTGCTGCCACCTAGTGACAATTCAGATTTTTGCAGTCCAAATTTGGTAGCCCTACCCAGAGGTAGGCTTCAAAAACTGCAGCAATGGGTTCGCTTCCCCATTGCTGGGTGGGTGTGGCCATGGTAGGTATGGTCTACTCAGCCTCCTGCACCAAGTGTGTGTGTGTGGGGGGGGGTTTCACCTCGCCAGGCTCTGTAGGCTTTCTTCGAGCCTTTGGGAGGGCAAAAACTGCTTTCCCCGGGGTCCGGAGACTGGAAACAGGTCTGTTTCCGGACTTCTGGAACATCCAGTAGGCCCATTTTTTACCCTCCCCAGGCTCCAGAGGCTTTCCTCGAGCCTCTGGGAGGGTGAAAATTGCTTCCCCCAGGGTCCAGAGGCCAGAAACAGACCCATTCCTGGACTTCCAGAACCTCTGTTTCACCCCCTCCTCGGGTGTCTGTGCGGGCCCTGCATTAACTTGGCATGATGAATGGGCCTTGTGGAGACTCCTGGGAGGGGCAGGGAAAGGTGGGAGGGGAGAGGTGGGCATGGCCAGCCAGAGATGGCATTTGGTCGTTTGTCAAAATGAGCAGAATCCTAGCTAGAAGATTGCCCAAACCTGTGTGAACCCCCAATAGCCCACCCCTGGCCCTACCTATCCTTCAAATCACCTGTCTGATGATCTAACAGTGGATTCATGGATATGTCCTTCTGCCAAACATTCTTCCTTTCTGACGAAGAACCCAGAGGAGATCTTCAGACTGTATTAGGGTCATCATCAACTGCCCCTGATGCTTCTCAGTAAAACAGGAAATGGATGTGGTACCGTTTTAAAAATTAACATTGTCCAACTGGGATCTGGTTTCAATTTATTCATTTATCACAAATGTTATAAACCATCAGTGGAAAAATGTACCTTAAAACATAATTGCGGGGAAGCAGGTCCACCCAGATACCAACTGCAAAAAGGGGGCATTTTTATACAGAGATTTGAATATATTGAGTATCAAAAACGGAGGCAAAGTCCACTCTTTTCATTAACTAAAATGGAAGATGCTGAACATTTAAGACTAAGAGATAGCCATTGTCACATAATATGCAGCAGCAAGGTGCCAAAATGATTTGCAAAGTGGAAATAGAAAGCATTTAAATGTAATACAGGATTTTATTTGAGTGAATTACGAGGAGAGGACCCTAAAATGCCTTCCAGAGGCTTAATGAAGTAAGTGACAGCATAAACCTTTCGCTTTCTAGTCATAAAAAATATGAGCAAGAATATTAATAAGCATCAGAACTATAGCACACTATCTTTGAGTTTGACCCAATCCACTCTATGGATCCAATAGTTTCTCTTAGGGATCTCCAAGTATTGTCTAGTGCCGTGATGGTGAACGTATGGCGTGCATGCCAGAGGTGGCATGCAGAGTTCTTTCTGTCGGCACTTGCACCATTGCCAGCTGCTGTGCAGGGTTCCGTCCCGCACATGCATGCCAAACGGCTAGTCTTGCATGCATGCATGCAGCGGCTATCTGCTCTTGTGGGTTCAGGCATGCATGCACACTAGCTAACTGGTCTTTACGTGCAGACCAGCTAGCCAGTGTGCATGTGCACAATGGATCCCAGAACAGCAGCTGGTCAATGTGCACATGCGCAGGGACCAGCTGCTCTGTTCCAGATTCCAGCATGCCGGCGCACTCCAGTTTCAGCACTTGGTGCCGAAAAGGTTAACCATCACTACTCTAGTGGTTAAGATATCAGGCTAGAAAGGAGGAGACAGTAGGTTAAACACAGAATATCAAACATAATATAACACAGTTGGAAGCGAGATGTCAACTCATAAAGTTGCTATGGTGAGGAAAGGGCGGGGGAGCGCATTCTACACTTACTTTTGGCTAGAATCGGATCTCAGATTACTGCAGCAGGCTTCGGAGGGGTGCACCTCATTGGGGAATGTGATTTATGATACAGACTGAGGGGGGGGAAGGAATAGGGCTAAAGTTCAGCTATAATTCAAATAAGGCTCAGATCTGACTGCAAAAAACGGTATTGCCAAAATGCTCCTAATAAATGACTGGTTTTCTTTTGAAATTTGACTCGAGGCTTATGAATCACTTAGGGCATCTTTTGGAAACCTGACAGGAGAAAGTTGGAAGCAGGAGACCCTATAACATTTTAGACAAATGACTGCCCACTCTTCTTAAAAGCCTCCAGTGGATGGAGCACCCATAACTTCTGAAGGCAAGGCATTCCACTGGTTGATTGTTCTCACAATTAGGAAGTGCTAACCCTCCAAAGCTCATCTACATGTTCACAGAAGAATCCAATAAGGAATATATTGCTAAACATGAGCATCTTCAAGCTTCCACTAGAATAGACATTCAATAATAATAACAACAGTTCAAGGGCAGAGAGAACAAGTAAACAGTCCAACCAAACCTGCAAAGTAGGTAATGAACAAAAACCATTTGGCTTAAACCCAGAGAGAAAGAACATCATCTTATATATTTTGTCTCCCCATTTTTAGGGATCTTTTGCCTGATAAATCACTCACTCAACTTTTTCCTTTGGATGGGCTAATGTTAAGTTCAGTTCTTTAGCAGCTGAACCTAAGGGGGGTGGGAGGTATTTACAAAAATGTATTTTGTTTCTTAGTGCCTATCCATGTAAGCTGTAGAAAGGGTAGCTCAGCATTTGAGTCTCTACTCTGCATACAGTAGGTCTAAAGATCAAACTTCACTATCTTCTGCTCAAACAGGAAAGATTCCAGTTTGTAGAGGTGATTCTACTGCTAATATTTAGCTATGTGAATTAGTTTATCCAACAAAGTATTATATACATTTTTATCCCACAATGCTTTATGCTGTTCTTTTTCAACTACTTTTTCAACTCTACATTCATTAATGGCACACAATAAATTTACAGGTGTTTCAATTAATCATTTTGACAACTGTGTTATATTCTTGTTTATAATCTGTGATCTTCTTGTATAAAATGAATATATGGTCTATCATTTCTTCAGCTTCTTTGTACAATCTGTGCTTAGAATTATTTGATTATTTTGAATTCTGGCGTTGATCACATTAGTTTGAACTATTTTTGAGGAGCCAAAAACCAAGCTTTCAGTTTCTTTTTTAATGTTACAGATTTGATCTTTATTGACACTTCCCTCAATTTTTTTGTACAAATTGACCATGTAATGCTTTTCCTTGCCATCATTCTGTGTTATTATATTATTTTCATATTCATGCTTTGTTTCTTGTACATTCAGTAAGTTAACAATATTTTTCTTAGATCTTAGCAGTATTATTCCACTATGTGAACTTTACATGGTTTGATCATTTCCATTCTCCATATCTATTTATGTTAATAGAAAAGGACATAAATTTACTTTAAATCAGATGATAATTCTTTGAATACACCCTTTAAGCAATATTTTGTCCTAGCCTACATTTTAAAGCAGATTTTAATCCTAGGCTTGAGACAATTCATATGCTGAGTAAAAGTAGATTCAAATCCATATGTTAGCCTGGAAAAATGTGCATCAGATTGGTTTGCTTAGAGATAAAGTTGGAGCAAATATCTTAAGCATCCTAAGCTACATAAGAGAAAACTGTTATCCAAAATGGATGCGTTCTGCCTACTAAAGTCTCAATTGAAACTTGATTGCTAATAAAAAGCTCAAATTTCAAATTTCCCAACTAATGTCATTGTATACATGATGTACAATGACAATAAAGGCTTTGAACTTGAAATTTAACTCATGATTAAAATTCAGAGAATTCATTCTAACCCCAGTAAGGACTTCCTTCCTTCCTTCCTTCCTTCCTTCCTTCCTTCCTTCCTTCCTTCCTTCCTTCCTTCCTTCCTTCCTTCCCTCCTCTTCCCTTCTCTTTCCTTCCCCCCCTTTTTTTGCTGGAGTGTTTTAGGCTTGACTTCTTAAGCAAAGATTTACAATGTGTAAAGCTATGCTTTGCTTAGAATAATCAATTCTTATTTTAATATACATTTTTCCTTCAGATTTATTTCCCCTGGCAATGGGAAAGATTAAGCAGCTGAAAATAGACACAAAAACGAATGTGGCAAGAAATCTGCTGCTATTGATTTCAGATTAAGAGAAGTTACATGCATCAGTTGGAAAGTCATTTGTTCTATTGTTTTCAGTTTCATCAAGAACCGCCCCTCCCCTGCAAAATCCATTACCAGCACTACCACCTGTACTCCTCAAAATAAAATAAAAAGTTTTCCTAGTTTCTGCACTGGCAATGAAGGAATTTTTACTTTAAAAATTAGGAACAATAATCTGATTCACATATACGGGTAATTCTCAACAATGATGGGATTAAAAAATTTTTACTACCAGTTCTGTGGCGTAGCTTCGTGGGTGTGGCTTGGTAGGCATGGCAGAGGAAGGATACTGTAAAATCTCCATTCCACTCCGCTCCAGGGGAAGGTTACTGCAAAATCCACATTCCCTGCTGATCAGCTGGGACTCAGGAGGCAGAGAATAGATGGGGGTGGGGCCAGTCAGAGGTGGTATTTACTGGTTCTCCGAACTACTCAAAACTTCTGCTACCGTGGGAAGAAAGTGTCGGATAAGGTATAAATATGGTGTATGGAGAGCAGAAGAGCCAATAACTGGGTTTTCCTTTTTCTTTTTTTTTCCTTTGGTAGTTGATGGTAAGATGAATTGATGTAAGTACTTAATAATACAACATGACATTGACTATGTAATAGTATACATGTGATTATATGTTATGAAAATGGAAAATAAAAACTTTCTATGGATATGGAAGCATAAATACCATCAACATAGATTGGAGTTTGCTCAGAAGCGGAAATACACCATTGAGAGGAAGAGTGGGAAACAGAAGAGAGAAGAAAGATGGGAAGAGAGGGATAGGAGAGAGGGTAAGGGGGGGAAGATGAGGAGGATAAGGAGGAGTGGAATGTAGAGAGAGGAGAAGGAGAAAGGAAGGGGAAGTAGACTAGGAAAGGATGATGGAGGGAAGAAAGGAGGTAGGAGAGAGGTAGAAGAAAGAGGTGTATGGAGAGCAGAAGAGCTAATAATGGGTTTTTATCTTTCTGGGCATTGATGACAAGAGGAACTGATGTAATTACTACTTAATACAATAGGATACTGGCTATGTAATAGTATACATGTGATTGTATGTTATGAAAATGGAAAATAAAAAAGTATATTTGGAAAAAAAAATTCTGCTACCGGTTCTCCAGAACTGGTCAGAACCTGCTGAATACTACCTCTGTTTCTCAACTTACCACAGTTCATTTAGCGGCCTCACAACGGCACTGATAAAAGGGACACGGCCATTTTTCACTCTTACAACTGTTGTGGCATCCCCATGGTCACATGCTGTGGATGCTAGGCAATTGATTCATATGTATGATGGTTGCAGGGTCATGTGATCACCTTTTGTGACCTTCTGTCAGCCTCTGTTTCGCTACTTGCTTTCGGCTGCCATTGAAACGGGGAGGGGAAGGCCTGGTATTTGGGAAGGGAAGTTTTAATTACAGGAGAGATTGTGCAAAGGGAGTTTTGTTCTCACCATCTACTGCGCATGCTGGAGATAGTGATGGGAGCCGCCAAGGCCAACTGTCCTTCATACCAACCTGATGATGCTTTTTGAAGATGGAACTCACACGACACCTGAGGGATTTGCAGATTGGACTAGGGATGGGGTTACCAGGGGGAGGAAGTTGGGTCACATATTGATATCTATGATTTCGCACGCTTTTGCCTCAGATCTTGCTTTGCTTAGCTGCTATCTTTTCATAACCAGTAAAAGTACTCTTAATTCTGCGAAATGGAGTTAATTGGTTTCTTTTCTTGGTTGCTGAGGGAGGCTGGCTTGACACCTTCTGACAAGCAAAGTCAGAAGCCAGATTGACTTAACAACCGCGTGACTAATTTAACAGCTGCAATGATTCACTTAACAACTGTGACAAGGAAGATCGTGAAATGGGGCAAAACTCCCTTCACAAATATCTCACTTAGCACCATCAATTTGGGGCTCAGCTGTGGCCGCAACTCGAAGACCACCTGTAATGCTAAACTAGGAGAAGGAAGGGAGAAAGGGGACAATGTGAATACAAAATTGACATTACCCTAAGAATACTAAGCCACCTGTCAGTGTTTAAATGTATAACACTGTGTACAGTATAACTGTAGTAAGCACATGTTCTTCCCTCTTTCTTCCCCTCTTTCTCCTCCTATCTTAGCACCAATTTAGTATTATTCAGCCTGATGATAGTTTATTGAAGCAAACCAACATAATCAAAACTTAAATGTCCTGAAGGAAAAACAACAGCTCCCTCTTTTCCTGTCATGCGTAGCTACAGTTCAACTACCAGCTAAATTATTATCTAATGAGCTTTTTAAATATGGTCTTCTCCACACCAATTTCTCCAAGCACCTGGCTGCCCTTCTGAGAAGGCTTAAAAGCCAAACCGATATTCAAGTTGGTTGTGACCTGTGACTATCTGGGTTTTGTGTGAACCATGGACAAATGACAGAACACAAATTTTATACTAACTTATCTTTAAAGGCAGGTTCTGAGATCCCAGTCTGCTTCCCTCCCTCTCCTCTTCCCTAATTTCCCCACTGCCCCTATATTTCAGATGGCAAAACTGTGTTTATTTCTCCTTTATTGCCTTGTGGTTGATGTTTCCCTGAGAGTGCTTTTTTCAGTTGAGCGATGTGGGGATAAGCAGGTTTCAAACTTGCAAGTAAATAAATAAAGGCAGGGATAAAAGTTTTGCTGGCAAAATGTGGGGACATTGTGAAGTTCAAAATTATTTTGGAGCCCCAATCTGGTTGTTGCCTAGAAGTGCATGATTGAATAAGTGGTTGAATAAATAGCATCTTCTCCAGGAATGAATAGATTGGGGGAAGAGAGAAAAAGAGAGGGGGGGATTATGACAATCTTCTCTCTCTCTCTCTCTCTCTCTCTCTCTCTCTCTCTCTCTCTCTCTCTCTCTCTCTCTCTCTCTCTCCCTCTCTCTCCCACCCTCCCTCCCCCCTCTCTCTTCCACTCTCCCTCTCTCTCTCTCTTTCAGCCTTCAGAAAACTCAAAAATCTTCTTACGATGCTTTTATAATGCATGGTTTTTCTTTGTTCTCCTCTTGTCAAGCCTCTCAAAAATAGAGAATGCAGTAAGCTGTTTGTTTAACGAAAGTTCAGTAGAATGGAACACTATTGAAGCTGCAAGGTAAACAAGCATGTGTATTTATTTGATATGCACATCTGAATTACTTTTGGATGACATGCTACTCCCTCCCCTTCCCCCCAGTGTTTTGCAGTGATAGGAATTGTGCAGAGAACTGTACGGGGCTTCCTGTTTATGGTAGGTAAGAATGGGAGACGGGGCAAGAGAATAGTTAGATAAGAGAAAACATAGCCCACTGCTACATAATGGGTAAAAAGAAAGGCTCAGAAGGGACCTCCCTTAAAGTTGATAGATTGCTGGAGGAGGCAATCTGGGTAAGTCTCTAGAAAGAATTTCCCTGAGGATGGACTCCTGCACGAGTCTGAAAGCTTGGAAGACAAAACCTCTGGTCCTGGTGACCGACCCAGATTCGATCCTGCAACATTATCCTGGGATACATATATTTGCTTTCATTCTTGATAGGTTGTATTGTTTAATTGAAGGAACTTGGACGGTACCATTTCAGTAAGATCAAAGATAGAGTCAGTGACAATATGAGCACATGGTTGGGGTTGTCCATCCCCTTTCTCTTTCGGGCCCATCTGATCTCTCAGATGGGATAAGACACTGATGGCCAACCTTTTTGTCATCGAGTGCCAAAAGCATGTGTGCCCATCCCAGTGGTGGATTCCAGATCCCGTTGCAACTGGTATAGTGCAAAGGGGCTGGGCGTCTACCACATGCACATGCACAGCACGCATGTGCGTACTTACCACCCGCGACGCTCTTCGAAGGCTCTGCGATGGCTCTGCGATGCTCCAGCTGCTTGGCGGAGTATCGTGCAGATGCTGTATGCTCTGTGCACATACGCGGAAACCCCAATCGACTCAAATACAGGTAAGGAGGGCGGGCGGGTCGGTGGGCCCTCTGGAGCACTGTACCGGAACGGTACCCGGTGCTCCCAGCTGGCACCGGTATGCCCATACCAGGACGTACTGGTCGTAGCCCACCACTGGCCCACACTGATGAAATACATGCATGCATACCCAATACACCCCATCCCTGCACATGCATGTGTGACTCCCCCCATGCCCCAGCCCCTGGCACATGTACACGCGAGTCCCTGCCCCAGCGCCGCACTTTGAGCCTAATAAGCCTCCCTGAAGCCTCCTGGGACCAAAACCATGGTGCAGGGGTGGTGCTGCACCTCCCTGTGCTCTCCCTCCCCCTACGCATGTGCACATGACTGCCCTGCACATGCGTGCACATTCTCCTGAATGCGCCCCACCCCAAAGACCCAAAAATCACCTTACCGGTGGGATGCGCCCACACATGTGCGATGGAGCTGACCTGGGGCAACAACTAGCGTACCTGCAGAGAGGGCGTGACACTGAGATAGGAGATCAGATAGGAAAAAGTAAAGGATGAATAAATATGGCTAGAAAGTGGTTTTAACAAAGCCATTTTAAGAAATGGATACCGTCACACAGGTGTAAATCCTTGATGCTAGGTAGGTCTGCATCAGTGGTAATTTACCAACCAGTTCTCTGCCCTAATGACCAGCTGGGTAGGTGGGGCTTGGTGGTCATGTGATCATGTAGGCGTGGTCAAGTCAATGTCACGCAGGTCGATGGGCACTTCACCTTAGTTGTTATAATGGTAATAAGGGTTAACTGGAGAGGCAGTTTCTGTAAGCAGGGCAATAAAGATGAGGCTAGAAACAACACCAGAATGTTTCCTTCCTGCCTTCCCTACAGGATTAGCCCTGTAAAGTGGGAAAAAACAAAATAGTTCTTCCAACAGCCGGTTCTCTGAACTGCTTAGAAAGTTACCAACTGGTTCTCCCGAATAGGTGTGAATTGGCTGAATCCCACCACTGGTCTGCATGCAATTGGGGGGGGGGGGAGCCAAAATTTAATTCAAAGTAATAGAAAGTAAAAGAAACTCTGCTGGCAGATTGCAATATTTATTTATTTTTTTAAAAAAAGGAAAGGGAAGGAATAGCAGGAAATTGAAAAGCCCCAGTTCCATTTCAAAACCCAAATTATCTGGAATTCCAAAATCCGGCAAGAAAATGGAAACTTTTGGAAACCTGCTTAATAGCTAGGCATAAACATGCAGTACTAATATAGCTGTGATCATCAGTTCAGTTCTTGTTTAGACGCACAAGAAGATGAGAGGAGGAGAAGAGAGGAAAAACATCTCATTGATTGCACTTTCCTATCAAATGTCAAAGCCGACCTTTGCTGATCTCCCATCCATTTAGGTTGGCTGCCTCATCTAATGCTGACATGCTCTATCTACCTCTAATGTGTCAACATTTGAGATATGACCTGCTTGGCATTTTGTTCATCTCATCTGAAGAAGAGAAATTAAACTGGAGGGCTGGAGAAGACCAGAGTACAAAATAACCCTGCATATTTTGCTCAGGTCCTCCTTTGGTTGTCATCAAAGCAGCTGATCAGGAAGATATTAAAATGGATTTGCTTTTTGCACTTAAAGGGTTTTAATTTATACTTTTTTTTTCATGCCCATAAACAAGGGATCCAGTATGTGCTCTTGTTTTTTTTTTCAAGCAATCAAATTTATGGTGTTTTGTCTGCATAACACATTATATGGTGTCTAAATAACAAGGCTTAAAGGTAAACGTTCCCCTGCACATATGTGCTAGTCGTTCTTGACTGTAGGGGACAGTGCTCATCTCTGTTACTAAGCCGAAGAGCCAGCGCTGTCCGAAGACGTCTCCGTGGTCAGGTGGCCGGCATGACTAAACACTAAAGGGGCATGGAGCGCTATTACCTTCCCACCAAAGTGATCCCTATTTTTCTACTTGCATTTTTTTACGTGCTTTCGAATTGCTAGGTTGGCAGAAGCTGGGACAAGTAACGGGAGCTCACTCCGTTACGTGGCGCTAGAGATTCGAACCAGCGAACTGCCCACCTTTCTGATCGACAAGCTCAGCGTCTTAGCCACTGAGCCACCATGTCCCTAACAAGGTTTAGGGTGGCATTAATAAAGCACGGTTTTAATGGATCCATTCCATTCATTAAAATAGCAGCAATTTCTTTGCAAGGTTTTATGAAACCTTTTAAAAAGCCCCATCTGTTTCCATGAATAGCAGAAAGGTGCTGTGTTTGAGCTCACAAAAGGTTTACAAGTTAGAAGTTCTTCTGAATCATCTCCAAAGCAGGCATAACCTTAATGCAATTATTATTATATTTGTCCTTTTCAATTAGATGTTCAGCAAAGCTCACGGAAGGGTGATGTTCCTTCATTGTATCCTCACAACAACCCAAATGTGAAGTAGGTTGGGTTCAGAGGTGGTATTCAGCCAGTTCGGACCGGTTCACCCAAACCCACCACGGCTCTATGCTGTCCCATTCAGACACATTTTTGAGACCGGGCACATGCACGGAAAGCACGCACACGAGCAAAATGCATGTGGAGAAGACCAGGTGCATGCGCAGAAGGGGTATATGCATCCGCAAAGCGTGTGCGGGCAGGCGGGCGGCAAACCAGTGGTAACAAAATGTGAAACCCACTGCTGCTTGGGTTGAAAGATGGTGACCAGCCCAAAGACATCCTTGCCACTTAGTGATTACTCAAAGTTACAATGGATCCCCCAAAAGGTACATATGATGTGACCCAGTTCCAAAGTTCCAAACCCTCAGTTTACCTAAGATCTTAATCTTAAGGGTTGGAGGTGGAATGAGATTCTTGAAATATTGCAATTCAGGAAATACTGAAAATGTTTGGCATATGAGAAACTAATTTATCAAAAAATGCTGAGACTTGATTGTGTCTATAGTGAGAAATATATATTTATGTATATATCATTAGATGCAGTGGTGGGTTGCAGGTGGTACGCTCCGGTATGGGCATACCGGAGCCTGCCCGGAGCACCGGATACCATTCTGGTAAGGTGCTCCAGAGGACCCACCTGCCCACCTGAGCTCCTTACCTGTCTTTTAAGGCTTCTGCGCTTCTGTGCACGCACATGGTGCATACAGCGCCTGTGCGACGCTCCATGGAGCAGCTGGAGCATTGCGGAGGCTCATGGAGGCGCTAAGACATACTGGTTGGAACATGATCCGGAACCCACCACTGACTAGATATCTGGTAGTTTTAACTACAATGCAGAAAGAGTGGGCACATTTATATTGTTAACGGTGTACTTCCTCCATTCTATTATCTCTCATCCCACTTGTTAAGTTTTTCCTCCTTTTGTCTAGGTGGCTGTATTTTGACTAAGGTTCCCCACAAAGCAGAGAAATCTATTTTGTAAGTATGATGCTATCAACTTCCCATTTGTTTAAGATCCCAACCCAGAAAGTCCTGCCTTTATTCCATCCTCACCCGTCTCAAGGCTTCTGAAACTCGCATTCTGAAAACCATCTCTGAGCCAAAGCCTGGTACATCTTAGTTCAGATTAAGCCTTGAGCTGGGAAAATGATTCATCTGTTTTGAATCCTGCAGCTATTGCTGTCAACGCAAATACCATCTCCAGAAATACAGCTTACGTGTGGCATCAGGCTATAAAAATAAATGTAGAGATTTATCCCCTGAAAGTAGAAAAACAACTGAGGGCTTTTCATGGTTATTTCAATAGAACAGATGGGCATGGAGAAAAAGGAACTGATTAAAGAGTTGACCTAAAGTTCTCATACTCCAAGCCAGGGGTGAGATTCTACCAGTTTGGACTGGTTCGGGTGAACTTGTAGCTCTGACTATCAGCTGGGAGTGAACCAGTTCACTCTGATGCTGAAATGGGCCTGCCCACCCGCCCCTGCGCTGTACTCACCTATATTTCCTGTTCCGAAGCCCAGCTGATTGGGATGGCAGAGTGGATTGCTGCACCTCATCTGTTTTCCTCACCAGCAGTAATGCCGGAGGTGAGTTTTCTGTAAACTGTGCAAAGTGTGGCTGAGAGAACCGGTTATTAAACCAGTAGAATTCCATTCCTGCTCCAAGCCCTAATTCTCTGGAACCAAGGTAAATAATATTATCCTTGCTTTGGCCTTTGGGGATATCATTTTGCCCCCAAGTCAGGAGAGTCACTGCTATATATTACTTATTGGCATATAGGCAGATGTTTCTGGTCCTGTCAATAGGATGTTACTTTTCAATAAAAAATTTAAAATGATGCAGCAAATCAGTGTCAGGAAGAAAAAAAGGAGAGAGAGAGGGGGGAGGGAGGCAGGCAGGCAGGCAGGCAGGCAGGCAGGCAGGCAGGCAGACAGACAGACAGACAGATAAACCAATTGGGAAAAAATATGGCTTGATGCCTAGAAAACCTCAATAAGGTACAAGAAGAAATGAATAATTAATTAGGACTCTTAGATTATGCACTCCTACTTCCTGTATTCAGCCAGAATTTTTGAGAGCTTGAAGAGAATAGAAAGTATAAGGCTGCTCTTCAGGCTGTAGATACACTTGTCCTTTTTTTTTTTTGTACTGATAAATGATGCCTTTAATAAATTGTTCCCTCTTCAAAATGAAGAGTTAAGTAATTCAGAAATCTAAGAAAAAATCAGAAGGAAGAAGCTTAAGAACGTTCTTAACTTTGCAAATGTAGCTGGGAATTTTAAGAAATTGTCTAATACAACGTTTCTCAACCTTGGCAACTTTAACATGAAACCTGGCCCACAGAACCGCCAATAGCCAGACACAACTGTATGGTTATCATCATCATCATCATCATCTCCATGTCTAAATCTATGTCTATGTCTTTGTCTATATGAATGTATTTGCCTTGTGCCATCAAACTGATGAACAAAATGGTAAAGTGGTATTTCCTTAGTCGACTAAGCCAATGTTTTGTTTTTGACCTTGCACCCCCCCTCCCCCCCCCCTGTGGTTGTAAGCCACCCTGAGTCCCCTCAGGGAAAAGGGCGGCATATAAATCCCAATAAACTGAAACTGAAACTGAAACTGAATGTCCACTTATAACCAATTAATGTTTTCTTGGCATTCAGCTTGCACTGCTTTGGATTCCCCCACAGAACCCAGCAGTTTCTGTTAGCAGTTCAAAAAGTTAATTGAAAAAGCTTTATATCACCAAATGGGATTAAGAAGGAGTTTTTTTTTTTCAAAAAGAGAGAGAGAGAGCGTGCAAAATATGTATTTAAACTTTTCAAATGAATGTTGACATTTATTTAAAAATCTAAGCTGGCAGCTACCAGAAGGTTCACTGCTTATATTAGCTGAGCTGTAACCCCCATTACTTCTTCCCATTCCTTTTTGACAAGAACGCTAACCAAAATGACAGCTCAGCCGAGTTTTAAAAGGCTCACCCTTTTGAGGTCCTCCACAGAAGATGGTGCCAGACCAAGTTCAGGGAGAGATAATGGTCGAGAACAATAGATGTCAAATAGGTGGACATTTGGACAAAGGCAGCAATCAACTTTCGCTGAAACGGCGAGAGCAGAAGACAGCTTCTCAAGATGTGGAATTGTAGGAAGAAAAATTGCATGTGAGATTCTCATAAACGTGAAAGGAAAAGAAATTGGTCATTTTGATCCTAAGAATAATGATTCAAGGCTGAATGCCACCGGTAGACAGCACAGCACACCCAACACAATATCCTTAAAAATGTATTAGGTGATCATTTCGGTAATGCATGCCCTACCTGCCAAATCAGAAAGAATGGGTAGAAACAATTGGAGAGTGATAATTCCATAAGTAATTTGGTTCCAAGCCATGAAGGGCTTTCCAGGTGACAGCCAGAATCTTGACTTGTATGGAAGCCAATGCAGTTCATGGAACAGTATTATCAAGTAACCGGCACTACAGTTTACAACAGTTGAAGCTTCTAAATATTCTTGTTTTTTTATTATTTTTATAAATTTTTATTTTTATTACACAGACAACACATACAGACAACAATAAAAAAAAGCATCATCACATACAGCATGTCGTTTGGTTACAGGTGTTTTAACATCCATATTCTCGAATAACATTTACCATCACAGATTTTTCATCTAGTATAACTAAATACCTCACTTTCATTGTTCAATTACGATTAGTATTATTTTTTCCCCAAATAAATTATAGTTCCCTTACATTCTTGATTATCTATTTGATAACAGTATACCTTTATATAATCCCCATGTGAAAGAAAAGATTTTTTTACCTACCCTTTATATTTATATATTACTATTTTCCATTATACATAATTCCACCAATCAACTATCAGGTATGCTTATGTTCATTGTTATCCTTGTACCTCATACCTTCAAACAGAAACCTTATTCCTTCATTTCTCAACAAAATATTCTAAATAGTCGCTACATATATATACTAATTTTTAATTATTCCCATATTAAAATTATTTATCAACAAGATATCATTGTAATATGTTCTTAAGATTATACATTATATCACCAATCTTCTATCAAGTATACATAAAATTGTTGTTATCCTTATCCTTTTTAAAGCAAAAAGCTTCTGAATATTCTTGAAGGGCAGCCCCATGTGAAGCGCATTGTAGTAATCCAATCTGGAGGTTACAAGGGTATGAAGAATTTACGATCAGTGGCCAAAGTGCTGAGCTTGTCGATCAGAAAGGTCGGCAGTTTGGTGGTTTGAAACCCTAGCACCACATAACAGAGCAAGTAACAGGAGCTTACTCCGTTACGCAATGCTAGGATTTGAACTGCCGACCTGCCAACCTTTCTGATCGACAAGCTCAGCAGCTTAGCAACTGAGCCACCGCATCCCTTAATCATCTGTATTCTCTGCAATTGTATAGATATTAACCATTTGAGGCTTCCAAATTATAAATATTTATGGTGTTCAGTTTTTCCTTTGTTTCAGTTTATTTTTGATTAGGCCTGGGTATTGCATTTGTTCAATAGAATCTAATGATGATAGAAAAAAATGACAGCAATAGTAACGCTGCAGTGTATGAGGACATCTCTGCTGTTTTCTGTTGTCGATGATTGTTTTTGAGGAATAGCAACCTGAGGCATAAAAAGCTTATACAGATTTTATTGTCAAAAGAAAAGGATCCTTAATAAATTCTGTTAAGTTATCTGAGTTGCTATTTTATCCTGCCTGAAATTATGGTCTCATTCCATTATTTCAAGTATGCCCCACAGATCCTTACACTAAAATGCATGCAAGAGGCCTCAAATATGGCTATTTATGCATTTAAATGACCTCTATATCTAGAAGCCGCTAGTGAGGTAATATCACAGCTAGGTCCAGTGTATTTAATCTTATATTCCTCTTCTAATGTTAAGTACCGTATACGTTTGAATGCTTCCCAACTATGGTAGCTTGGATATATGTGAACATCAACTCCCAGAATTCCCTAGCCATGCTGACTGGGGAATTCTGGGAGTTGGAGTCCAGACATCTTCAAGATGCCAAGGTTGAAAAACACTGATCTGTGTGGAGATTAAAATATAAATGATCTCTTCCAAAATTTGTAATGAATGGATAGTCACTTCCTCTACCCACATGAACAATTCCCCCCAGCCACTTTTAATTTTAATGAATAATTCTCCCCAGCCAGTTTTTCCCCAAATGCCATCACTCTGCTTAACAACTAATTCCCACAACACTGTCAATAATTTACTAAGACTGCATTACTATTATTATTCTCCTCCTTCCTAGTATCTCTCTTCCCACTTATAACTATAACCATGTTGTTTGTAACTTTCAATTTATATTGTTTTATTTGTTGCCTAGTATGATTTGATAGCTTATTAGTAACCTTGACTATCACTGGGTTGTATCTTTTTATTCTTTTTTCTCAATATTTTTTTATTTTTAAACATAAAAGACACAACATCCTTCTTTACATGCTATAGAAAGTGTATCAGTTGGTTACAAAAAGACTTTCGTTCATCTCTTCCATAGTCAACAAACATAATTCATATTAACTTAGGTACTTTAACTCAAATATTTATACATGTCACCATCAGCATATCTCCATTTTCATTTGACTATACTTGTTTAAGCATCCTTCATCATAAAATATACCAAAATTTAATACATAACCTCATACTGGCCTTTCATTTACTATTTCTAAAATCCTCCACTAACACTAAATCCTTATGTCCTATTCTAGCTAAACATCCATAATATTTAATAACAAAGTTTTCTAATCCTAATTTCCAAATCACTGTTTAAAGTTTACATCCAGTTTCCTTATGTTGTACCCATATCTATATATATGTTGTTATTTTTATCCCTCCTTTATTTGACTATATCCTGTATCATAACATTTTCCCCCTAATAATCAAACTTTAATTGTACTTAGTCATCATCATCATCATCATCATCATCATCATCATCATCATCATCATCATTATCCTTTACGTATAATCCAAAGGAATTGCTAATCTTCCTTACATGGGTGCCAATCAATATTCATATCCAATTAAACTCATCATAACACTACACATTGTATACATTTGTAACATTATCAGTTATTTATTTAAGCTATATCTATTATCAATAAATTTCACTAAGTTTAACTAGTTTTGAATTATATTCTTCCATCTATCAACCTGTATCTTTCCAATAGCAAAACAGTCTCATATCTTCTGCTATTTGTGGTGCCAGTCCTCTAATGATCTTCTTGGCAACTTTGTATAGACTTCTCTTAGCAACTCCTTGCTTATAAGATCTCTGATATAATCTTGATGCCCTCTTTCTGTTTCCTTATTCATCTTATCTTTGATTGTCAGCAGTGTTATCAATGCTTTTGCTAATAGAATTTCTCACTTTAAATCCATAGATTCTTTAGTTTCTTCTTCTTCTGTATCTTGTCCTCTGGAATAGATTTCCTCTCCATTTAATTCCCCTCTCAGTATTCCATTCTTTCCATTTTCAGAGGCAAACCCATCACCATAAATATCAGGAGGTTTAATCTCTTTATATTCATTTTCCACTTTGATTTTTTGAGTTTCAACCACCTTGTTTTGCATTTGATGGACATCCTCAATTTCTTCATCATATTTTATTGTTATGTGCTCTAAGTATTCCAGTTTTTTCTCTATTCTTTCATATATATTTGATAATTTCTGTATTTCTGAAAGTATCTTTTGCAAACTTGAGACCTCTATTTTCTTTTGAAATTGTGCCATTCTAACAAACACAGCTGCTCTAGCTTGGAAGGTTAATAAAATTAAAGCATAGATTCACAAAGAACGTTGTTTTCACTTTTCTCTAATTAGAAATATAATTCAAAGGGGTGTCTGTGTGCTTCCTTTCTAACTCTACTCTCTGTAGCCAAGCAGTAAAACCTTGTAGTGTCAAGTCAAAACAATCCATGGAGGAAAAAAATGTTCCATTTTCAATACACAAAACTCAAATTAACAAAGACCTCCCAGCCTCTGAGCAGCAGTAATACTGTTGAAAACATAATTTCCTTTTGTATCTTTTTTGTATTACAAGTTAGAAAAAAGAGTCCAATCTTTAAATGAATTAGAAAAACACCCATAGCAATGAAAGAGGAAAACTTTAGTCCATAGGTTACAGAGAACAACAAAAGAAAAAATAGAAGAAAACTTAATCCATTCATTTCAAAAGGCTTGCATAAATTCCATCCATGAAGACAGCATTTAAAAAGTAAGATAACCACTGTCCAAAACCATTCCAAATTTAATTCTGCCGCTTGATTCTTCTAGTCTCCAATTTAGATTAATTTTAAGTTTTTATAGGCAGTCTCTTTTTAAAACAGTAAAAGTTCCTCACCAGCTGGAAACACTTTCTTTTTCCATATCCTTTCATTTTGGAGCCGCTCTGACTTTGTCAGCCTTGGCTGGATTTTTGTCGCCAGCTTGAAGAACTTCTCTTGCTTCTTTCAGGGATTTTGCGATATCCCTGAGGTCAGCAAGATGTATTCTTCCTGTTCACCATCTCTTCGGGATGGTTTAGGTCCGATTAGACTACCCAGCAGCAAAAGTATTGGCTACGGTCTCAGAGCATCGAGACCACACATCCATCTCGTCATGACATTGGCTCCTCCCCCGTATTTTATTCTCCTTATGTACACTGAGAGCATATGCACCAAAGATAAATTCCTTGTGTGTCCAATCACACTTAGCCAATAAAGAATTTAATTCTATTCTATTCTATTCCATTCCATTCCACTCCATTCCATTCTATTGAAACAAGGAGGTCTTAAGAAGAAGACAAGAATTCATATTCATTTAAACACAGAAATGGTCTTTTCCGTGAACTGGGATTTCATTTTATCACAATTCTGGATCCCACTGAGAACTCCATTTTGTAAAGGTGGTCTCTGGCAGTTCTTCAAAACTCCCTGCTGCATTTGCCGGCCTAGAAATTAGTTGAGTATTTATCTCCATTTCACCTGGAAAAGGTGAAATTCCCTTCTCAAATTTCTCAAAAGCAAGACTTCTCTTCAGAAGTAACCCTAGCATCACACTGAAGAAAAGAAAAAAGAGAAGATTTAAAAAGTATATCTCGAGTAGTGGAATGTCAAACTCATATAATGGAAGAAGTGGTTGTTCAAAGCAAGTCAAGATATTGAGGTGCACCCCTTGATGACCTCAGCGCTAAAGTAGTCCAAGTACACCCTATTCCACTAACTGGATTTTTTTTTTAAAAAAAGGAGGTATCTCTCAAAGGTATTCCAAAAGCAAAGCCTCTTCCATTATTTTATAAAGGTAGAAAAACTGTGGCACTAATATTTACTGTTTAATATTATTTAATATTTAATATTGAGGCCTTTGAATTATGATGTTGGAGAAGACTCCTGAAAAGTCCCTTGGACTGCAAGGTAATCAAACAGGTCAGTCCTAGAGGAGATCAACCCTGACTGGTCTTTAGAAGGCCAGATCCTGAAGATGAAACTCAAATACTTTGGCTATTATGAGAAGGAAGGACTCACTGGAGAAGAGCCTAATGCTGGGAACGATTGAGGGCAAAAGAAGAAAGGGATGACAGAGAATGAGGTGGCTGGATGGAGTCATCAAAGTAGTAGGTGTGAGCTTAAATGGACTCCAGGGAATGGTCCTCCAGAATGGCCTAGGCCAGTGTTTCTCAACCTTGGCAACTTGAAGATGTCCGGACTTCAACTCCCAGAATTCCCCAGCCAGCATTCGCGAATGCTGGCTGGGGAATTCTGGGAGTTGAAGTCCGGACATCTTCAAGTTGCCAAGGTTGAGAAACACTGGCCTAGGGGAACGTTATCCATGGGGTCGTGATGGGTCGGACACAACTTTGCAACTAACAACAACAATTTACAATTAGAGAATACATTTGGAATGTCATTTTCAGACTTTTTAAGCATGTTGGTTCTGGGAGAAATGAACAAAAATGAGGTTCAGTCTGTTGCATGAATTAAGGATCCTTTCAGATGTCACTTTGTGTGCGAAAGAGTATATGTGTGCATACATGTAAAAAAAAAGTGTTTTCCTTATATAATTAATTCCAGTATCACCTGCAGTTTTCTCTGCCATTGTCCCTAGAATATTCTAGGGAATATTCTAAACCCCACTAATTTCAAATTTCCTTTAGAAAATATCTAAAGACCTTGTTCTGCCATCTTGTTTGGGACTCATAATTAGCTTTTAATGTCACATTTTAACTATTCATGGCCTATTAAATTTTTTATATTTAGTTTTTATGTTTTTTAACATTTTATTTGTACACTGTCCAGGATCCTTGTGTAAATGGAAATGGGCAGTTTCTAAATATAATGATAGAGAGATATATACAGTATAGATAGATAGATAGATAGATAGATAGATAGATAGATAGATAGATAGATAGATGATAGATAGATAGATAGATAGATAGATAGATAGATAGATAGATAGATGATAGATAGATAGATAGAGATGGATAGATGGATAGATGGATAGATGGATAGATGGATAGATGGATAGATGGATAGATGGATAGATAGATAGATAGATAGATAGATAGATAGATAGATAGATAGATAGATAGATAGATAATTTATATTCTCCCTCAATAAGTAGTGAAATAGTTAAATGTTGCTTAATTCATTCTTTTCCTGAAGGGAAATCTTTTTTCAAAATCAAAAAAGTGAACGAGAGAGAGAGGAAAGATTGTAAATAATGGTACTTTGAAAAGAATCTCTGAACCCTGCAGCAGCTAATCACATTTTAATTTTGATGTATGGCTCATCCAGTGACAGAAGAGATAGAAAAAATATTTTCTTTTTTTATCATGAAGAAATCAGATTAGTTAAATGAATTAAAAGTCATTGCCAGCAGACCTTGACAAGCTTTGGTAATAAATATCCATGTCTGTTGCTCTGAATAATTTTTAAAAAATTATTAGGGTTGGTTGCATTGTCAGCCAGATGTTTAGATTGGATTTGGCATTTTTATCCACCCATCAAATCCCTTCTCAAGGACCTGGGATAAACAGAGGTTGTTTGATGATGTTAAAGGTATTACACTCACAGGATTTAAGCTGTTCCAAGTAAAGCTGCCTTTTGCAATTGACTGATGGTGATTTTGTGATTGATGCAGGATTTGGGTTTGGCTGGTCTAGAAAAAAGAAGGACTAGGGTGAACATGATAGCAGTATTCTAGTATTTGCCACAAAGAGGGAGAGAGTCAACTTATTTTCCAAAGCACCAGAGAGCAGAACAGGAAACAATGGATGGAAACTAATCAAGGAGAAAAGCAACCTGGAGCTTCTTAACAGTGAGGACAATCAACCAGTGGAACAGAAGTTGCCTTCAGAAGTTGTGGGTGCTTCATCTCTGGAGGTTTTTAAGAAGAGACTAGACAATCACTTGTCTGAAATGGTATAAGGTCTTCTGCTTGAGCAGGGAATTGGACTAGAAGAACTCCGAGGTCTCTTGTAGCTCTATTCTGATTGATTATCATTGCCAATGGTATTCAAATGGTTCTCCAGATTTTTTAGAATTGTATTGAAGGCAACTATCACTATTGACAATATCTTTGCTTTCTTTTGCCAATCAGTCTATTTCTATTTTCAGCTCTTTGTATTTTATAATTCTCTCCAGTTCTTTCACTTCTATTCTGTAGTCTCCAGGTACTGTCATGTCTGCTATCCAGACATGTTTGTCTTTCTTATCAGCAATTGTTATATCTGGGGCATTATATGGCAGTTACCTGTCTGTTTGAATTCTAAAGTTCCAGAACACTTTAGCTTCTTCATTTTCTATTGTTTTGTCTATGTTGTGGTCCCACCAGTTCTTGCCCAACAAATCTTGGCAAACAAATCTTGCAGCTATTCCAATGTACCATAGTTGCCACCTTCTCATGATGTTTTTTGTAATCAGTTTGCACAGTCTTTTGCAATAGCTAACCAGTTGGTCCATTGTTTCTTTTGTTAAAATATTCATGACTGGGAGATACATGGGAACAAGGTCAGCCAATGAATAGGCATAGCAACTAAATCAGCCAATGGGAGCTTAAACAAATCTGAGTCTGTGCAGAGAATTGAAACAGAAACTTAAGCAGTCTGCTGCTCTGAGAAGTAAACTAGCAGTCTGTCTGGGCTTGTCTGCTGAAATGAAATAACTACTTGTGTTTGCCTGTAACTCTCCTGCCTTGTGTTTACTTGGAAGAACCACCTGTTGGTATTGTACATTTATTCATCCATTATTATGTATATAAAGAAGTTAATGAATCCAGCTAAATCAGTTATCTCTGTGTGCTTCTGGATTTGAATTTATGCAACAAACTCTGACATCTTTGCAGAAGTGGCATTTGCTATCTGTTGTTGTCTCTTCTCAGTTCTGGCTTTGTACGCATTTGATCTTAAGGCTTGGCCTTGTGCAATCATTAAGCCCACTGTCTTTTTCTTAAACTTTCCTGCTCTTAGCCATTGGCAAATCTTCTTGTTATCTACTGCTAATTTTTAATGTTGTATTATTTATGTACTTGTCATGCATGTTTTCTATTTTTCCTTTGGCCTTTCTTGTAGGCCAGCTTGATATACTAGCTTCAGTGCATTTTCTTCATTGTACTCCAAATATTCTTCCAATGCCCTTTTTCTTCTTCATCAGTCTGGTGTACTTGCAACATTCTGACTTATTTTTTTTGGGGGGGGGGGTTAAGTAGAGTCTATCAATATTGCTGAGTGCATGAAATGCAAGATTCATTGTCATGATTTTTCTGATCTTCCTATCCACAGCTTTCAGTTCTGTTTGAGTCCATTCCATATTCCAGCTAGGTATTTAATCACTGGAATTCCCCAGGTTGATTTGAGGGGTATTTCCTCCACTGAGTTTGGGCTTTAAGATCTTCTTGACTGCTGTGATGTGGTCATGTCTACCCTTTTTCTTGACTTCATTGTGCTTGATGTTGTCAGCTTGAAAGATGCCCAGGTATTTATAGTGGCTCACTGGTTGGACATCTGAAACAGAACCATTGACTCACTGGCTGTGGATGCGGTAAGAATGGAGAAATAAGCTGACTTTGCCATTTTTATTTCTGCAAGTTTTTATAAGTTTTAATAAAAGTTCTCTATTGTGCTTGATTGGATTTGCTTTTTGTCTTCCTTCTGAGACACTCTAAGTGTCTCTGGTGTTGTTTCATTTCCCAGAGTTGTTCCATAGGCTGTGCTACAGAATCCATAAATGTAGAAAGTCCACATTGCCATAATCCAATTCAAGACCTTCTTTGGATGTACATTCAAAGCCATGACCAAGATCTCAGTTGAGCCATACAACGGCAATTGTTGCAATCCCAAGTTCTCCCTGAAACCCTACCTGATCCATCAGGTACCTGGGATGGATTAATCAAGTAGACCCTTTCTCCCTGGATCAAGAGGTGGTCTCAGAGAACTAAAAAACTAAGAGGGAATGGTTTGTCCGCAGCAAGGGTTTGAGAGTTACATGCCCCGATTCCAGATTGCACAGCCATGGCCTCAAGACAAAACCCAGATCTAATGTGTGACTACTGCTATGGGTTGGACATCCAATAAATTGGATCAGGTCCATGGCTTCTCTAATGACCAAGAATTGGGACCCTCCAACCCAAGTTCCAGAAAAAGCAGGTTGAAGTTCCCCACACTCATGAATCTAGGGCACTCCACTGCCAATTTCGACACAGAATCAAGGGGCTTGGGTTCTTTATGTGATGTACACTAATCTCACATTTGCTGTCTATATCAGCAACAGGCACATAATGGCCACAATGAAACTTTTCAGAGCTAAAATATTGAGTTATCTCCTTCCCATAGATTCTGTCCATTCAAAAATCCTAAGGGCCCCATTCCACGTTTATTGAGAGCAGAAGCACACTTGATTTCATTAGAGGATCAAGTGTATCTCTACTTTTTGGGGTATAGCCTTGACCACTGAGATATTATCTCTTGGTATAAATGAACAAACTAATGCTTCTTTGAAAGCCTTTTAGTTTCTTTGACTTTGCAACATAACTTTATTCCATCCGGGTTCAGCTAATTGAAATAAAGTCTGATTTAGGACTCTGGATCTTCCAGGTAATATTTTGTGTTGGTTGGCTCTGACAACCACGTTCAGAAATAAAACAGCGGATTATTGAGCTACAGAGGGACTTAAGCTAAACTCTAAAAATCTACAGTTTAGCGACTTCATTAGCTAAACCATTCACTTCAACCAGATATTTCATTAGCTGTTTGTACCCGGCGCACTTAAGGATTTTTACATTAGCCAAACATGACATTTTACCTTCACTTTTTCTGGAAGGGAGATTTCATAGACACCTATAGACAATGTTTTTTGTCTGTGTCCTTTGGAAGAAATCAAATCAATACCCTTCTTCTCTGTCCCTTTTACTCAATCTGGCGTGAAGATTTAATTACATCTCTTTTAACTTACAGGCACAGCAAAAGAGAAGCTGATCTTACTCTGCTCTTGTGAGCACACACTGTAGAGATCACCTCCAGGAGTAAAGCTAAATTCTGTATGATTGCTGTCACTGTTCACTGCAAGATGCTAACCTATTTAAAAATCTTAGGGACGCTTCAGGCAGAATTTAAAAAAACTACCCTTTCACATTCAGGCAATGTTAAAGAATATCCAGCAACGGCAAATAAATTTACATTCATAAATTACAAGCAGTCCCCACATTGCAACTGGTTGCTGAGCAACCATTTGAAGTTACAGCGAACCAGAAGTGGTATTCTGCCAGTTTGCCCTCGTTCAGGTGAACTGGTAGTGGCGGTGGCAGGCAGCTCCGCCCAACTGCCCGGGCGTCCTCACAGACGCTCTGCGCATGTGCAGAAGGTTCTGCACATGTGCAGAAGCACCATGCTCAAGCAAAGCAAGCACACACGTGCACACACTCCTGGTTCCAAACCAGTAGTGAAGATAACAGGGTTTCATGCCTGCAGCGAACTTTCCTGGGTTTACTTAACAACCTGGTTCCAAAATTCCAATGGCTGCCCCTCCTGTGATCACATGACTACATACCAGACATTGCCAAATGCAACTGGCCAATATAATGGCCATTTGCACCTCCCTGTGGTCATGTGACCACGTTTTACTACAGTTTTGCTGAAAACTGCATTTAGTTCTGGGTTTTGGCAAAATTGACCCATTGTGAACAATGGTTTTGCTTTATAAATACAATGTTTGCTTTACGACCATGGTGTTTGCTTAACAATTGCCATAAATAAGGTTGTAAAATTGGATTACTTTATATGGCTATCATGACATGACTATAATAGGCAGGCTCCATTGCATTGATAAGTTGGAAGACTTATTAATAATGCTTATCTTCCAAGAGCTATCATATCAGTGGCTTTATATTCAGTAGTTATGAAATTAAACCTATGCATTTTATTATTGATGTATTTTAATAATTGGAAATGTATCTCAAACAAATTAGAGATCAAAGTCCAATGCATATAAAGAGATTATATAATGTATTAATAGAAATGGATTCAGAAACAGAACTAGTTAAAGACTGTATGATAAAATGGGCTCAAAATTTTGAAGAACCAATAATGTTAGATACATGGGAAAAGATTTGGGTAAGAAATGTAAAATTTACACAAGCCCAAAATTTGAGAGAAAACTTTTATAAGATGTTTTATAGATGGCATTTAGACCCTAAAAAACTGGCTTCTATGTATCCGAATTTACAACCTAAATGCTGGAGATGTGATTGTGCTGATGCTACTTACTTTCATATATGGTGGACTTGCAAAAAGGTTAAAGCATTTTGGATAAAAATATGGTGGATTATGCAAAATGTTCTTAAAAAAAAGATAACGTTTACCCCTCAGTTATTTTTGTTAGGTATAATTACTGATTGTACAGTTGTAGAGATTAACCTGATTTTGCATTTAATAACCGCAGCTAGACTGTTGGTGGCGCAATACTGGAAGAAGGAAGAGTTGCCTACTATTCAAGAATGGACATTGAAAGTAACAAACCTAGATGAGATGGCTAAAATTTCTGCATATCTTAAGGACCATTCAAACGAGAGATATAAACTGGAGTGGAAAAGATGGATTGATTATACTCAAAATAAATACGGGACTAAGAAATTTCAGATAGTTTATGACTAAAGAAAGCAGGAATGATATAAATTGTTTAGAGCTAGCCTAGCAAGGAGGAGTTAAAGCTCAAGTGATGTTATTAACTTTTTTTTCTTTTTAAGCTTATTTTAGAATGTTTTTGTTAAAGATTTATACCTTGTATTGGTTCTGGGAAGTCGGGGGGGGGGAGGTTGGGGGGGGAGAGGGAAGTAAATATTTGTAAAAGTTGGTTTTTAAAATTTTTCATTAAAAATAATAATTGGAAATGTCTCTAATAGTTTTAGAAACTCAGTAAATTAGTTGGTATCCTTTTGATTACTTTAATATCCTATATTAATTGTGATGTTTTGGATTTTTTTTTCTAACAGACATACAATTGGTCATTGATCATAATCAAAGTCTATTGAACAAAAATCAACTCACAGCATGGATGGAATTCCAGTTCAAAGAAACAAACTTTAAAATTTCTGCTAAGAACCAAACTTTCAGCTATTTCAGTAGCAGCTTTTGATCTGTTGTCAACTCAAGTATTAACAAGTCATGATTATTGAATGAAAGCTTACAATTATGAAGTGGTATACGCTATCTCAGAATATTGAATAATAAAAATTGGAATGAATAATTTTTTGTGCTTTATTTTTGCATTTTAGACCCCATAATTGTGCTAATTTCTGTTCTCATACCCTTATGCATCTGATATTGTTTGTACATTGCTTCTGTCAGCAACTTAGCTGTTGGCTTTTGAATAAAGTAACAAAAATTCAGACACTTTTCAAAGTCAATGCCGCATGGGGGAAAATATTTATAAGGCTCTGATCGGGCTGCGTCTGATGTTGTTCTGACAATGGATTTTTGATTGGTCCTGAATTTTTGTTCCCTCGTGACTTCGTTTTATCTAATGGACTCTCGATCTGCTTGAGAATTTCTTCTGAATTTTTCCTGGAAGTGGTTTTGAGCCTCCCTGTTCATTAGACATTACAGAACAATTACATTGAGCAAAAAAAAAAAAAAAGGCTTGGCATAACATGAAGAAAGAAAATTGAAGCACCTGTTTTTCAATCAAGAAGTACTGTTCAATCCTTGACATTGCCAGAGCTAGAAGTGAGAAATTCTGGAGAAATTTATTTATTTCAGTCATCACATTTATATAGCGACTGTCAGGGTTCTGAGCCAAGCTTCAAAAGAAATTCAGTTATTTATTAGGAGCAACATGTTGGCACAGACCCAAGGGAAGCCAACTCTGACCCCATGTAATTTATAACCCAATTATGACCCTGTTTCCCTCCTCCCCTTAGGCTGTGTCATAAATCACATTCTCCAATGGAGCACTTTCGCGGGCTGTAAAGATCATGCCCCTCTGACTGCTGCGGGTAACCTGAAAGACAGCCTTGAGAGAGATATGCATGGATTGTGCTTCGGTTTGTGGCTGCCATGCTGTGTCATTAGTCCCCATCCCCCTTGCCTATGGCAACTCGAGAGCAGGCCAGGGATGCTTTGCAAGTTGACAGCGACCCACCTTGTAAATGTGATTCCCGGTAGCACATAGTAAAAAACCAACTATAAAAACCATCATTAACAATTATACCAAAATTAAAACATTAATATTATTTAAAAATACCAGGGGAGATTATCTTTGATGTTATGTACAGTGTAGCCATCTCATCAGTTCTCCATTTTTCCTAACATTCCCAAAACAGTTGATTTAACCATAATTTAAGGGACTTCTGGAAAATTGCCAGAAATTGAGCAAATCTCACCTCAGAAAGAATGATGTTCCAAGGGAGAATGCCATGACAGAAAAGGCTCTTCTCCTGGATTGCTCCACATGTAACTACTTAATCAGTAGAACCCACAACCTTAACCCTTTTGTGAGTTTTGAGAGGATAGGCAAAAGTAATGGGGGATGAAATTGTCCCTCAAATACTCCGGCACCTCCCACTTTTGCCAGAGATCATTTAAAAGCATGATAAAATGTTGGTTCTGTCCCTCCCAAGGGCTGAATCCTGACTGAAATGGGTCCAGATAAACTGCTTCATCCATTCGAAGCTAACCACTTTCTCAATGAACTTCCCCAAGAAGAGGGAGGTTAAATGCTGGATAAAAATTGTCCAATATGGTGGGATCCAGCCATGGTTTCTTCAGGAGGGGCCCAATATTTCTTTAATAAATGGAGGAGCAAACATCTAACCCAAGGAAGAACACTTCATCATAACATACCTCAAGCAGCTTTATTTAGCTAGGAAGCCATGGATCTTAACAACAGGTGGGAAAGCTAACAGAAACACCACCCACTTTCTGAGGCTCAACAGATTTCGCCATTCCCAGATAACAAGGCAAGATTTCACCCTGGGCATCTCCACAGAACCTGCAATAAGGCCAGCATCCAACCAAGAATGAGTTCAAGTGACTTAATAGTACGTGGCTGCATTCAGACAACACATTAAATCACATCAAGCAAAAACCTTAGCGTAACATGCTAAGTCCATTAGTGGAGGTATTTTTGGTGGGTTCATGTTATATAAACCCACCACATATACCAGTGTTTTTTAACCTTGGCAACTTTAAGATGTATGGATTTCAATTTCCATAATGCTGGCTGGGAAATTCTCAGAGTTAAATTTGCCAAAGTTGAAAAATACTGGGGTATCCAGAAAGATAAGAATTCATACCCACCAGCTACTGAATAAAACTAAGATACCACTCTGAAGAATCCTACCAGAATTACCGTATTTTTGGGAATATAAGATACACTCCCCCCTCCCTAAAAGAGGGTAAAAATTTTACATTATAAATCGAATGTAGCCCAACCACTCACCAACTCCCACTCTTTGGCCTCTGCCTCCCAGAAACTTGCCCCCTTGCAGCAAACAGTGAACAGCCTGTTTCAGTTTCAGTACAGCCTGATTAGCACAAGCAGCTGATTGTCAGTTGAATCAGCCTCTCGACCATCAGCTGTTTCAGGCTGCAAGGATTGCCATAGCCTATTGCCATCTCCGCATGCCCCATTTTCGGCCTCTGCATCCCATTTTTGGCCTTTGCGTGCCCTATTTTCAGCCTCCACATGCCCCATTTTCCACTCATTCCGATCCCCACCACATGGAATGGGCAGAAAATTGGGTGTGCAGAAGCCAGAAATGGGGCATGTGGAGGACAAAAATAAGGCATGCGGAGACAGCAATAGACTATGGCAATTCCTGCAGCCTTAAACAGCTGATCTTCAGTAGGCATGACAATCAGTTGCTTGTGCTAATCAGGCTGTGTTGAAACTGAAATTGGCTGTTTGCTGCAAGGAAGCAAATTGCTGGGAGGCAGAGGCAGATTTTTTTTTCTTGTTTTCCTCCCCAAAAACTAGGCGCATCTTATACTTCGAAGCATCCTATATTCTAGAAAATACGGTATCTAAAATTCTAAAATTCTAAAACAAAATTCTAAAACAAGTTCTCTTTCCTTAAATGGGGTGAAAACTGGTAAATAAGTTGACTGTTGCTTTAGAGCAGTGTTTCAAATATGTGCAGACCATGTTACATACTGGCTAGAGAATTCTGGGAGCTGAAGTCCACACATCTTAAAGTTCTCCCGATTGAGAAAATCCTGCTCTAGGGCATCCTTTATTGTTCCAGCAAAAATGTATGTTTTTGTTTATTTATTAAATTTATTTGCCACCCATTTCACTGTGGAGCTACTCTGAGAAGCTTTCAACAGTGAAATGGGAAAGCAAATGATAAAGAAAATGTAAAAAAAATAGCAAAGAAATAGAACAATAAAAATAAGCAGTTGAAGTACAATAACATGAAAATAAAAAGATGGGTGGAAGGGGAACAGGAACCATAGGGGGAAGTGAGGTCAACTAATTAGTTTGGCAGCCATCATCAATGATGTATAAACCTGTTAGATAAGCTCCCCGTTGGGAGAGCAAGTACATTCAGCGAAGCGTTGTGAGAGTTGTGTTGGAGAACACACAAACCAGCATACAGAGACACTGCAGTTTAAATAGGCTTTTACTTTCATGGAAATAGAGGTATCAGAATCCATCAAACAGTCCAAGTCATACATGGATAATTCAGTCAGTCATCAATGTCTTTCAGTTAAGGGATAATCCAAATAACATAGTCCAGTATCATATAATCAGTTCGGTACACAAAGTTTGCTAACAGTTGCAAAACTTACAATAGCTCACGGCACTCAGATCAGATCAGCCCAGTATCTAACAAACAAAGAGAGAGAGCTAACAGTCATTCTGGCTCCCTCTTATGGCTGATTGAGGAAAACAGCAACCAATCACATTTTACAGTATGTTTAAAGCAACAGGTACAACGTTGTTACATGATTTATATATTGCCAACCCAACCGTTAGAATTATATTCCTAACAAAATCTCTTCAGCTTCTTGGATGAGATGTGAAATGTCTTCAAAGAAAAAAGAAGAAAGTTCAATTGCCTCCTGAAAAAGCACTTTCGGCACAACCATGACCTGGATGACTGAGAATCTCTACAATTAGCTATACAATTTGGGATGAACACCCTTTGAATGGTGTGGGAGTAGGAATGGATTTCCAGAGGTGAGGGGGGAACTACAGACTACAGAAACCAGGAGTAAGTACTCAGGTGACCCCGAGGACACAGAGAAACCTCCATGTGCTTCAATGACCCTCTAAAAGATGCAAATGACCAGCTGTCTTCAAGGAATATAAATCCTTCCATTCCCCACTATCCTGTCAGAGGTGAAGAAGCTTCTTGGATGAGAAGAGAAACATCTTTCAGCCGAGGTGGCGCAGTGGTTAGGGTGCAGTACTGCAGGCCACTTTAGCTGACTGTGATCTGCAGTTCAGCGGTTCAAATCTCACCGGCTCAAGGTCGACTCAGCCTTCCATCCTTCCGAGGTGGATGAAATGAGAACCCGGACTGTGGGGGCAAGTTGCTGACTCAATTTGCTAAAAAATCTGTAAACCGCTTAGAGAGGGCTGAAAGCCCTATGAAGCAGTATATAAGTCTAATAAATAAAATAAATAAATAAATAAAATCTTCAAAAGAAAGAAAAAACAAGAAAGTCCAGTTGCCTCCTGAAAAAGCACCTTTAAGTGCAAAGGAGTATTTAAGTTGGGTTGACTGGTCTTCTTCTTGTTGCCAGATAACTGTGCTGTATTGGAATTGGAATTGGAATTGGAAAAGTTTATTTATAGGCCGCCCTTTTCCCTGGGGGGACTCAGGGCGGCTTACAACTCATAGGGAAAGGGGATACAAACAATGACACATAAGCACAGTACATAATTAAAAAGAACACAACATTCATACCATTCGGGTGGGGATGGATTACAATCTTTAGCCCCAGGCCTGACGGGATAGCCAGATTTTAAGGGCTGCGCGGAAGGTCTGGAGGGTGGTGAGGGTACGAATCTCCACGGGGAGGTCGTTCCAAAGGGTCGGAGCTACAACCGAGAAGGCTCTCCTCCGCGTGGTTGCCAGTCGACACTGACTGGCAGATGGAATCCGGAGGAGGCCTAATCTATGTGATCTAATCGGTTGCGAGGAGGTAATTGGCAGGAGGCGGTCTCTCAAGTATCCAGATCCACTACCATGAAGGGCTTTATAGGTGTCAAGTAGCACCTTGAAGCGCACCTGGAGATCGACAGGTAGCCAGCGCAGCTCGTGGAGGATAGGTGTTATGTGGGTGAACCGAGGTGCACCCACAATCACTTGCGCAGCCACATTCTGGACTAGCTGAAGTCGCCGGATGCTCTTCAAGGGCAGCCCCATGTAGAGCACGTTGCAGTATTCCAGCCTAGAGGTCACAAGGGCACGAGTGACTGTTGTGAGGGCCTCCCGATTCAGGTAGGGTCGCAACTGGCGCACCAGGCGAACCTGGGCAAATGCCCCCCTGGTCACAGCCGACAAATGGTGGTCAAAGGTATCAGCTTTCAATGTTCAAACTTGCACACAATTCTTACAAGGGAGAAAGGAACACACAGCTTAAATTGGATGAATTTCCTCCGCTCTTTGATGACTGTTCATTTTGTTTTGTTTATTTCCCTTTTTTTGGAGCCGCTATATGTTCTTTAATGATCTGGGAACCTCTAATATCTAATTATGGCTGTAATTATTAGTTCAGTAATGAAAAGGTTTGGAGACACAATTACATAAGAGCAGTTTTGGAGTTATAAGAGCTTTCCTTTCTTTTTTTCCTCTTTTTTTTAAAAGAAGAAATCTGCACCTGCCACTGATTAAATTCGTTGCCTTCTGCAATAAAAGAGAAAATGCTAAAATATCATTTCCTTCATGAACCAGATTTGCTTGGAGGTTCAGCATTAATTACTATCCCGTGAATGCCTTTAAATCAGGCACAGATTTCCAAGGTGTGAGTATCCTAACAGCATGGTAAATCCTTCAGCATTTGCCTAGAAAAAGAGCATCGCCTTTGATTGATGAGCCCAGCCTTCTGAAGTCCTATCTGTTATGTAGCTACAGCCATTAGAGGCATTACAAGAGCACCAGCAGCTAAAAAGTTTTAGACTGGCGGAGGTACCCTCATAAATCAAGATTCTGTGTGCAAATGACTGGTTTGGAAATTATTCTCTCCCATTTTCCCAGGTGGAGACAAGGTCTTTCGGGCTAGAGTTTTGCACCCAAAAAATAAATAAAAAATCCCCAACCCATGCATACCTGTAAATCACATCTGTCACTGCAGTTCATGAACAAATAGCAGGCAAGGACAGACATTTCAGAGGATAAAAATGACAGCAATCGGAAGGAGAGTTAAGTACATTTTCTTTGAATAAAATATTGGGTAGAGGGTAAATGCTTTCCAGATATTTGAAACTGCAGCTCAGATCAGCATAACAAACATGGTTGTTTACTGAACTTCTAACCAGGATAAATATTCTTCTCTTCTCTTCTCTTCTCTTCTCTTCTCTTCTCTTCTCTTCTCTTCTCTTCTCTTCTCTTCTCTTCTCTTCTCTTCTCTTGCCTTGCCTTGCCTTGCCTTGCCTTGCCTTGCCTTGCCTTGCCTTGCCTTGCCTTCTCTTGCCTTCCCTTCCCTTCTCTTCTCTTCCCTTTCCTTCCCTTTCCTTGCCTTCTCTTGCCTTTCCTTGCCTTCCCTTGCCTTCTCTTCTCTTCCCTTCCCTTCTCTTCTCTCCTCTTCTCTTCCCTTGCCTTGCCTTGCCTTGCCTTCTCTTCTCTTCTCTTTTGCCTTGCCTTGCCTTGCCTTCTCTTCCCTTCCCTTTCCTTCCCTTTCCTTCTCTTCTCTTCTCTTCTCTTCCCTTCCCTTGCCTTCTCTTCTCTTCTCTTCTCTTGCCTTGCCTTGCCTTCTCTTCTCTTCTCTTCTCTTCCCTTCCTTTCCCTTGCCTTCCCTTGCCTTCCCTTGCCTTCTCTTCTCTTCCCTTCCCTTCCCTTGTCTTGCCTTGCCTTCTCTTCTCTTTTCTTCTCTTTGCCTTGCCTTGCCTTGCCTTGCCTTCTCTTCTCTTCCCTTTCCTTCCCTTTCCTTGCCTTCTCTTGCCTTTCCTTGCCTTCCCTTGCCTTCTCTTCTCTTCCCTTCCCTTCTCTTCTCTCCTCTTCTCTTCTCTTCCCTTGCCTTGCCTTGCCTTCTCTTCTCTTCTCTTCTCTTCTCTTCTCTTGCCTTCTACTTGCCATGCTTTTTGCTTGCATTGCCTTGCTCGTATCTCCTTCCCTTGCCTTCTCTCCTCTTCTCTTCTCTTCCTTTGCCTTGCCTTGCCTTCTCTTCTCTTCTCTTCTCTTTTGCCTTGCCTTGCCTTCTCTTCTCTTCTCTTCTCTTCTCTTCTCTTCTCTTCTCTTCTCTTCTCCTTCCCTTCCCTTCCTTTCCCTTGCCTTCCCTTGCCTTCCCTTGCCTTCTCTTCTCTTCCCTTCCCTTCCCTTGTCTTGCCTTGCCTTCTCTTCTCTTTTCTTCTCTTTGCCTTGCCTTGCCTTGCCTGCCTTGCCTTCTCTTCTCTTCTCTTCCCTTTCCTTCCCTTTCCTTGCCTTCTCTTGCCTTTCCTTGCCTTCCCTTGCCTTCTCTTCTCTTCCCTTTCCCTTCTCTTCTCTCCTCTTCTCTTCTCTTCCCTTGCCTTGCCTTGCCTTCTCTTCTCTTCTCTTCTCTTTTGCCTTGCCTTGCCTTGCCTTGCCTTCTCTTCTCTTCCCTTCCCTTCTCTTCTCTCCTCTCCTCTTCTCTTCTCTTCCTTTTTGCCTTTGCCTTGCCTTCTCTTCTCTTCTCTTCTCTTTTGCCTTGCCTTGCCTTGCCTTGCCTTCTCTTCCCTTCCCCTTCCTTCCCTTGCCTTCTCTTCTCTTCTCTTCTCTTCTCTTCCCTTCCCTTGCCTTCTCTTCTCTTGCCTTGCCTTGCCTTTCTCTTCTCTTCTCTTCTCTTCTTTCTCTTCTCTTCATCTGCTCTTCCCTTCCTTCCTTTCCCTTGCCTTCCCTTGCCTTCCCTTGCCTTCTCTTCTCTTCCCTTCCCTTCCCTTGTCTTGCCTTGCCTTCTCTTCTCTTTTCTTCTCTTTTGCCTTGCCTTGCCTTGCCTTCTCTTCTCTTCCCTTCCCTTGCCTTCTCTTCTCTTCTCTTCCCTTCCTTTCCTTTCCTTTCCTTTCCCTTCCCTTCCCTTCCCTTCCCTTCCCTTGCCTTGCCTTCTCTTCTCTTCTCTTCCCTTCCCTTCCCTTCTCTTCTCTTCTCTTCCCTTCCTTTCCCTTCCCTTCCCTTCCCTTGCCTTGCCTTCTCTTCTCTTCCCTTCCCTTCCCTTCCCTTGCCTTGCCTTGCCTTGCCTTGCCTTGCCTTGCCTTCTCTTCTCTTCTCTTCTCTTCTCTTCTCTTCTCTTCTCTTCTCTTCTCTTCTCTTCTCTTCTCTTCTCTTCCCTTGCCTTCCCTTGCCTTCCCTTGCCTTGCCTTGTCTTCTCTTCTCTTCCCTTCCCTTCCCTTGCCTTCCTTTGCCTTCCCTTCCCTTCCCTTCCCTTCCCTTCCCTTCCCTTCCCTTCCCTTCTCTTCTCTTCTCTTCTCTTCCCTTCCCTTCCCTTGCCTTGCCTTGCCTTGCCTTGCCTTGCCTTCTCTTCTCTTCTCTTCTCTTCCCTTCCCTTCCCTTCCCTTCCCTTGCCTTGCCTTGCCTTGCCTTGCCTTGCCTTCTCTTCTCTTCTCTTCTCTTCTCTTCTCTTCTCTTCTCTTCTCTTCTCTCCTCTCCTCTCCTCTTCGCTTGCCTTCCCTTCCCTTCCCTTCCCTTCCCTTCTCTTCTCTTAATGGCATGTGGTAATGACCTTGAGAAATAGGAGAAAGAACCAAAACAGTCTGACATGAAGAAGCTGAGACCACAGAAGGCATAGGAGAGGAGTGAGTTCTAGCCGACATGACTGCTGGTTCCCTTGTGTGCGCGCTTTGCATGCGTGCACTGGATGTGTGCTGGACACACTCAATTTACCACCATTCCTTTAGAAACAATTAGATGTTATGATAGTAGAAAACACAGTGACAGCATTCTAACTGGTTCTTGTACTTATGACCATCACAGCCGCATGGTCACATGATCAAGTAACCTAAATACACACTGATTGCCAAGTGTCCAAATTTTGATCATATGACCACAGATCCTGCAACAGTCGTAAGTGTGAGAACTGGTTGTAAGTCATTTTTTTGGCCACTACTACTGTAACTTTGAATGGTTGCTAAACAAACAGTCATAAGTCAAGGACTATCTCTGTGCGTAACAGCGTCGTTATCCATGTATGTGAGTTACTGGTGGAATCTGTAATTGTGGCATTGGCACAATTTCACTGCAATATTGTTGACTCTTGTTCACTTGGGTGTGAGCACGTACATATAGATCCCTGAAATTATATTATAATATTGCAACTCACTGACAGAACCTCTGTGGAAATGGGTGTCAGGTTTCCAAATAGCATCCAAAAGTAAATCAGAGTCCCAGGCAAAGTATTGCTCAAAGTTCCAATTTATTAAGAGAGACATATTGGCACATCTGGGAAAAGAAAGCTTCCTGGTTTTCCCCATCTAGTTGAAAGTTAAAGATCTTGCCCCCACACCCACAAGTCCATCACATATCCAGTCTCCCACTGCCATGCTAGCAGTTCCACCCATCCAATTCCGGTCAGGTGCATAGACAAAGGATGACCTTGGCTTTCTAGAAAGAATTTTGTTGTGGCTACATAGTATGTGACTCCTTACAATCCCCCCTCCCATTTTCCCACAATAGAAAATGCATAGCAGAATAATAGAAAGTGTGGCAGGCCAAAGACTCAAAAGAAAAGATAGCTGCAGGCTGACAATGGGATGGAGTGGGGTGGGGTGCAGTGGAATGGAATAGAATGGAATGGAATAACTCAACCTTGCAAAGTGTCCCAGAGAAGAAACACACCCCGAATAGTAGTTTTAACTGTTTACTCATGTCCAAGTCTTGGCAACTTTATAGACAGGTGCTCTTCATGCTACCCTGTCAAGCACAGCTTCTTTCAGTTGTTGGATGTTCATCTTTGATGGTATCAAGCCAGTACATTCTTTGCTTTCCCCTTCTTCTCATATCACTAACCACTCTTAGCATCATTGCCTTCTCCAATGAATTTGCATGTGTGACATGGCCAAAGTAAATCAGACATAATCTTGTGATTTTTGGCTTCTAGTGACCTTTCTGCTTTTATATGATTCAACACTTCTGTTGTTGGATGATCTGACTGTCCATGGTATATGCAATAATTTTCAACACAATTTCTATAAGGTGTTCTGCTGAGATTTTTATAGGGTAGTTCACTATTGCTTTCCCTAACCCTCCCTGTTTATCTGAATTTGGAATGGGCATATGGTTGATGAATTAACTCAATGGCTGGGTTCACCCAGAAGTACTAATTCTAATTTTATTATAAGGTTACATTAACGGTTCCACCACAAATGCGCGAACGACAAAAGCATGCCTGACTAAACCGCGGTGATAAAACCGCACCGACAAAACTGCGCTGACGAATGAGCGCTGAAGTGCGCCAACAACAGCGTGCCGACAGAAGCGCGCTGTAACCCAAACCCTAAACCTAACCCTAAACCTAACCCTAGACCTAATCCTAAACCTAACCCTAAACCTTACCTTAACTTAAATTGAGCTTCTGTCGGCGCGCTGTGGTTGGCGCGCTGTTGTCGGCGCGCTTTTGACATTGTGGTTTTAGCGCCGTGGTTTTGTTGGCACGCTTTTGTCGTTCGCGCATTTGTCGGGTCATGACATTAACAGGATCCTCCTGTTAGGTGCCTCTTACCCAACCATTGCCTAGGCTGCTGTTGATCTTCTTCCTGTGTCACAAAGCATTATACCTTCTCTTTTTTCTCATGCCAAATGGTTCCCAATTCCTTAAATCTCTGTCTACGGGACAGTGTTTCTACTCACCCAGTTTTCTTCCCCTGTTGTCCTTTCTGAAACTGATCCAACCGCTCAATCTTTCTTAAAGTTTGGTGCCCAGAACCAATCACAGGATTAGAGGTTTGGCTTCACCAAAACAGAAAAATATAATTGTTACCTTCCAAGATTTGGAAGTATAGTTCTGATGACACAGAATAAAATTGCTTTTTTTTAAAGCATCATCATGCTGCTGACTCATACACAATCAATTACTATTCCATGACCTTTCCCACAAGTACTATTATCAAGACAAGTATCTTCAAAAGTATTTTTTTGCTTTCTAAGTGAAGAATTTCACATTTAATTCTGTTACTTTCAGACTGTTTCTCTAACCAGGCAAGATTGTTCCCTTCTGTTCAGAATATTAATCTTTCCAGTTTTCTCCATCCAAGTCATTAATAAAAATGTTGAAGAACAGAGAGTCCAAGGATGAACTGTGTTGCACCACCTCAATACATCATCCAATTTGATGATAAACCAACAACAAATCTTCTCTGAGTATAATTTTTGAGCCAATTCTGTGTCTGTTCATGCCACCCTGGCCTCCCTCACTAGCTTGCTGTTCAGATTCACATGGAGCTCATTACCAAATGCTGAGGGCAGGCACCTGAGGGTAGAACAAGAAGCAATGGGTGAAAACTAATCAAGGAGAGAAGCAACTTAGAACTGAGGAGAAATTTCCTGACAGTTAGAACAATTAATCAGTGGAACAGCTTGCCTCCAGAAGTTGTGAATGCCCCAACACTGGAAGTCTTTAAGAAGATGTTGGGTAGCCATTTGTCTGAAACGGTATAGGGTTTCCTGCCTAGGCAGGGAGTTGGACTAGAAGACCACCAAGGTCCCTTCCAACTCTGCTATTCTATTCTAAACCTCAGACCCACTCACTCGCTCAAAAAAGAGATGGAGAAAGAGTGTCTGAAAAATATATACAGTATTTATTTACTAAATTTATATGCCAATCTTATCAATGATAAGGTTACTCTGGATGGCTTACAGACAATAAAACTAAATATAGAAACAATTTAAATTTTAAATGCTATGTAAAAAAAAAACTAGAACCAAGGAGATGGACAGCACAGGGATCAGATCTTCATGGAGATCGTCATAAAATCTAGCTATTTCAGAATTTCCTGCCAAGACTTATCATGTAGAACAACACTTCCCTAACTGCAGTAGCCAAGCTATGACAAGCTATTGATGAAAACATATTGGTAATCTTTGTGCAAGGATTCATGGGATACTAGGCACTTCTTGAAGAAAATGGAGACTGCCTTTGAACATCTAAAATGGTGGCTGTAGATCAGTGGTGGGTTTCAAAAAATTTTCGAACCTACTCTGGAGATGTGGCCTCCTTTGTAGGAGTGGCTTGCCAGCCATGTTTCTCTCTCTCTCTCTCTCTCTCTCTCTCTCTCTCTCCTTCTTTTTGTCTGTCCCTTTTTCATTTTTTCTTTCATCTTTCTCACTTTTTCTTTTTTTCTTTTTTTATTTCTTTCTTTCTTCCTTTCTTCCTCTTTCTCTTTCTCTCTCTGTGTGAGTGTGAGTATGAGTGTGAGTGTGTGTGTGTGTGTGTGTGTGTGTGTGTGTGAGAGAGAGAGAGAGAGAGAGTGGTGGGTTTCAAAAATCTTTGGAACCTCTTCTGTAGGTGTGGCCTGCTTTCCGGGTCCACTAGTGGAACCTCTTCTAACTGGTTCGGTAGATTTGATGAACCGGTTCTACCGAATAGGTGCCAACTGGTAGGAACCCACCTCTGCTGTAGATGTTCTACAAGTGGCACATCCCACCCACAAAATTAGCTAAAATTAACAAACAAATATTGCCACGATGTTGGAAATGTAATGCTGCACTAGGGACCTTCTACCATATGTGGTGGGAGTGCATGAAAGCTAGGGTTTTTTGGCACCAGCTGAGAAAGTATTTGGAAGAGATGCTAAAGCAAAGCATAAAGTTGAGGGCAGAATTTTTTCTACTGGGGATCACAAAAGACGAACATGACAAAGGTGGACTATATTTAATGGTGCATATTTTAATGGCAGCAAGACTGGTTTTTGCACAAAAATTGGGGGGGGGAGGCTCCCTCGGGACAAGAAACAACAAATAAGATACTAATGTGCGCAGAGATGGACAGACTGACTCTAGAACTCAAAGACAAGGGTGAGACAGAATATCACGAAATCTGGGACAACTGGTACTGATGGTTAGAAATGAAGGAAAAGGCCAGGACAGAAAAACACAGACAATTTAAAAATTGGAGAACATGATATTAAGAATGTGGGATAGGTAGGCATAGGATATGTATTTGTATGATTAATAATTATATAAAAGAAAGTCTCAATGGACAGGTAGTCTGATTGACTATATACACCTATGTAATGGATATAAAATGTAAATGTTGTAAGATCTAATCACTATATGGAAACATTTATGCCAGAAATGTCACACTATGTCCAATGTTTTTAATGTTTAACTAACTAATAAAAACTTTATTTAAAGAAATGGTGTCTTTTGACCAGATTCTGTTGTGGAAATAGGATTTTTCCCCTGCCTTACTTTTATATACGGTACTCATATAATGAGTATATGGATAGAAACAACAGATAGAAATGTAACTTATTCACCCTTGGGCTCTGTTCAATATACAAATGTGTGCTCAAAATAAAAGTAAAAGATCTTATTTATTACAAATCTTTCTAGGCTGCTCCATCTCAACCACTGGGCAAAGTTTTCAATATTTCACAAGTAAAAATAGCATTACTTTTACATCCCTAGAATTATTTTTTTCCTAAACTGGGACCTCTCAATACCATAATTAGTATCCATAGCTAACCATTCTTTTCTCTACTATATTGATTTATTGATTGGAAATTCTGTGTCCAAGACAGATTTAAAACCAACGGTAACATGAATTATGCTGATACTTTGCTTTCCCCCCCTTTTAAACTGGGGAAAAAATTGCTAGCAAATTGAGACCCACAGCATGAAATCCCAATCAGTTGCCAATTTTCATTTCTACAGGACTCGTAGATATATTTTATGTTCTCTTTTGTAACCTGTCTGGACATGATTTCTTCTGAGTGAGTCATAAACCACCACAATGTTTTAGACATATTTCCTTTTCAGAGATCACAATGTTCCAATGAAAAAGAAAATGTAGGCTAACAGTACATCACTGTACGGAAAGAACATTACCAGTACCATAAAAATAAATTAAAGAAATAGCGTCAAAATGCATTTTAAAAAGTACTTTCCTGGCCACTTAACTGGGTCATACAGTAGGGGTAATAATAGCAATAATAGCAATAACAGTAGACTTATATACCGCTTCATAGGCCTTTCAGGCCTCTCTAAGCATATTGCCCCCAACAACAATCCGGGTCCTCATTTTACCCACCTCGGAAGGATGGAGGGCTGAGTCAACCCTGAGCCGGTGAGATTTGAACCGCTGAACTGCTGATCTAGCAGTCAGCCTGCAGTGCTGCATTTAACCACTGCGCCACCTTGGCTCAGGGGTGGGAGACGGATCATGGGAATTATCCAAACACCACAAGTAACCCATAGAGGACAACAGTTAACAATGAAACCTATTCTGTAGTAGGTTAGTTGAAAAGAGAGAGCCAGCTTGCTGGGGTGGTTAAAGCACCAGGCTAGAAACTGGGAGACTAGAGTTCCAGTTCTGCCTTGGGCACAAAGCCAATATGGTGACCTTGGGCCAGTTCCTCTCTCTCAGTCCCTACAAAGTAGGCAGTGACAAGCCACTTCTGAAATCTTGCTGAGAAAATTTCAGAGACTTGCCAGTCAAAATAATAGAATATCAGGGTTAGGAAGTCTTTTAGTCCAACCCCCTGCTCAAGTAGACCCTCCCTATATTCATGATGGTGAATTTATGCCACATGTGCCAGAAGTCGCATGGAGAGCCATCTCTCCAGGCACGTCAGCCATCACCCATTGCTCTTCCGGGTTTTCAGTGTGTTCATACTGGTCTTCGGAATAACTGCTCTTCCGGTTTCTGGCGCTCCCGCGCATGCGCACCAAGGAACTGCTCTTCTGGTTTCTGGTGCTCCCACATGCACACTCAGGCGCCTGTTTAGCACTTGGTGCCAAAAAGGTTCACCAACACTGCCCTATACAAGGTCAAATAGTTGTCCAATCTCTTCTTTAAAACCTTCAGTATTGGGGCATCCACAAATTCTGGAGGCAAGTTGTTCCACTAATTAATTGTTCTAGCTGTCAGAAATGTCTCTTGTGTTCTAGATTGGATCTCTCTTTGATAATTCTCCATTCATTGCTTCTTGTCCTGCCTTCAGGTGCTTTGGAGAATAAGTTGACTCCCTCCCACCCTTCAAATATTGGATGACTGCTATTATGTCCCCACTAGTTGTTCTCTTCTTTAGATTAGACATACCAACTTCCTTTAACCATTCCTGATATGTTTTAGCTTCTAGTCTCCTAATCATCCATGTTTCTCTTCTTGGCACTCTACACTCTTTCTAGAGGCTCAACATCCTCTTAGTATCTTGGCAACCAAAATTGGATGCAGTACTCCAAGTGCAGTCTTACCTAGGCATGATAAAGCCTTACTAACACTTCACATAATCTAGATTTTTATCTCACTTTTAATGGAGCCAATTATCAGAAGTCAACACTTGATTCAAACGATCAAAAACAAACAAACCCAAATTAGCTTAATTTGGGGACTAACCTATCACCACCTACCCAAGCTGTGAACTCCTTGCTAAAGAATTTATGGATTCTTCATTTTTAAAAAATGATACCCTCCTGATTTGTTTCTCCCAGCTGTTTGTCTTTAGATTTCAGCGACCCCCTCTAGCTATATGGGCAGTATGAAATGCATGCGTAAAGTGTCCCTGTGTGTTTCAATAGCTGGCTTCTACCATGCCATTGTAAGTGGCTCAGTGGCTAAGACTCTGAGCTTGTCGATCAGAAAGGTCGGCAGTTCGGTGATTCAAATCCCTAGCTCGGCGTAACAGAGTGAGCTCCTGTTACTTGTCCCAGCTTCTGCCAACCTAGCAGTTTGAAATTATGTAAAAATGCCAGTAGAAAAATAGGGACCACCTTTGGTGGGAAGGTAACAGTGCTCCATGCACCTTCGGCATTTAGTCATGCTGGCCACATGACCACAGAGACATCTTTGGACAGTGCTGGTTCTTTGATTTTGAAATGGAGATGACCACCACTCCCTAGAATTGGGAATGACTAGCACATATGTGTGAAGGGAACCTTTATCTTATCATCCCATTGTGGATCTTACTTTGTTTTTGTTTACTTCTCTGGAGGAAGGGGAGAAGGGAAATGACTACCAAAAAAAATCACTGCATGACATATGAGAGTCATTCTGGATAATATGCTACAAATGCACAAAAGTGAGCTCATTGGAGGAATCGATTGTTGCCCTGACATAAAATAACTTGGTTACACATGAACCTAGCCATCAAACTGGTTTTCTGCAGCTCTTTTAACAAAGCTCATCATAACTGTGAGAATTTGAAATTTATTTGGAAGCAGGAAACACAAAGGGTGAGTTTTTACAAGGCATTTAACCCAGTAAACCACTTGACGTTTCCATAGTGTTTTTGACATTTCAGAAGGAAAAACAATGAATCTATTCCTAGAACATTTACCATCTCACTGTCATAGTTAACTGACATCATACAGTATACAGAACATATTTATAGTTATATTCTGTACACTGTATATTTTTAAGTTCCTTTGGGAACATTTTGACCAAACTTGTTATTCTCCACCCTATTGTTGCTTGCTTCTTGTCTAGTTTATTTGTAAATGTTAGTTCCCCAAATGCATCGTCCTTTCATTGTTAGCAGATAAATTATAGAAAAAGTTCTCCAAAGGCCACTATCACTGTTATACTTATTACATGGTGACACAATGGTTAGGACACAGCATTGCAGGCTAACACTGCTGACAGCTAGAAGTTCGATACTGACTAGCTCAGAGTTCACTCAGCTTTCTGAGGTCAGTAAAATGGAGACCTATAATGTTGGGGGCAAAAAGCTGACATTTATAAACCACTCAAAGAATGCTGTAAACCACTATGGAACACTATATAAGTCTAAGTGCTATTACTATTGTTACAAACAGCTGGATGGAATGTTTCCCCTTTTGATAGTGTCCTCAAATCTGAAAGTGCATTTCAGTTGTTCCCTTGTGCAATTAAAGCTAGAGCAGTTTTTCTCAACCTTGGCGGCCTGACGATGCATGAACTTCAACTCATCTTGAACTCAACTTGAAGTCCACAGATCTTCAAGCTGATGAGGTCGAGAAACATTGTTCTGGAAATTAGTTTCTATCTGTTTTCTATTCATGTTTTCAATTTGTTTTAACCATCGACAGATTTGCATACTCCAGAAATGTTAGTCTCGCACATGAGTTGTGTGATTCCCCCCCCCTCAAGTGTTAATCTGTTACATTAAAATGTGAAAAAATGTGTTTGGTGGATTTGCATATTTTCCTTGCATATTTTGTTTTCACAGAAATCCATATCTGAAAGGAAGAAGATGAAAGGGCTTACCAGGATGAACTATCCTATGACCCAGAAATATGGGTTACTTGGTTCCTTAATAGTAATTACTCAGTGACTCTAGTTTTGACAAGCAAGTATTTTTGTCCTTTTTTCATTTTCAAATGCTGAGTGAGTTTGCCTTTGTAGAAAGTTAGCATCCACCCCTCTTCTAGAAGAATGAAATATTCTAGGAAATATTAAAAAGGTAGAATATTATATTTCCCTGGATGAGAAATGGAGAAACGTGTTTTTTTGAGGCAGGAAGCAGATTTACTCTTAATAGCCCCCACCCTCCTCAAAAGCCTACAGCCGATATCAGCACTTAAGAGAAAAAGAGATGGCTAGGTCTAGTCATAAGCAAATACCCTCCCTCAAGATCTAACAAAGGTAGGATTACCCCTCTGCCACAATAGGAATTGCCCAAAGCCCCTTCATTGCATCACTCAGCACATTTACACCAAACGTGACTCAGGCAAACATGATCCCACATAGCCCCCTGGGAGTCTAACAGACAATAGAATATATGCCCTTGCCACAGGAACAGGAAGCTCAAATTCAAAGGCCAAGAGAGGGTATAAATAACACTCACTCTCCACTCCATGTGGTGGGTTGCAGGCAGTATGCCCCAGTACAGGTGTACCGGTGCCTACCTGGAGCACTGGGTACCATTCCAGTACGATGCTCTGGAGGGCCTACCCGCCCGCCCGAGCTCCTTACCTGTATTTGAGCTCTTTGGCACTTCTGTGCATGTGCATGGAGCACACGACGCCTGCATGACACTCCATCAAGCAGCTGGAGCATCACGGAGGCTCGCGGAGGTGTCGCAAGAGGTAAGAACGCATGCACGTGCTGCGTGCGTTCATGTGGTGGACGCCGGCCCTGTTGCAACCATACCTGTTGCAATGGGATCCGGAACCTACCACTGTCATCTACCCAGAATCACAGGTGCCTGGTGGTTCTGCTTCACCATTAAACTATCCTTCCAAGCAGCCTCCATGTTTCCAGTGTCTTTCTCCCCACTTGGAACTGAACCCAGATGGACATTTTTTCCAACGCCTTTATAGTTAAGGAATTCTGGTGATATCATATGTGTTTTAGTTATCTAGGAATAGAGATTTGTTTCTTTGAAAACACAAAGAAAAATAGAGCTGTTTGTATTTATGCCTTTTTCCAACAATGATAACCTTACCATCTAGGGGAACAACATACCCTCCTTTCAGACATCTCTGTTGCATTTGCAATCTGCTTAACGCCCTTCAGAACATTTTAATCTACAATCTTAGGAATTTCTGCCACTAGGTTAAATTTGCAGAGGTAAGGTTGGCCATTAAAATTCTTTCAGAGAGAATAGGTTACCCTAGAAAGCTTGACAAAAGAAAGGAGTGAAGAGGAAGGACTTTTAAAAACAATTCCAAATTAAAAGATCAAGGTCAGTAAAGAATAAATGTTAGATGTGTATTATCTGACCCTGTATAAATTATCTTCCTTAGAGTAGTGCACTACAGAGATTTTTTGGAAAATGTGCTCCAAAATCCAAACAACTACAAAATTCCTGACGGTATCAGAAAAGCTAGAGATATTGGCAGGATAATTAGTTCAGCAGAGGTGGAAAGGGGGTTCTCAAAAATGAACCTCATAGGTTTAGAGCAAAGAACTCGCCTAATTGTTCCAAACGTAAGTAATCTGATGATGATAAGTGTTGTTGGCATGCCTGTTGAGAGATGGGACCCAATTCCTGCAGTGAAAAAGTGGCTCAGAGCACACCATCACATGGCTGATGATCCACTAGTAAAGACCAAGAAAACTGCAACTGAGGAGTCTGGAAGCCTAAGAACAATCTAGAAATATCTTCAATCAGAAAACCAATAACACAAGTAAATACTTGAGTGTATCTCTTTCATTGTGTTATTCTTATGTAAGGTGTAAGTGCATGCAATTAAAGTCTTCCTTTCTATGTCTCTTCTTTGTGCAAGTTATTGGAGCAAGATGGTGAGGTGGTGCTGCAGAAGACTGGCAAGGCAGTCATCTTCCCTCTGTAAGTAGCTCTTTTATTGTTTTGTGTGCTGGTTTCATCCTAATGCAGTGCATGCAAATTGAAGAGTTCATTTCTTCTTTGTGCAGGCCATTCACTGGAGCAAGTGTGGTCAGTGATGTAGAAGACCAGCAAGAACAGTCATCTTTCCTATGTAAGCAGCTGTTTTATTGTTTTGTGTACTTGTTTCATCCTAAGGCAGTGCATGTAAATTGAAGAGTTCATTTCTGTGTCTCTTATTTGTGCAGGCCATTCATGGGAGCAAGTGTCATCAGTGATGTAGAAGACCAGGAAGGACAGTCATCTTCCTTCTGTAAGTAGCTCTTTTATTGTTTTGTATACTTATTTCAATCTTATTTAAGTAGTAGAGCCGAGGTGGCGCAGTGGTTAGAGTGCAGTACTGCAGGCCACTTCAGCTGACTGTTATCTGCAGTTCAGTGGTTCAAATCTCACTGGCTCAAGGTTGACTCAGCCTTCTATCCTTCCGAGGTGGGTGAAATGAGGACCTAGACTATGGGGGCAATATGCTGACTCTGTAAACTGCTTAGAGAGGGCTGAAAGCCCTATGAAGTGGTATATAAGTCTAACCGCTATTGCTATTGCTAGTAAGTGCACAAAATAATAAATTTCCTTTTTTATATCTTCTTTTTGTAGATCATTCATTGAGGCAAAGAATTCAATGACATAATCTTGGCCACTCCCTCCCAGTCACATGACTGCCAAGCCACTCCCAGAAGATCACATGACTGCCAAGCCACTCCCACCCAGTCACATGGCCGGTAAGCCACTCCCACAAAACAGGCAACACCTACAGAAGAGGTTCTAAAAAAATTTGAAACCCATCATTGTTTTAGCCTCACTGGTGCAATCCATTACAAAAAACACAAACAACATAAATAGTATAAAAATAATCCCTATGCAAGTAATTAGGAAAAAAGAAAGAAAAAGAAAAGCTAGTCATATGTTTCCATGTGTGCATGGAGTGCTTGTGATTGTGTTTAAGAGTCTGACAGCCCATGGATAGAAACTATTTTTAAACCTATTTGTTCGACTAGCTATGCTTCAATGTCTTCTGACCAAGATTACCAGTCAAGGCCAAATAGATATATATTTAAAATATATTTAAAAATATATTTAAAAATATGGATTTACTGGGCATAATTGTGAACATCTGGCTGCTGCTGGGGGCTATAGTCTCTGAAAAACATATCCAGGTTCATTTAAAAGGTCATCATCTTAACATGATTTTAGGCTGATGACTTTTAAATACACTGGTTAAATGCATTACTTAAATACATGGTTTCATGGCATTTAAATACACCTGTGAAGGCCAGAATAATGGACTGCAAATACTTTAGTAAATACTTTCATCTCTAAGATTTGGACCACCTATTTATATCAACTAGACCTCTGGTGTCCTTTGGTTGTTATTTGGGGTAGAGCTTTCTTCATTGTACGATCAATTCCCCCGTGAGATTGGGGGCTTACCATCCTTACAAATCTTTGGTATTTTTTTCTAAATGCATATTTTCCAGATGATCTTTTGGGTAATGTTTGTTTGTGCCTTTTTTGAAAAAAGAATAAACCTGTTTTTATTATGTTTGATTTCTGTGGCCCACCCAAAATCTGGTATATGTGGTTTAGAAACCAATTACTGATCGATCAATCTTGAATGCTTATGAATGTGTTTGTATTTGTGGAGGTATAAGAAAGATACTGGATACTTAGACTGAATAGCCAAGAAGTATATGCAAAGATCCAAGAGAGGAATATGGGAAGCAAATAAAAAAAAAAGCATAGCATTCAAAGTATTGAAACGGGCAAGAGGCAATGGATAGAAAGGAAAGAATTTATCTTTTTTGTTGTTCTGATTTGCTTTTCTTTTTCTCTTTTTTCCCTTCTTTTTTTTAGAATGGTGGCATGATTAGAAGTTAGGTAGGATAGAAAGAAAATGTCTTTTAATAAAAGGGTGACATGATTAAAAGATAGAATAGAGATAGAAATAAGAGAAAGGGGGAATTCAGTGTATACATTTTTACATAACAAAATAAAAGCAAGAACAAGATGGAAACTTAGAAATTGAATGGTGTATGATTAAATAATATGGTGAGTGGCATTAGAACAATATATTTAAATATGGAATTAAATAATGGTAGACTATAATTTAATATAAATCTGTATTATCATTAGAAATATATAAGTTGGTTGAATGTAATAACTATGATTAGTTTTACTAGTTCTATTTGTATTAGAATGTATGACACCCAGGTGCCACACTGTACACACACACACACACACACACACACACAGACAGACACATATATACATGTACATGTATATGCACATACATATACATATACATATACACATACACACATACACACACACACACACACACACACACACATATACAGAGTCGAGCTCTGTAGCTCAATGGTTAAGACATCTGCCTAAGAGGCAATAGAGCACAGGTTCGATTCCCAGCAAGGGTATGGCTAGCTGATGAGAGCTAAATAGCTCGAAATAGATCTATGCTAGTCTCCCTTTATTTATTTATCAGCACAAATACAACAAATGTAACAAAAAGGCAATAGTAAAAATATTGGGTTTCTGTCTGGATGGTCTCTTGGGACGAGCCGAAGGACAGAGAATGGAAGTGTGATCTTCTTCCCATATTTGGGCATACCAGGGGTTGTGACTTTAAAAATATATAAAAAACTTGTAAAAGAAAAAAGAAAAGAAAGATATTGGAGATTATGCAAGCAAACCACCAGAGTGATGTATTCATTATATGCATTCAAATTACATTAGTTACTTCTAAATTCATGAACATTACAAGTCTGTGAATTATTTTGTTTGTCTTATGTTTTTTTTTACCCACTGTAAACCACTACTTCATTTTATAAAACTTATGCAGCATCCATCTTAAGCTTGGAAAGTGAATAGCTCTGACCCCAGGTTAAATAGTCTTCTGTTCTTCATTGCTACATAGCAATTTAGTTTGCAGGTGCTAGCAAATTATTACGCCATGCAAAGTGTCACTATTTTTTCCAAGTCCAGCTGCTTCAGAAGGAATGGGAGGTGAGATCATTTTTTCCCCTAGTTCAGTTCACGATCCTAAGTAACAATATCTTCATATTTCCACCCACCATGCCTATTTGATATAAAAATATCTCATTCTGCTTTTGAAAGAGATGTATGATTAGACTTTGGCAATTTTCTGTCCTCATCCCAAGAATTTAAGATATGGTATTTGCAAAGTCCATTTTCATAATAGAGAAAAAGTGGCATGGATGTGAAAGGCTTCATTATAATTAGGTAAAATAGTTTCTTTTATTGAATATGGAGTCCAGAGGTTAGAAAAACAGGGTATTCTTTCTTCCACGCTCTTAGTTTGAATTATTTTTAAGGTGAATTTTCATCTGTGAAATGGGAAAAATGGCAGGACATTACAGAGAATATTGGGGTTACACATCTGAACTGAAAATGCTTTTCAAGTTTAAAATTATATAAATAGGGACTTGCCTTTTCATGCTTTTGGAAAACAAGAGGTCACTGTAATGAAATCTGAGAAGTTTTTAATGTAATTCTTAAGTTAAAACAATTAATCTGTGGAACAACTTGCTTCTAGAAGTTGTAAATGCTCCAACACTGGAAGTTTTTAAGAAGAGATTGGATAACCATTTGTCTGTAGTGGTATAGGATTTCCTGCCTAAGCAGGGCTTGGAATAGAAGACCTCCAAGGTCCCTTCCAACTCTGCTATTCTATTCTATTCTATTCTATTCTATTCTATTCCATTCCATTCCTATTCTCTATAATGATTGAATTTCTATTAGAAAAATAGGGAAGATTCTGAGCATAATGCAATTTATATTGAATGTCATTGATACCAACATGTTAAGAAAAATATCATTTTCCCCTTTGGCAATTCTTGGACTGGTAAAAAACTTATTACTGACCATAGTTATTAAGTATGATCATTTTATGAAAGGCAAGTCATCCTACACATATGTTCTAGTATGGAAGCCCAGTCTAAAATGGAAATTTTAGGCTAACCAGATTTAATTTATTCAATTGATAGGAGTGTTCCAATATTCGAGGGGCTGCCACAAAAAAGAGGAAGTCAACCTACTTATTTCCCAAAGAGCTAGGAGTCAAGACAAGAAGCAATGGATGGAAACCAATCAAGGAGAGAAGCAACCTAGAACTAAGGAGAAATATCCTAATGGACATCCTAATAAAGCATCAATCAATGGAACAGCTTGCCTTCAGGAGTTGTGAGTGCTCCATCACTGAAGGCTTTCAAAAAGAGACTGGAAAACCGTTTATCTGAAATGGTATACGGCTTAAGCAAGGGGGTTGGACTAGAAGGTGCCTTCCAACCAGTGGTGGGTTTCTATCGGTTTGGACTGGTTCAGACCGGTTCAGATGAACCAGTAGTGGTATGGCGGCCTGGGTTGTTTTCAGTCAATTGCGCATGCGCAGAAGTGAGCAGCACACGTTCAAAATGCCATGCCCTCTCAGCGACCTTGTAGTAAACTAGTTAGGAACCCACTACTGCTTCCAACTCTGTTATTCTGTTAATTTTCCACAAGGAAAAAGCAGTTCAGTTGTCTTTTGAAAAAAGCACCTTTGAGACCTGGATGACTGAGAATCTCCACAGAAATCAAACACAGAACAAGTTAACATGCCTAATGTCTGAACTGCATTTTTAAAAAATGAGGAGGTTTATTGCATGTAAAAGTTAAGGCTGACTGGTTTAGCCTTGCACAGCGAGAATTAATACCTCAATCCAGTGGTGGGTTTCAAAAATGGTTCGAACCTACTCTGTGGGTATGGCCTCCTTTGTGGGAGTGGCTTGCCACCCATGTGATCGAATAGGTGCGAACTGGTAGGAACCCACCTCTGTTAGGAACCCACCACTGCTGCTTTCAACTCTGTTATTCTGTTAATTTTCCTCAAGGAAAAAACAGTTCAGTTGTCTTTTGAAAAAAGCACCTTTGAGACAGCTCTGACCTGGATGACTGAGAATCGCCACAGAAATCAAACACAGAACAAGTTAACATGCCCAATGTTTGATCTGCCTTTTAAAAAAATGAAGAAGTTTATTGCATGTAAAAGTTAAGGCTGACTGGTTTAGCCTTGCACAGCAAGAATTAATACCTCAGTCGCTCCTTAGAATTGCCACACATTTTTCACAGCAAATAGCTAGATAGCTTTCATGGTTTCAGAGAAAACCTTATAAATGTGTTTAGTTGAGGCGTATACGAGTCACAGAAAGGCAGAGCACAGCAGATGAATTTGTCCCTTTTTTCATTCTGCAAGAAAACAAAATAGGCCGGAGCAGACATTTTAAAGGAAATAATGGAAAAGGGTAGGCACAGAATATTGTAATGAGATCCATACATTAATAAAATTGGATTAACCTTTTCCAGCCAAACCTATTATGGGAAAAATGGACCTGGTTCTATGCCATTGATATCAATTAGTCATGTGCTGTTAAGGTCTATGTGGGAATGATGCAATGACTCATAAAACATTCAAACAACCCCATAATCTGTTACCCATGCTAAGTAATTAATGGGGATGTGAAAAACAGAAGGCCAATTTAGTGGCTGCACTTGAAACAGAAAAAGGAGGCAGGGGAGAATTAACAAATGGACACACCATCCTAAGCAAAAGTCTGGCCTGTAATAGAAAACAAAAATATGTACTGAAAATATCGAAGGGGCTGCAACAAATGAAAAGAGGTCAAAGCATCTGAAAGCAGAACAAAAAACTATACATGGAAACTAATCAAGGAGATTACCAAGCTAAAACTAAGGAGGAATTTCTTGACAGAACAATCAATCAGTGGGGCGACTTGCCTCCAGACATTGAGTGTGCTCTGTTATTAAGGTGTTTAAAGAAAAGATTGTCAATCATTTGTCTGAAATGGTATAGGGTTTCCTGCTTGAGCAGGGACCTCCAATTTCTCTTCCAATTCTGTTGTTTATGTTATTATTCTTCCTCCTAAGATTCTTGCAGGGATGCGGTGGCTCAGTGGCTAAGACGCTGAGCTTGATGATCAGAAAGGTCGACAGTTCGGCGGTTCAAATCCCTAGTATCATGTGATGGAGTGAGCTCCCATTATTTGTCCCAGTTTCTGCCAACCTAGCAGTTCAAAAGCATGTAAAAATGCAAGTAGAAAAATAGGAACCACCTTTGATGGGAAGGTAACAGTGTACCTTCATCATTTAGTCATGCCGGCCACATGACCACAGAGACGTCTTCTGACAGCACTGGCTCTTTGGCTTTGAAACGAAGATGAGCACCGTCCCCTAGAGTCAGGAACAACTAGCACAACTAGTTTCCAGCCAGTATGGCCCAGTATGGCCATACTGGTAGTAGTCACGAGTAGCAGCCACCATACCATACTGGTATGGTGGCTCGTTTGGCCTGCCCGCCTGCATCCCATACCTGTTTTTGAAGCAACCAAGCCAATTGTGCATGCACACCAGTGGTGGGTTGCAGGAAGTACGCCCTGGTATGGGCGTACAGGAGCCAGCCCGGAACACCAGATACCGTTCCAGTATGGTGCTCCGGAGGGCCCGCCCACCTGCCCGAGCTCCTTACTGGAGTTTAAAGGCTTCTGCGCTTCCGCACAGGGACATGGCGCATACAGCACCTGCACAACGCTTCAAGGAGCATTGCGGAGGTGCTTGACCACATGCACGCACTGTGCACATCCATGAGGATGCCGCCAGCCTGTTCTGGTTGGAACGGTATTTGCAACACACCATGATCCAAACACAGTGTGCGGCACCTGTGTGACCTCCGATGAGCAGCTGGGTGTCGGAGGGGCAGTGGAGTGCACATACATGCACAGTGCACATCAGACGCGAGCACAGTGCACGTCCAGCATGTGCACAAACAGACCACAAGCAGCGTACTGGTAGCAACTGGTCTTATGGGTGTCTTATCGCCCACAGTATTTTTCTCCAGAGAGTAAGTCATCTGTGTTCTATATAGGTTTATTAAAATTTTATGCCACTCATCCCTCCTATAAGATTACTTGCTGGCGCTGTATTCCTTGAACTCTGGGTTTGATTTCTATAGATTTCCCAGGGAAACAGGCAAAAAGAGCTGACAAATACAAAGAGTCATAATTACAGAAACCACAGTGCAAAACTATCTGTATCCTCTTTTGAATGAGATTGTCTACAGACTGCTTAATCAGCTGCTGAACAGGATATTCAATTAATGAAATGGTCCAATTTAAATTAAGTTACTTATTAATCTTTTAGAAAGCCAGTGGTATAGATAATAACATTTGGAGTGTGCCGTTTGCTTGCAGTACAGTCAACTGAATCTACTGTACTCTTAATAAATCTCATTACTAAACTGATTAATATTGATATAGTCAGTATGAAGCTTATGGTTAGTTACACTAACTACACCACCAATAGGCACCTGAAAGCATCCCTGTAGTTGCTATGCAAACCTAACTCTAAGCTGCTGAAAATATTGCTTTAATTAAGTTATTTAAGAAAAAACAAATTACATTTATTAATTTGTAGTGGATAATAAACTTCTAGATTTAGACTGCATTGTGGAACACTTTTTTCAGGACAGATTATCAGTATCCACAGGGAAGGGGAGAGGGGATTAAAATAGCATTCACACAACACATTTAACCAGGTTAGTTGCAAACCTAATGAGTGCATTTATCAATTATTCTTTTTTTTTAACCCTTTGTGTGTTTGTAGTTGGTCAGGTTGTGTGAACTCATATTGTTTAGAATTACTTTATAATTTCAAAATATGTCATAAAATTAGGGAATTCAGTAATCTTTTTAAAGTGTATTCTGGGAAAACATGGCTGTAGCAAGGCAAAATCAACAAATTGTGGCTCATTAGATCACACAGATTAGGTCTCCTCCGGGTTCCGTCTACTAGCCAATGTCATCTGGCCACGACCTGGGGGAGGGCCTTCTCTGTGGCGGCTCCGGCCCTTTGGAACGAGCTCCCCGCAGAGATTCAAACCCTCACCTCTCTCCAGGCCTTCCGAAAAGCCGTTAAAACCTGGCTGTGTCGGCAGGCCTGGGGTCGATGAGTTCCCTTCCCCTCTCGAATCGTGTGGCTGTTGGTTGTTTTTATATGCCCTGTACTTTTTGTGTAGTTTTTGTGTTTTCCTTCCCCTCCTTGGGTTTTGTGTGCCGCCCTGAGTCCCGCTGGGAATAGGGCGGCATATAAATAAAATGAAACTCGAAACTCGAAATTTACCTCCTCTTTGGGCTTGTCATGAAGGGGAATTCACTGGAGGAAGCAATTAAGTTGAGAAGTGTTAATGGTAAAATGAAATCAGCAGGGGTGGGATCCTACCGGTTTAACAACCAGTTCGCTTACTGTGCGCTTTGACTATTGCAGCATCCCCATCAGAGGTGGGTTCCTACCAGTTTGGCTGAATAGGTAGCAACTTGATGGCCTGCGTCTCTGGAACTGGCAGTGACCCAGGCCTGCCATGCCCCCAAACCAGTTCTCTCTGTGACGCCATAGGCACCACCATCTTGTTTTTGGCTTCTATGCATGCAGAGAAACATTTTTATAGTACTGCGCATGCGCGACACCTCCCTGAGTGAACCAGCAGCAGCCAGAACCCTCCCCTGATCCCCATGGTCATGCAATCAAAATCCAGATGCTTGGCTGACTCATATTTATGATGGTTGCAATGACCCGGGGTTATGTGAATTCCCTTTTATGATTTTCTGATAAGCAAAGCCAATGGGGAAGCCAGGTTAGCAGCTTAATAACCATGTTACTAATTTAACAAATGCAGTGATTCATTTAACAACTGTGGTAAGAAAGATTGTAAAATGAGGCAAAATTCACCTAACAAATGTTCTGCTTAGTACCAGAAATTTTGGACTCAGTTGTGGTCGTACATTGAGGACTACCTGTATTCGCTTACATAAATATACATAAATATATTAACAATAACAAGGACCGTTCACTAATTAAATCAAGTGGGATTATACATTCCTAATGAAAAGGATCCAGCAAAAAACATTGAGAGATGTTGCAAGTTGGAGTATAGTAGCATTTCCCAAATCTTGATATGTTTTGGACATTCTTCTTATGCCATATCCATCATTGGATGTTGCCGGTCATGTTGGCAATCCTATTTCTATCAACAGCCACACGAAAAAGTGCTGTTGAGTTTTGTCCAAACCAGTTCTTCAGATTTTGAAGCCACGATGGTCTTCTTCTGCCTGGACCTCGTTTGCCCTCAATATTTCCCTGGAGGATTAAGTGAAGGATGCCATATTTTTCCAGGTGTCGCATCACATGTCCCAAATATCCTAACCTTTGCTTTTTTATGGTTTTGATGATTTCCCTTGGTTTTCCCAGGCGGCTTATCATTTTGGGCATTAGATCCCCAATTTTCAGTTTCTACAGCCAAAAGCTAAGAAGATGCCAAACTGGAAAATCTTCAGGAGAAATATCTGGCTAGCTAAGCAAGTACTTTTAGTTGGAATAAAAGCGGCTTCTTATTTTGAAAATATTTTAGTATGAAATAAGGATCTGTTGTTCAAGAAATAATATTTTGAACTGCATCGGATGCCCTTGCTATCTGAATGCCAAATGAATACATCCAGGAAATTATTATTTATGCCGTATACTTTTCAGCATAATTTCTGCTTTGTTCTCAGATCTGCCTATGAGAATTAATTGAAGGTTAGAGCAAAGCCTCAGTTCCCTGCTATACTTCTCCTCCTGGTAAATCAAAACTAATTAAGAAAGGACCCACTTTATTTAAAAGACCATCTACGTATTATTATGCATAACAGTGAATTGCAGTCTATTTTAAAACTTCCTGAAGATCGGGGGTGGGCTGATACAGGCACAGCGAGGTTTGGGAGAACCCGTAGGTAACATTATGCTGGTTTGGAGAACCTCCAAATTCCACCCCTGGCTGGCCCCACCCATCCTACCCCTCCCAGGAGTCTCCACACAGCCCATTTTGGATGTGAGGTAAGTGCAGGGCCTGCATGGAGGCTCTGGGAGGGGAAAAAGCAGACCTCCCGGAAGTTCTGGATGGCTGGAAATGGAGCCCGGGGAGGAAGTTTTCACCCTATCAGAGGCTCGAGCTTGGTTGTTTTCTTGCAGATGTTTCATTACCCAAACTAGGTAACATCATCAGTGCTATTTCTCTAGCTAGTCCTCTAGCACTGGTGAGGTTACCTAGTTGTCATGTCTACAAGTTTTGTGCCACCATGTATTTCCAATATATCATAGCCAGGAAACCTTCGGTAGTGTAGTCTCCTGGCATATAAAGCTCCAGAAAGAATCATCAATAGCCCAAGATCACAAATTGACAGAGAGATTTAAAATCAAAATCACAGTCTCTGTCCAGTTCAAATTCAGTTAATGAATCCTTCATATCGGCAGCTGAGCTTCTGAGCATAAGGCAGAAAGTATTTATCTAGGGTTTTCATAGAAGGTGATATATTTTGGAATCAAGACCCAAATCACACACATTTGAGCTATTGTAAAAATTGGCCCACTACCCAACTGACCTCAGATAGAACTTCAAATCCAGGAAGCAATTATTTTTGAAGTCAACCTACTCAAAAGCAGCAAACCACTACTGTGTATACCATATTATGACACGAATCTCATCACACAACTCAGAGCTAAGTGTTAATTAGTTTGTTTGCCTTGGATTTTCCATGAAATGGTGGCATTCTCACAATCTGTAATTGAATCTGTTCAAGATCCAAGTCTTACCTCTGGGTGTGAATTGGATTTTACCAAATACATACTTCCTGTAAATTCTGTGTCAAGGGAAAGCCATTCTTAGGAGGAGTAATTGGAAAAAATACAGTCATGAAAGCTTTGCTAAATAATGACTGAAGGGAGAAGATTGTCTAGAAAATCATAATTCCTGATTAAGCATTCCCTCGGAATTATTATAGGAAAATTTCTACTTTCCCTCCATTTAAATACCGAAAAAGTATATTTTTCCACAAACTACTATTCTCCAGAAGTGTTGTACTTCCAGACCTATAATTCTGTCAGCATGACATTAAGAAATTAGGGGAATTATAATCCAATTTATGTAGATTGGAGAAACAATCTGTTCTCTCTCTGTGTGTGTCTCTCTGTCTCTCTCCCCCCTCTCTCTATATATACTGGTCTTGTTGTATTTGGGTTTTTTCCCATATAAGATTGAGATTGTCTTGGCAACGTTTCGGCGAGGTCTCACTCGTCATCCTCAGGCTGGTGTTTTCAGTTTTGGAGCTGAAAACACCAGCCTGAGGATGGCCAGTGAGACCTCGCCAAAAAGTTGCCAAGACAATCTCAATCTTATGTGGGAAAAGACCCGAATACAACAAGACCAGCATACCTACACCCATGAAAATCTACGAGAACACACACACACACACACACACACACACATGTGTGTGTGTGCATGTGTGTATTGTGTCACAATATGTATATATATTTGTTTTCATAGATTTTCACTGGTCTTGTTGTATTTGGGTTTTTTCCCATGTAAGATTGAAATTGTCTTGGCAACGTTTCGGCGAGGTCTCACTCGCCATCCTCAGGCTGGGTTTGGGGCTTAAAGTGTGATCAGAGCTGCTGTCTTTCTATAACTCTTGGTGGGGGGTATGGAGTGCTGGCTTTGTTTCAGTAAGTGGAGTGATTGGTTGTGTGGTTGTATCATGATTGGTAGATTGGTGCTGATTGGTGCTGGCTGTGGGTCCATTGTTGTTTCATGTTGTAATGGCCTGGGTGGTGGGTAGGGCTCATTTGTTGACTAGGGCTGGTATCCAGATGTCTGGTAGGTGGGAGGTATCGTCATGTTTATTCATGTTGTGGGAGTGTTTCTCTATTTCAATAGCTTCCATAATTATTCTCTTGTTGAAGTATTCGGTTTTGGAGATTAACCTGGTTCCTTCAAAATTAACTTCATGTCCTGTAGCTTTAAGGTGCTGGAAAACGGAGGAAGTTTTTTCTTTTTTTCTTACTGCATTCTTGTGTTGTGCATTTATTCCCCTGTTTGTTTGTCCTATGTATATTGCAGGGCAGATTTTGCATGGTATTTCATAGACTCCTTGGTTTTCTACCTGGATTTTGTTTTGGGGGTTGCTTAAGATGTTGGCTATTTTTTGGTCAGTGTTGAAGGCTGTCTTGATATTGTATATATATATATATTATTATGTGGTTAATCTTTGGTGAGATTCTTAGCCTTTGGGGCTGCTTGGTAGCTCAACAGGTCAAGTACTAACTAACGACCTAAGAACTGTTAAGGTAACGTTGGAGGATATAAGCTGTTCCAAGTAGGGTGGTTTTTTGTAGAATCAGAATGTTCAAGTCTGATAAATTTAAAATTTCAAAATAGCGCGGTAGCCCTTTAGGTATTGCTCAAATTGCTCAAGTCTCCACGAAATTTTTTGATCTTCAATTCCAACCGAATTTTCCATTTAGGCTTCCTCTTCTTGCCTCTTTGGTTCTTTCGTATTTTCAAACCCAATTCTTTGGTAGTTATGAAGGCTGCTGCATACATCAGCTGCTTTATTTCAGCTAATGTAGTGATTTGAATGGTTTGCACAGCCTCATTGACCTTTTTTTAGTACCTTTCTCAATTCTTTCCAGTTCACTCAGTTCAGCTTTGGCAAACGTGTTCTTTCAGCATCTTCCATTTGATGCTTTATTTTCTCAGCTAATTGAGCAATATCTGTTGGTGTTTGTTCTTCAGTGCTTCCTTGTTCTTTATCTTCATCCATTTCCACATCCTCTTCCTCCCTTTCTTCCTCAGTTTGCTTTTGAGTCTGTAAATCATTCTTGAAGTTACTCTTCTTTGTTGGTATAATCAGACCATTAGATGCTTTCTCTTTGATTCCTATTAATTCTGCTGTGGTGAAAAATGTGTGGCTTAGAATTACACGTCATTGGTCCATTAGCCTTTGTTCACTGATATCACAGTCCATGTGGTTCACTTTCCAAATCTGATACATTCGTTTTTAGCAATAGCAATAGCAGTTAGACTTATATACCGCTTCATAGGGCTTTCAGCCCTCTCTAAGCAGTTTACAGAGTCAGCATATTGCCCCCAACAACAATCCGGGCCCTCATTTTACCCACCTCGGAAGGATGGAAGGCTGAGTCAACCCTGAGCCAGTGAGATTTGAACAGCCGAACTGCAGAACTGCAGTCAGCTGAAGTAGCCTGCAGTGCTGCATTTAACCATTGCGCCACCTCGGCTTTTTGAAATCCATGTTTTGCTGGCTCAGACTGATAGTAAGCTTTCATAATAGAGATGTTTTCTTCCCTAGTCCAGATTTTTCGCTTTTTCATTTTTTCTTCCAGTAGCTTGTCAGCTCCATGTCCTGGTTGCCTAGCAGAGGGAGCTGAGCCCTGTAGCTCATTTTGCACAGAATGCCCAGGAGCCATAGCATCCAATGGAACCCTTGTTAATCCGGGCGACGGTTCAGCTGGCATAAATTTCATTTTTTCCGTATTCACCATATTTGTATGGGTTGTGGAGCAAATTTTGTCTGGCCCTTCATCTAAGACCCATCTGATATGGTTGTACCTGTTCAGCATAGCCCTTAGGATCATTAGAGCGCGCAAGCCCCTCTACCATGACAAGGTAAAGCTCTTCAGAGGGGTTGTTGTTGTTGTTGTCATTGTTATTATTATATTATATTTCACAGTTTATACAGACAAATTCAGGCTTTATCTGCCTGCACATTGCTAATTGTTCTGAATATTCTATCACTACAAAAAGATAGTAAGAGGGAGAAAATAATTTAAATAATGAATTCAGAAAACAACCTGGTGCTGCCATTAACTGGAAAACATGCCCTGTTTACGGTCATCAATAAGTGTGGGCTATTCATCTTGCGGTTTGTAGGTGAAGTGTTTAAAAGGCCTTTCAGAACATTAGGGACATCACTGAATGTAAATTTTGTCCTGTATATTTCTAAGGTGATAATTTATGAGATTTTCTGTGCCAGTGAACATGCCCTGAAGGGCAGGCTAATCCCCAGGGAGTTGATTTCCTACTTCAAAGGTGAATAAACTAGGTCTCCTTTCAGTGTTACTTTCTGGAGATCTTTCCAAATAAGTCCTTGAAAACTAATCGTTTCTCTAGGCCGCAGAAAGGATAAAGGATGTATGAGGGGGGAGCCCTCAAATTTAAAGCAGACTTTTTGAAACATTCTTCCTTGAAAAGAGGGTATTGGTATAATAGATCAAGTGTGGGGATGAACGTTAGGAGCCAAGGCCACCCTAACCATTCAATATAGTGATCATCTACTTCATACGACAAATTGGATGGGGTGGCAAATTGGAACAAGCTTATCCTTGCTACTCTTCTGATCTGTGGCCTGGGCCAGCTGTTTTATTTCATCACAACAATACTTTGCAAGGTGGCTGATGTATCTGCTGGCTAATAGCGTTGCTGAAAGGAAATTGTGGAAGTTTCTGGCCAACTACCAGTAGGTTAGAAGGTCAGGTTGAGAAAAAAACAACAACTACAGGGTCTTAATTTACAAAACTCCCTCCTTCCTCCTTTCCAATATGTTTTATCCAATCAAATGCTTATGACAGCAAAACTACATCCCAGAGAAATTAAACATACACACAACAACTGTACCAACATAGATTTTTGTCCCAGGGTTAAGGAGAACAGTCTAGGTCAGTGATGGTGAACCTTCTCAGCACAGAGTGCTGAAAAGGGAGCGTGCATGCGTGTGCTTAGCATCTAGGATGTGACCCGGAAGAGGAGCTGCTCAAGGGGCATGCATGCACCAGAAAATGCACGTCTGTTTCTGGTGGGTGCATGCGTACTCGCCAGCTTAACGTACGGTTACTAGCAGGCATACATGCACGGAGATCAGCTGGCCAGCGCACATGCTCACACCGGAAAATGGAAGACCAGTTCTTCCAGTTTCTGAGACTGCCGCACGCATGAAGGCCAGCTGATCATCGCGTGTGCATGCATGCCAGAAACCTGGACGAGGAATGGGCGATGCCACATGTGCCAGGCAACATGGCTCCGGGTGCAACATCAAGCACACGTGCCAAGGTTTGTCATTTGTCATCACAGGTCTAAGTCTTGTTAAACAGCTGTAACTATAGTCAGTTTCCTGAAAATTCCTTGATATAGTCAGCTCATTTGGTTAATATTCAGATTTTTCAATTCTTTTACCTCATTAATTTTAGTGGAATGTCTCAGTACTAAAGAGCAAGAGAAATATTGGGGTGGGGGGACAACAGGGCATAGCAAGAGCAGGTCCCATTCTAACCAGTGTAAGACAAAATGCTGAAATACTTAATTGCACCAGATGTTCTGCCATTAAAAATAAAAATAAATAAAATATTAAAAGCTGCATTTATGGTAGAATAAACCTCTCCCTAATATGGAGATCATTGCACAAAATGTCACCAATAGAGATCTTTCCTTTTAAAAATCCAGTTACCATTATCAAGGAGAGAAGCAACTTAGAACTGAGGAGAAATTTCCCGACAGTGAGAACAATTAATCAGTGGAACAGAAATTGCCTCCAGAAGTTGTGAATGCCCCAACACTGCAAGTCTTTAAGACGACGTTGGATTTGTCTGAAATGGTATAGGGTTTCCTGCCTAGGCAGGGGGTTGGACAAGAAGACCTCCAAGGTCCCTTCCAACTCTGCTATTGTATTCTATTGTATTGTATTAATATGTGATTTGCAGAAAGTAGCGATCTTTAAAAACGTACATTGTTTGATAAATGTGAACACGTCCCTCAACAAACATCTATCATTCATTTAAATTTTGGTGCTGCAAATAATGGCAGAGCTGATGCATTGCTAGTGGTACAGTAATGTGCCTTGCTTGGTAGACTGTGCCATTTTGTTCATAAATAAGTCACTGCTGATTTCATTTTATATTCTAATTTCTTAAGTATATGCACAGATGTGTAATTAAGGTTTATGGATTATTATTAATAGAAGACGTGCAGATGATGAACAGGAAAACATACAGAAAGAAACAGGATCATGAAAATGTATAACTCAGTCATAGCCCTTTTTCTGGTCTGGTTGCAAAGGACTGGTAGATTTTAACAGATGTCTACTATCAGCTATGACTTTATTTTCCCAGAACTTTATAATTGTGGGGTATATTTTTTGGCAGGATTGAAAATGGATGCATTATTTTATTGTCATCGTTATGAGCTTATCACTGTATGCCTACCAATACATGAAGCTGCAAAGGAGAGATATAGTTTAGATCAGCGGTCACCAATTGGTGGCCATGAGAAAACTTTGGTGGTCCGCAGAAAAATTATTTGCATTTTTTATATTGTACTAAATCAGGGGTCCTCAAACTATGGCCCCTGGGATGGATACGTGCAATGAACGTTTGTGTTGCTGCAGAGAATCTCCCCTTCAGGGTCTTTTTGTGTGGGTTGGAGGCAGGGGTGGGGTCCTGCCAGTTCTAACTTCTTCTATAGAAGAGGTTCCACAAATCTACAGTGCCATTTAGAACCGGTTCCAGCTCCCTCCTCCTGACCGTTCGCACATCATCAAGATGAAGAGCGAGAGGAGGAATTCTGGAAGTTGAAGTCCACAAGTCTTAAAGCTGTCAAGATTGAACACCCCTGGGTTTTTTTTTCTAAAGGGTTAGGGGTGCAAGTGTCTTGTAACTTGACAGCTTTAAGATCTGCGTGCTTCAAATGCCAGAGTTTCTGAGCCAACATTTTGGTTGCTAAGCAAGAGCGTTGTTAAGTGAGTTTCACCACATTTTACAAGTTGGCCATGCCCACCCAGTCACATGACTGCCAAGCCACTCCCACCCGGTCACATGGCTGGCAAGCCACTCCCACCCAGTCACATGGCTGGCAAGCCACTCCCACAAAGCAGGCCACACCTACAGAAGAGGTTCTAAAAATTTTTGAAACCCACTACTGGTTGGAGGGGGCCAGAAATTCCGACTTGGGATCTGCTTCAGCCTCCTGGTGTGGGGCTTTGGGAGAAGGCTGGAGGGAAGTACTGCTGGTGATGAAGAGCTGGAGGACCTTGTTCCAGTGGGAACTGCATCATGGCCTGGAACTGGCTGACCATCTCAGCCCACTGAGCCTCCAGGCGCCGGTACCTGGACTTGCACTCCAGCAGGTCTTCCCTCTACCTCAAAAGCCTATGCTTGTAGTTCTCAGTGAGGTTCTTCTGCTGAGGTTCCTTCTCAGTCAGATCCAATTTGAACTGAGCCAGCTGTTTTGCCAACTCTTCCTCATGGTGGCTGCTTAGCTCCAACAACTGCTTCCTGTTGGGGCGCTAAGGAGCCCATGTGGGCAGACAAGGAGTGGCTGGGAGGGGAGGGGCAAGTGGAAGCTGGTAGACGGTTCACCCACAAAACCGCGCTCAACTAAACCGCGCCTGACTAAACTGCGTCGCTGACGTCATCAACAGGGCGACAACAGCGCGGAGACAGAAGCACGCTATAAACCCTAAACCTAAAATTAACCCCTAAACCTAAACCTAACCCCCCTAAACCTAATCCTAAACCTAACCCTAACCCTTAACCTAACCCTAAAGCTAACCCTAAAGCTAACCCTTACCTTAAGTTGAATCGGCTTGCTTTCAAAGCGCTATTTAAAGCACCCTTCTTTCTCCGCGCTGGCTGTTGTTGCCCTGTTGATGACGTCAGCGACACGGTTTAATCGGGCGCAGTTTAGTCGAGCGCGGTTTTGATGGGTCACGCTGGTAGACATGAGTGATATCAAGTTGGCCACACCCACCCAGTCACATGACCACCTGGCCACGCCCACCCAGCCACCCACAAGAGGGCCCTGTTTCACTGCAAGGCATATACAATTTAGATTAAGAAAAGGGTTGATTGTTTATTTATTTATTTTGTTGGTTGGTTGGTTGGTTTGAATAAAAGCCCCATTTGTGAACCATGGGCTGACATTTTCTGCCATGATCTCTTTCTACCAGAGACGATTGATTGGAAAGGTGTATAAGAGAGATTAAGGTCTCTGTGTTCTTTTCTGAGAGAGAGACAGAGAGACAGAGACAAAGAGAGAGAGAGAAGCATAATCTTTTCTCCCAACCTTTCAGTTATATCCACAGGGTAAAAGAAAGAAGATACAGTTGTACTTTGAACTTGAACTCAAGGAAGCTGGTATCACTGCGTGAATTGCCATTCTACCTATTCTTCTGATCCTAGAGTAAAAGAAAGGAACAATGGATGGGGTGTTATTTTTATATTCCCTATGGCAGAATCACTCACAACATGTTGAGTTTTATTTTGACAAAACAGGAAACACTTAAAGTTGGCTCGTACTTTTGTTCCATCAAATTGCAGCCAATTCGAAATGTTTTTAGAGAATATCCCAGATGGATTGGTTTTTTTTTTCAAAAACCCCCTCAAACAAAGCACATTTTCCATTTAATGCCCACCCTTAATTGTGAGTATCTTGCCTCCACTATAAATAAGGTTGATGATGTAACCTGCTATTTTGGGTTGGTGTGTTGTGAATGCCAATGTCCTTCCCCCTGGGAGCAATGTGATAGGTAAGGAATCTAGAAACCTTAAATGAAAAGTATCAGTCAGAAAAAAAGTCAGAAGGTAGGCAGGTGGGAAGGAAGGATTGAAGGAAGGAGAAAGGAAGGAAGGGGAGGGAAGGAAGGAGTAATGACAAGATAAGCCAAATGAATAAAATTACTCAGCAGCTATAATTTAATCTTCCTTCGTTCCTTTGTTCATTTGTTCGTACGGTCCTTCCTTCTTTCTTTCCTTCCTTCGTTCGTTCGTTCCTTCCTTCCACCCATCTCAAGTACATGACTCTGGACAGCTTACAGTGATTAAATAGGAACCCCCCCCAAAAAAAAGCAGAATACAACATAAAATATATTCCACTCATCAAGTTAACATTGGCTGCATTCTCAGTCACTTTTCATTAGCTCCCTCTGAACTTAAGACTTTCCTCCACACTGGCCTCCAGGCAGGTGGATTAATCTCAATTTTCTCCCTGAGGGCAGTGAAAACCTGCCTTAACCGCCTCTGGTTGGTGTAGTTAGCTGGAGGGTATTCCCTAGGCTTTTCTCTGTAGGCAGGTCTCCCTAGGTTATGGCCATCTTCTCAATCTAAAGGATTTATTTATCTGCCCCAGATGTCTCTACTATATAAGAAATAATGGACCTTTTCATTGTCAAAAGATAATTCAAAACATTGCATTGCACCAGCACTCATCGTTGTGGGCATCATCATCATCATCATCATCTCCTTTTGTGTGAAATGCATAGGGCAGCAAGCTTCTTCCAATCAATCCTATCTGTGGTGTTCAATTTGATGTTCATATCTGCAAGTCATCTTTAAATGTCTGATTCCAAGTTTTGCATTGTCTACTCCACCTCCATTTTCCCTCTGGCAGCTCCATAGTACCACATTTTGGGGTATCAATGATCTGGCAAGTGAAGAATATGGTCAGCTAGGCACATTCGATGTTCCATTAGAATGGCCTGCAACTCCCTGGATCCACTTCCCTGGAAAATTTCATTAGTGACATGGTCACACCAAGTGACATCCAGAATTCTCCATAGGCAATGTTGATGGAGTACCATTAAGTACCCTGAGTAAATTTGGTGTTTTGTTAACTCACAGCTGACTGGCTTTAAACTTCTCTTCTTCTTGTATGTGATCAACTTCATGAATGACATTTCATAAGTAGGAACAAAACTGAACATCGATCAATATATAAGCACACTGACTAATTAATTTGGATGCCTATTCACAATATGAATATGTACCATGAAAGCTTCTGGTACTGAAGTACTGAAGAGATCAAACTGGCCTACAAAGAAGAACAATAAGAAGAAATGTATACCAGAATTGAGAAGAGAGTGACAGATAACAAGTGCTTATTTTGCAAAGAAGCTGAAGAAACAATTGTTGTTTTTAAAGAAGATTGCTACAAACAATGGCATGACGAAGTAGCAACAATGGTGCATTGGAAGATCTGTAAGAAATATTATTTTCCTGTAAGCAAGATAGACAAGGTAATAGATAATGAAGAAGCTAAAGCACTCTGGGGATTTAGAATTCAAATGAACAAGCGGGTGATACACTGCTATGTAATAATCCAGATTTAATAATTGTTGATAAGAAAGACACAAAAGTCTGGATAGTGAGCATTACGGTACTTGGAAACAGCGGAAGAGAAAAGGACTGGAAAAGTTCACAAAATACAAAGAATAGCAATTAGAAGTAGAATGATTGGGGCAAAAGAAAGCAAAGATTTTACCAATAGTGATAGACATCTTGGATACATTCCCTCAACATCTAGAGCATCACTTGAATGCCACAGGCATTGACAAAAGTCACCATTAGTCAATTGCAAAAGGCAGCTTTATTTGGAATAGTGTGCAACCTGTGTTTACACCTTTAAAACCAACATATCTCCCAGGTCCTTGGGAAAGACATTATAGATGGGTAAAAATGCCAAATCCAGTCTAAACATCTGGCTGATTGTGCAACTAATTATGATAATAATACTAACATAAGGAAGATTTTAAAAAATAGTCCATGTGGCAGTTGTTATTGTATGTGAGCTAGTTTGTGCTATAACTCATGAAACTGACATTTCTGGAAAGGAAAAACAAGAGTTAGAGCAGAAACCATTCTAGCAAGAATGGCTCTTGAGGGAAACAAGATGTTTACTAGATTCTTACTTCATCTCTTTCTATGTATGTATGTATGTATGTATGTATGTATGTATGTATGTATGTACGTACGTACATACGTACGTATGTATATATCAGTGGTGGGTTTCAAAAATTGTTCGAACCTATTCTGTGGGTGAGGCCTCCTTTGTGGGAGTGACTTGCCACCCATGTGACCGGATGGGAGTGGCTTGCCACCCATGTGACTGGATATGAAGATGCCGACGACACTTGTCAGAACCACCTTAAATTACCTCACACATAGCACTGGCATGCATAAGAATATGATGCACACTTGTTTTTTAAAAGGCATCTTTGGTTTGCGTTAAAACAACTTCAACACAAACGCAGTAGTCATCCTTACCTTTCACAGAGGCACCGAGTTTTATAAATATGAGCATGATAGTGTAGAATAATCATATCCAAGGACCAGTGGTGGGTTTCAAAAAATTTTGGAACCTCTTCTGTAGGTGTGGCCTGCTTTCCTGGTCCACTGGTGGAACCTCTTCTAACCGATTCGGTAGATTTGACGAACCGGTTCTACCGAATAGGTGCGAACTGGTAGGAACCCACCTCTGATATATATATATCTCAGCCTGCAGAAATATAGAGATGTATGAATTTCTCAGAGAAGCTAACAAGGTTTTGAAGTGGTGGTGATATATATTGGAAGCTGTGGCAGTGAAATAAACAATGTGAAAAACCCACATTGGTATTTATAGCTCTTGTATTGATTAAGAGTTTTAGTTTCATTTTTGACAATGTTCAGTGCCCAGATAGTGTTGAAACCTCACCGTGATGAGTAGTACTTGGTGCATAACTTCTATCTTATGTCAACTTTATTTCTTTATTTGATGAATAGAGGAAAGAAGCAAAGGAAAATGAATTAGAAGCTTAACCTATATAGAAGTTTGAGGGGGGGATTGCTGTACAAGGTCATTGGAAGTCTACCCATATTGACCATGGTGGTACTAAAAATCCTTTTTCCTCTTCTCAATTTCCTAAAGGAAGCAAAAAAAAAAAAGCTATTAAAGGAGGAAAATGGTTATTTTAGTCAGGCAGACTAAACTAGTCTCCTCCACTTTTTCCCTTGAGTTCTCATTCAATTTGATATGGAAACCAGTTTCACTTAACAACCATGTGGCTAACTTAACAACTGCAATGATTCATTATGGCATGAAAGGTCGTAAAATGGGACAAAAACTCACTTAACAACTGTCTTGTTTAGTAATGGAAATTTGGGGCTCAATTGTGGTTGTAATAGCAATAGCACTTAGACTTATATCCCGCTTCATAGTGCTTTTACAGCCCTCTCTAAGCGCTTTACAGAGTCAGCATATTCTCCCCACAATCTGGGTCCTCATTTTACCCACCTTGGAAGGATGAAAGGATGAGTCAACCTTGAGCTGGTGAGATTTGAACTGCTGAACTGCAGCTAGCAATCAGCTGAAGTAGCCTGCAGTGCTGCATTTAACCATTGCGCCACCTCGGCTCTTTTGTAAGTCGAGAACTAACTGTTACTGGTACTGTGATAACTACCTACAGCCGCCATTTGTTGATGCTAGACTGGGCTATAAACCTAAACCTGGGCTATCTTATTTTTTCTGTGGATTACATTACTAAACTGCAGCAACAACAGGGACAGAAAGCTATCTCCATGCTCCATTGGATATCAGGCGTCTCCCTTCTTGACCACATCACAAATGACACCATTCGACAACATTTTGATGTGGCACCAATTAGAGAAGGTGAGAGAAAGCCAACTCCACTCTAGGGACCTATCAAGAGAGCAGAACCTTCTATCTTGGTCAAGACTGCCTTCCAACTAGCAGTCAATGGCTGGAGACCTCGTGGATGTCCAAAACGGAGATGGCAAGACACCATCAACAATATTATGCATGCCACAGGCCTGCGCCCTGGAGATGCAGCTGACTGTGCAAAGTGGTGCTCGATGATACGAACAACGGACCCTGCACCTGTGGGAATATGCTAGGAAGAAGTTATGGTACGTTACTAAACTTTTCTATGCTACTTCTTCAGTGTGATCAACACACTTTATAATAGTTGCTTCCTTCATTTACAAACAGGTTGCTATCACTCTGCTATCCAGATGATTCCCACTCAAACAGATGAGGAACCAGATTATGATTTGGGATAAAATGAAATCAGAATTTAATCTCTTTTTTTGTGCTATGATCTGCAAAGGAGACTCCACCGTAGCACGGATGACAACAAGGAATATCTCAATCAATTGAGATACTAGTATAAACATATTAAAAGTAGCATATAGGAAACATTATTGGAGAGAATTCACGAGAATTTAAAATGTATACACCATACAGTTTCCATAGAGTGGGCACAATGAGAATATATCTGCTGAACAAAGCTCCGCAATGGTGACAAGAAGGGCATCTGGCCATTAAAATCTCTGCTAGCTCCTTTCAGTTGCTCAGACTCTACTCCGTAAGGGATTATTATAGAGTCGTTAAATGATGATGACACCATACAGTGTCCATAAATGCAACTGAGGAAGATCTGTGTTCCATATACTTGCATGTTTCTTCTTCTGCTTCATTCATCATAAAAGGGACATCAACCTTCACTCCTACAACTAGATGTGATTATTCCTCATGAATCTTTGGACCATTGATCAGTCCCAACAGATGATCTATTTTGGTAGGATTGAGTGCATCTGGACAAAATTGTACAGTAGAATGTTTTGCTTTTTCTAAAATGACACAAATAACCACACAGAGACATAGGTTTGGAATGGGGACGCGTTGGTAGGGAAAGAGGTTAACCATATTATTCCATGCCAATTCTTGTATCCACATCTGTTTCTGCCTTTGGCTGGTCCTTGTTTTGTGTGGCCAACTTTGAAGTGCTCATGTGAAACTTGTATGTCTTCTCTTCCAGAGATGGACAGAGAAACAGGGGAAGAAAAGTGGTTCAGATAGAATAAAATGGAAAAATGAATCCTTTCCTCCATATTATGACTCTAATTTGAACTGAAGCCATTTGCATCTGTATTCATCCTTTAAGTATCTTAGGTGAACTTATGATAACGTATCTCCACTTTCAAATCCTTGGTTGTGTTGTGGCCCACCAGTGGCCAGCAGAGCTGGCAGCAGATTTGGATAGTGAGAGGTTTGGGGAGGAACATGGGCCAGTCCTGGAATCTGGGGAAGGCTCTGATGAGGGCTCTGTGTCAGAGGCAGAGAGGGGGCCAGGGCCATATGCCAGTAACAGCTGCCTTCAGAGTCAGACATCAGTGAAGCAGACAAACAACTGGAGCCTATTCCAGTGTGCGCAAGCACAGAGTTAGCAGATGAAGGGAACAGCTTGGGAGCTGAAGGGGTCGACTTGGGAGTAAGGTGGACGATGAATGTCCCCTCCCAGAGGAAATAAAAGAGGAGCAAAAGGTGAGTGGAGTTTTCAGGAGACAATTAGTTTGTTTAATTGGTTCATGAATCTCCGAGACTCCTTGCCAAGTTTTGCAGATATCGCCTGTCAGCTCTCCAATCCAGATAAGGTCTGTGACTGTAAATCCTCCCTTGAAAGTCTTTGTTGGATGGGAATGAGAAGAATTCACAATAAATTAATGAAAGGATTTTTTGTCGGGACCAGGAGTTTGCTTCATGCTTTTGGGAAGCCTAGGTCAGAACAGGATGTCCACTGTAGGGAACAAATGACTTGACCATGGGCTCACCAGGATGAATAGACTGATAGCTTAAAGATTGCTGAGCTTTATTAATTTTAATCTTACTTGTTTGGTGTGCATTGCTTTTTGTGGCCTAGCATGCTAATGGAATACATGTGTTCCATTTAATTCAGTCCCTGGCTTCTTCTAGCTGAATGGAAAACATACTCCAGAGAACTCCTACTATCCAGTGACAATATTCACACAGCACACTTAATCACGTAAGGTAAAACTTTAGTAGAAGTATTTATATGGCTGTTGCTCTTGTTGTTTTCAAGCCTTACCGATCTGCATTGTATTGTACGAATCAAAAGTGGGTAAATTCAGTCAGCATGCTAAACATGTTTTATGCTCTATTCCTAATTTCTTAGCCCAGGGATGAATGCCGTCAAGCCACAATTCACAGCTCTCAGAGCTTGCAATCCTGCCATTCAACTGCAAAATGGCTGATATTTGGTCAAAGGTTCTTTTTTTCCATGAGGAAAAAAAATGCACTCATTTCCACCCTGAACATTCTTTAAGCCCACCTGAATTTACAAACAGAGCCACAAAGATTCAGTCTTGTTTCCTGGCAACATCAGTGCATCATCAGGTACGTCCATCTGTGGCTTATAAAAAAAAACCCATCAGAAGTGCATCCATATTAATCTTCAAAAAAAGATTTCTGTTGCTTCTTGATGTAAAAAGGAAAAGGTTCCCCTATCCAGTCGTATCTGACATTAGGGCATGGAGCCAGTAGTTGGATTCAATTTTTTTACTACCAATTCTGTGTGCATGGCTGGGTGGGCGTGGTGTGGCGTGGTGTGGCTTGGTGGGCATGGCTTGGTGGGCATGGCAGGCGAAGGATACTGCAAAATTCTCATTCACTTCCCACTCCTGGGGAAGGATACTGTAAAATCTTCATTCCCTCCCCACTCCTGGGGGAAGGATTTTGTAAAATCTCCATTTTCTTCCCACTCCAAGGGAAGGATACTGCAAAATCCCCATTCCCTCCCGATCAGCTGGGACTCGGGAGGCAGCAAAAAGATGGGGCGGGGCCAGCCAGAGATGGTATTTGCTGGTTCTCCAAACTACTCAAAATTTCCGCTATTGGTTCTCCAGAACTGGCTGAATACCACATCTGTGTGGCACTCATCTCTGTTTCTTGACTGAGGGAGCCAGTGTTGTCTGAAAATATTTTCTGTGATTATACCGCCAGCATGGCTATATGCCAAAGGTGCATGAAATGTTGTAACTTGCCCACCGAAATGGTACCTATTAATCTACTCACATTTGCATGGTTTTGAACTGCTTAGGTGGGCAGGAGCAAGAAATGGGACCTTATTCCCTTGCACAGCCCTTGGGTCTCAAACCCAGGCTGTCAGTTTTCCAGCTGAAAACGTAGGGTCTTTAACAGCTCAGCCATCGCACCTCTCCCATATCTGTAACGGCTATTTTGAGAATTAAACAGTTGTGGTATCTAGAAGGAAGAGAATAACAGTGTATTAGATCTTGGGCAGCCAGGATGATAAGCTATATATAAACGTTTACATAGGTCTCCATGTTTTGTTTTAAAGGATGACTTTTTGACCCATGCTACTTGCTATAATTATAAGATTTTTTAGAGAACCAAAAATGTTCTTAAAATACTTGTTTTCAATTTAAGCTTGCCTTCGTTTAAGAATAGAGCCTTTGAAATCTTGTCTTTCATTCCTGGCAGAAATCCGAAATCCTTGGCAGCCATTTCACTCTGGTGAGAGAGGTTTATTTCACTGCTAGCACAAGCCACAGTAGCCTAATTCTAGCCTAGAAAAGATGTGATGGAATATTATTGTTGACTGCAGAAAGGACCTTCGTACCAGCATTACACGGGAATCCAGGAAGTAATGCCAGCACTGAGTGAGCATTCTCACTCATCTTCAAAATCCAATTTGTTGCATTGATCCTTCCAATCACTGTTGTTTAAAGACCTGAAGAAATATAAACCTGGCAGAGAGGAAGAAAAAGGGACACTAGAAAGGGACGGGAAATTCATTCAGTCTGGCATGCAGTGTGAACTCCTAACTATGCTTCACATCTAAGGATGACCTGGTTTCAGTAGTGAAATTCAATTTTTTTTACTACCGGTTCTGTGGGTGTGGCTTGGTGGGTGTGGTGTGGCTTGGTAGGCGTGGCAGGGAAAGGATACTGCAAAATCTCCATTCCCACCCTACTCCACGGGAAGGTTAGTGCAAAATCCCCATTTCCTACTGATCAGCTGGGACTCGGAAGGCAGAGAATAGAAGGGGTGGGGCCAGCCAGAGATGGCATTTGCCAGTTCTCCAAACTTCTCAAAATTTCCACTACCAGTTCTCCAGAACCTGTCAGAACCTGCTGGATTTCACCCCTGTCTGGTTTCCTTTTACTGCTGACTCTTCCAACCATAATTGCTTTCTCCAGTGAAGATTTGTGATACTGCCCAATAAAAATGTTAAACTTGGCTGCAGTGTTGCAATCCAATGAGACTTTTGCTTGATAAACAGCATGGCATTGAGCTGGTAGTCATTTTCTCAATCTGCCACTTTCATTTGTCAAGAAGCTCAGACACAACCCATGCCCAGCAAAAATGCTAGAAGCAACTCTACGTTTCTCAATACAATTTAATCCGTCAATGAACCAAAATACCTTAAGCATACCTGCTGGGTCATCTACTTCTATTCAGTGTCTGCCACTGTTGATTTATATGAGATACTCATTGTCCACAGAGGTAGCATTGTTCAGAAGCACTGACACAATGCTCCATTATGTTATATAACCACAATGCTTGATTCCCCCCTCCCCATTTCTTTGTTAATCAGATCCTATCTCCAAGTTTCTTAATCCCTTAAAAAGAATAAATTGTATTGTGGCTCTGCTTTGCTTCCACTGTACCTCTCCATACATATGATATTCTCCCTTTCTGCCATGAAACCCTTCAGGTTTAAAATGTGCGCAACCTTCCCCTGACCTTTCCATTTATTCTTCCAGATTAATATATTAAAAACCACTGAAACTGTAGTTACTGAAATGAGGGAGAAGATGAACTTGCAATATTCTCCAGGTTTATTTTCCTAGTAAATCTTCTTTTCCAAAACCCAGAGTGAAAAATCATTTATGCTTGTCTGTTTACCTATAAAACGTGTTATTCCCACTGTTGCATATTTCTTTCACTATCTCCTGCCCTCAGGCTGTTTTAAATTTCACCTGCCAATACATTAAGATGTTACCAGAACCTTCTTAGAGCTTCCCTCAACATCAGTAAAACATGGAAAGCTGCATGCACATGGGGTGCATTGAGAATTGGGAACTGGGTGTGTCTTGGCATGAATTTCACTCATTTCTGCCCTCCCTAGCCCTCAGGAGCACTCTGGAAGCCTCCCAAAGGCTATGAACGGCCATTTTGGTGAAGGGGCAGGGTTTCTGGAGGCATAAAATCGCTTTATTCAGTGCATAAGATGCACCCAGATTTTCAGCCTCTTTTTTGAGGGAAAAGGGGGCATCTTATACTCCGAAAAATATGATAATTGAAAGGATGTGACACAGAACAAAATTTCTTATCATTGTTATTATTCTCATATCCGTTATTATTCTAGCATAATGAATTTAATTGTCAGGAAGGTAATTTCTGTCTGAATAATATAGGGGCGAGAGACTTCTTACCACTTTTGATATGGAGAGCCTCCATTCACAAAGATTAACACACAATATTGGAGATGTACAATGGGGGACCTAACCTAGTAAGACTATTCCTTGCTCAGGTCTAGCACAACCACAACATTTACAATGATGATGACAATGATGACAATGAGAACAACAAGAAAATAATTAGTGTTACATTCCTATCACAAGATATCAATAAAGGAGAATATTTGTGGCTCAGAGTTGAAATGAGGGTCCTTGGTGATGTCTGAGCTTGGTTGTTTTCTTGCAGCCTTTTCATTATCCAAACTAGATAACGTCATGTGATGACTCAGTGTGTCGCACAAAGGCAACACAGCCAGACAACTGGTTTGAGTCCCTTTATTGGCACCAACTTTGCCCCTAATGTCCCTCTTACTCTCAAGCCTGGAGAAAAACTCTTCCACAAACCTGCAAATACTCCAGTTCGAATGCTGTAAGCAGACTGACTGCGATCAATCACTCCTGCAAAGCAAGATAATGAGTTCCAGAATAATTCCAGCAAAACAAGATAAGCACATAGAAAGATGGAAATAATTCAAACAGTCCAGAGGAATGCCAGGAATGCCGGCCACAACTCTCAACATTATAGGAATTCAGTGTTTCTTCCTAACAAACGCGCCTCCCAATTGCCTCTCCTTTAAGCTCCATCCCCAAGGGTGCCTTGTAACACATGGGTTGCTTCCTCGTAAGCTACGCAACCCATGTTGCTCTCTTCTGCATTCTTCTCTGCGTGCCCTAGGCTGAGGAGCGAGTGGGGCTTGGTCTTCATCTGAACCCCCTCTCCCTTATTCCATCTCTTCCCTGCTCTGCCCAGCCTTTGCCCTTCCCCAGTTTCCTCCACAGTCAACAGAGGCACTCTCCCATCTTCCATCAGCTGTTTGTCTTCCATCTCAGAGTCAGACTCCAACAGGGGCATAACGCATCATCAATACATTGCTGGCTCACGAATTCTGAGTTGAAGTCTACAGGTTCTGAAGGTGCCATAATTGTCCATCCGAGTTTAGAATGATATGTATACACAACCATTGCAATCTAAAATTGAGTCTTTTCCCCATTAGTGGTGGGGGTAAGATTTGATGATATTGTCTCCATCAATGAAGAGACCGATATGTTCATCAATTTTAGATATAGTTTGGTATTCTGACCCCCTCCTCCATCCAGTAACGAATGCCGAGACAAGCTTAAATGAGAATGTCCTTTAATAACAAGTTCAGACTCTCGGTGGCTGAAAGCCAAGTAAACAAACAGATAAGGACCTTGGCAGCAAGGCCGACAAACTTTGCCAGCAATTCAGACAAACTCTGGCAGCAATTCTGCCTGCCAAGTTTGTTTCTCTTTAGTCAATGTGTTGACTTCTGCAAGAGGGGTGTGTCACAAGCAGTCTTTTTTATAGTCTGGAGAGGAGCTTAATGGCCATCAACTGAGCGTAATTACCTCCTGTAATTACGTAATTATTCTTGACCCGAGTAGCTCTTCGGTGTGCATCCCGGAACAACTCACCGTTGGTTTCTGGATCACTCTCTCTTTTCTCCTCCCCACTGATCCAAGGCTCAGGTGCCACCTGGTGGCCAACCAGTCTCTCTGTGCCCTGCTCGGAGTCAGAACCCTGTCCAGGGTCCTCCACATCCTCCAGGGCCGACTCATAGGGCCCCTCGCTGTCGGAGTCTGGTGGCAGCTCCAACGGCTCCTGCTGGACCACAACAGTTTGGCAATTTTTTTTTTCATTGAGAAGAAGCATCCTTCCCAATCTCTAGAAAGAAGAAAAATAAACAAAAGTCATACTTAAACCAAGTCATTACCCAAGATTCTCAATTAACGTAGCTCAGCCAATTTGGCAGGTTTTGCTATATAAAATAATTAATCTTGAGTTTTTGTTTAATCAACGGGTACATTTATACCTGTGCCAAACCCCGAGGCCTTATAGGTTGTTCAATTAATGCATAATGATTCTCATCCTGCTGGGAAAGAAATTATTTAAGAAATGAATTAACCCTTCCTAAAGCAATCAGACATTAACTAGTTCTGAACATCACATTAAGCTGGGGGGAATAAATCAATAATAGAGTTCTAGAATAACTAGTTGCACAAAAATGACAGGTGCCTCTGCAATAATTCGATGTAATTATCCTCCCCAAGCACTTTAAAATATTTTGTAACCAAGATCCTTTCAATCAAGAAATGACCATTCAATTGTTTTTCACTGATTTCATTCAATTTTAAAATCTCTTCATTCAATTGGATCTCCTGGGTCAATCTTAAAGATCCACAGGCCGGACCCTTCCAATCTTTACACATGTCCATATTTTTATTTATTTATTTATTTAGTTGTTAAATTTATATGCCATTCATCTCTCTGTCAAGTGACTTGTTGACTAGGTTATCTAGAATGTAAATTGGTTTGGTTGGCTTACATTAACATACTAAGCCATAATGCAGTTTTTGCTAAATTGTGTGATCATATTCTCTGTGTTTAGTTCAACATGATTTGTGGTTCAGTGTTTTTCCTGTACCCATCCAATTGTGATTTATTTATTAAATTGTGATGAAACATGAAGTAGATTTATGCAACTAGAGCTCAGGTTCTAGTATTTTGCCAGGGATCGCAAAACTAACTGGCCCCAGGTACAAGTGATGTATATTTGAGTTGGAGTTTATTTTGTCTATTTACAGAGAGATACAGATTAACAGAGTTGGAAGGGACCTTGTAGGTCATCTAGTCCAACTTTCCCCTCAAGCAGGAAACCCTATACCAGCGATGGCGAACCTTTTTTGGCTCGCGTACCATAAGCGGGGGGAGCAAACGGGGGTCACGCGTGGGCGTGCCACATCCATAATGCAATGCACAACCCCCCCCCCCGCACACATGTGCGCATGACAGGCACTCCCCCCCCCCATTTTTTGCATGCTTTTTTCACCCTCCCCAGGCTCCAGAGGCTTTATAGGAGTCTGGGGAGGGTGAAAACAGCCTCCCTCCTTCGGAGGCCCTTCGGAGGCTTCCCAAACTTCTGGTTTGCCCATAGGGCCAGGTTTTTGCACACCGGAGGCTCAGGGAAGCTCCTGAAGCCCCCGGAGGGCCTCCGGGGGGGCAGGGGAGGCTGTTTTTGCTCTCCCCGGGCTCCTATAAAGCCTTTGGAGCCTGGGGAGGGTGAAAAATGCTGAGCTGATCTCAGCTTGCCAGCATGTGCATGCGCTAGCCAGCTGACAGGACAACACCTCACATGCCCTGACAAATGGCTCTGTGTGCCCTCTGTGGCACACATGCCATAGGTTCGCCATCCCAGCCCTACACCATTTCTGACAGATGGCAGTCCAATCTCTTCTTGAAAGTCTCAAGTGATGAAACTCCCATAACTTCCGAAGACAACTTCTGTTCCATGAGTTGATTATTCTCACTGTCAGAAAATTTCTTCTTATTTCCAGGTTGAATCTCTCCTTGGTCAGTTTCCCCCCAGTATTCCTTGTCTGGCCTTCAGGTGCTTTGGAAAATAGCTTGACCCCTTCCTCTCTGTGGCAGCCCCTCAAATGTTGGAAGACTGCTATCATGTCTCCCCTGGTCCTTCTCTTCACTAGACTATCCATGCCCACATCCTGCCACTGTTCTTCATATGTTTTAGTCTCCAGTCCCCTAATCATCCTGGTTGCTCTTCTCTGCACTTTTTCTAGTCTCCATATCTTTTTTATAGTGTGGTGACCAAAACTGGATACAGTACTCTAAGTGTGATCTTACTAGGGCTTTATAGAATGGTGTTAGTACTTCACTTGATCTTGATTGTATCCCACTGTTGATGCATTGGCTTTTTTGGCTGCCACACTGCACACATATTTAGCTGGTTGTCCACTAAGACTCTAAGATTCCTCTCACAGTCACTGCTATTAAGCCTGGTTTAGAAACTGCCCATCCCACTCACACAGTGAATCTGGGCTGTGTATTGGACCTGGGTACTTGAGAGACCGCCTGCTGCCAATCACCTCCGCTAGACTGATTAGATCCCACAGATTGGGCCTCCTCCGAATTCCATCCGCCGGCCAGTGTGACTGGCGACTACCCGGAGGAGAGCCTTCTCTGTGGCTGCTCCGAGCCTTTGGAACGAACTCCCCGTGGAGATTTGAACCCTCACCACCCTCCAGGCCTTCCGCAAAGCTGTTAAAACCTGGCTGTTCCGACAGGCCTGGGGCTAAAGAGCTGTTGCCCCCGTCTTGAATGGTATGACTGTTGTGTGTTTTTAAATTATGTATTGTTATGTATCGTTTATTTTTTATTTTTTGTCTGTACACCCCCCCTTCCCTGATTTGATTTGTTAGCCACCCTGAGTCCCCTTCGGGGGAAAAGGGCGGCATATAAATATAATAAATGAATGAAATGAAATGAGTGTACAATAAAAATATAGAAACTTATATCCCACTAGGGGTATATTGGATATCCATTATAGTATATAATGAAAATTGTGATCCCAATTGTGATTGTTAAGTTGATGACTGTGTGTACCTCACTCCGTGTTATCCAGCAAACCAAAACAGGGCAGCAACTCAGCCAACTAGAAACCAGAGTTCTGCTTCACAGCATCACGACGTACCTTTTCAATGATCTGCAGACTCCTAGAATAGAAATTTCCTAGTTAGCTCCTCATAAGATAAAAATCCCACTGGAGAAGCTAGAAGAGCATCAGTACAGAAAATCCCCACAATCTCTCATCAACAGAATCAAATGAATTCCATTTTACTGCAGCTTCTCCTGTGGCAGTGTGGGCAAAGAAGAGATTTTTCTCCCCGATGATTGATGTTCTCCTCCTGTAATAATCCAAGCCCTCAATGGTATCACCATTCTAGGAAAGTAGATAGGATTGTTCACCGAGGGACTGATAGTCACGAATAAGATTTAAAGAAGACATGTCTAAAGAAGAAATCCAGAGAAGTAGAGATGGTATTCAGCCAGTTCTGAAAGGTTATGGAGAACCGGTAGCAGAAATTTTAAATAGTTCAGAGAACCAGAAAATAGGCTGGCCTCGCCCCTGCTGCCTCCCAACTGATCTTCTTTTGTTGCCCTGAACAGAAGAACGGAGCTGGAAAGCAGGTTAGTGGGGTGGGGAGAAAATGGGGATTTTGCAGTATCCTTCCCCTGCCACACCCACAAAGCCACACCCACAAATCCATGCCCACAAAGCCACACCCACATAACCGGTAATAAAAAAAATTTGAATCCCACCACTGATACTTTCAACTTATGCAGCATTGTGCCTGGATAAAGAAAGGAATGAAATAGGACTGCCAAATTCAGCTGCAAATATCCACATGACCACTAGATGGAGGCAAAGAGAAAACTCTAGTCTTTTGCTACCATCTAAAGATCATCTAATTTTTGTCACCCAGATCTTCTGATGTCATAGAAGGATTTTCCCTTCCCACCAAAGTTACAAACTGCAGGTCTATCCTGTTGCTTGGGGTGGGGGGTGGGGGGGGTGAAATCTCTGTTTTACTTTTTCCACCCTGAACTTTCATGGTCTTTTTTCTTTAATTCTTTAAGGAATTTCTAGAATGAACTGGCAAGCCCTCTTTTACCCTGTCTCCATTCAGCTGACCTCATCTAGACTCCTGGTCATGATTTATACAGCTTTCTTCCACTATTTTCCAGTCTTCCAAATGTCCCCCCCCCCTCTTAAACTGCCAACATCCCACCACAGTCCCGTGGTATGTAAAGCTCTCTTACTGGAATGCAAACCCTGGCTAATCCTATAAGATTATTATGTTACTGTCTCTGTTCATTCTCTTAACACAACTGGCAGCCGAAACTGACTGGCTGCAACGGAGGAGGGATGAAAATAAAGACAGATTCCTACCTTTTATTTGTTGCTCCAGGTCCCTGATAGGCCATCACTTTCCAATTCATTATGAGATTTAGACATGTGGGCCAACATATAGTTGGTTACATGATGTTTTTATTAGCTTCCTTCCCAAACTGAGTTCGGGTTGAAGAACGTAGAAAAGAATGTCACCTTATTTTTAGGGGCAGCTTAGCAGTTATCAGAAAAATTCCCCACTCAGCTTGCCTAAGAAATCAATGGCAACTGGGTGAGCCTTGGTGGCGCAGTGGTTAGGGTGCAGTACTGCAGGCCACTTCTGCTGGCTGTCGGCTGTCTGAAATTTGGCAGTTCAGATCCCTCCATGCTCAAGGTTTACTCACGCTTCCATCCTTCCAAGGTGGGTAAAACGAGGACCCAGATTGTTGGGAACAATAAGATGACTCTGTAAAACCACTTAGAGAGGGCTGAAAAAGCACTATAAAGTGGTATATAAGTCTAAGTGCAATTGCTAACTCATTAATAAAATGAATTCCATTGCAAGAGTGCTTTCAGAATTGAAATGGTAGATTGTATAGACTGGCTCACCATTAGACGTAACCCCCTGATTAACCTCAAGGGAGTTATCTTATTCATACTGTAGTAGTTCCAGTAGGGTAATTATATTAACCTGTTGCCCAATGAAAACTCTTGCAACATTTTCAAAACAAATGTATTAATCATGGTATAAGGATTAATGGACCTACAAAATATCACTGCACATAAAATGTTGCTGCAACTATACACTTAAGATAGGCTCTTTTCAGTTTGTTGTTATTGATAACTTGTGTCTCACTCTATGCAACCACACGGACCATAGCATGGCAGACCCCTCCTCCAGTCCTCCACTGTCCAAATTCATGTTCATTGCGTCTGTTGTGGCCAGCCAGCAGCCAGCAAAGCTGGCAGCAGATTCAGACAGTGAGAAAGTTAGGGAGGAACATGGGCCAGTCCTGGAGTCTGGGGAAGGCTCTGATAAGGGCTCTGTGTTGGAGGCAGAGAGGGGGGACAGAGCCATATGCCAGTTATCAGCTGCTTTCAGAGTCAGACATCAGTGAGGTAGATTAACAGTTGGAGCCTGTTCCCAGTGTGTGCATGTGCAGAGTTGCCAGACAAAGGGAACAGCTAAAGAACAGGGCTTGACTTGGGAGTAAGGCCACAGGTGGACGATGTATGGCCCCTCCCAGAGGAAATAAAAGAGGAGCAAAAGGGGAGTGGAGTTTGCAGGAGACAACTAGTTTGCTTAATTGTTTCATGATGCTCTGAGACTCCTTGCTATGTTTTGCAGATATCGGCCTGTCAGCTCTCCAAGCAAGAGTTCGCTTCATGCCCTTGGGAAGCCTAGGTCAAAACAGCGTCAATGACACTATCTAACCTCTGCTCATCTCTGCTTATGCATATATCCACATATATGACACAGAGGAACAACACAATCTAGTTCAGATGGATGGGGCAGCCTTTGAAGAGTATTCGGAGACTTCAACTCGTCCAGAATGCAGCCGCGCGAGCGACTGTGGGTGCACCTCGGTACACCCACGTTACATCTATCCTCCGCAAGCTGCACCGGCTACCGATGGGTTTCCGGATATGCTTCAAAGTGCTAGTCGTAACTTATAAAGCCCTTCATGGTATTGGACCTGGGTACTTGAGAGACCACCTGCTGCCAATTACCTCCCATAGACCCGTTAGATCGCACAGGGTCGGCCTCCTCCGGGTTCTGTCTACCAGCCAATGCCATCTGGCTACCACCCGGGGGAGGGCCTTCTCTGTAGCAGCTCCGGCCCTTTGGAATGAACTCCCCGCGGAGATTCGGACCCTCACCTCTCTCCAGGCCTTCCGGAAAGCTGTCAAAACCTGGCTGTGCCGGCAGGCCTGGGGTTGATGAGTTCCCCTCCCCTCTCGACTTGTATGGCTGTATGACTCTTGTGTATTTTAACTACGTGTATTGTGTCTGTGTCCCCTTTTCCCTTCTGAGTTGTTCGCCGCCCTGAGTCCCTCCCGGAGAAGGGCAGCATACAAATAAACTAAATCTGAATCTGAATCTGAATATATGTACAGGGTGAGAAAAATGAATCTTGGGAGTTTACCAGACAGATGGCATAGGGAACAAATCTGTTACAGAATCTGGCAGTCCTGCTAGAAATACTTTGAAACCTCCTCCGAGAGGGGAGCAACAGAAGCAGACCATAAAGTGGGTGGGTGTGGTCTCTAGCAATGCTTTGAGCTCTAAGCACATAGTGCTTATGAGCAGTATCTTGAATAATAGGAAGCAAGCTTTCTATAATCTTCTCGGCTGTCCTCACCACTCTCTGTATGGACTTTCTATCTGAGGCACTGCTGTCACCAAACCAAACAGTGATGCAGTTTGTTAAAATGCTCCCAATTCTGACTCTGTAAAAAGTGACTAGGGGAAAGATGTGCTCTCCTCATTCGATGCAGGAAATGCAGATGCTGGTTTGCATGCTTGGTTAAGTATGACGTGTGGAGAGGCCAGCTCAGGTTGCTAGTTATCTGCACCTCCACAGGTTAATGCTGTTGACCAACTCTACAGCTTTATCCTTGATACTGATTGAAGTATGACCATGCCGACTAAAATCCACAATGACCTCCTTTGTTTTATCAAAAAGATTATTTTTATTATATATTTTATTCCAGCTTCAGCCTTCTGTCCTTCCAAAGAACATTCTCTTTGCAGTTAAATAGCTCTATATAAGACTGTACTGTGTATTTCTTTATAACACCACCAAACAATTTATTTTGAAGGACGAATCCTGATTTTTTTTAAATCCTCAGTGTTTCTAACATTAACCTATGAGTAGCTTCTGAATAGATACTTTTGATAACTTTGAGCAGTCACTAAACAAATTGTCATAAGTTGAGGACTACTTGTACTAAGAGAAATGAGAAGTGATTAACAGCAATGGGAAAATCCTGGTGCTTTTTATGAATGATTTCTTCCAAAATTGAACTTCCTGTGATTCTTAGTAACTTCCTATTGGGTCACAAGAGTGGAGAGAAAGTCAAAGTGACTGATATGTACAGCCAGGGGAGAAATAGTATAAAAGAGGTAGAAGGTGTTAACAAAAATTGGCGGGGGAGGGGGGATTATTTATCAAAGGCAACAAAGTCCAATGTGAGATCCTATTTAATAGATGTTTGATGGGTTTAGGCAGGTGGCATCAGACAGATGGCTCTGTAATCCACTTTGTAGCTGTCACATATGAATTGATAGTAGTTAAGACAGGATTGGAAAGACAGAATGACGTGATAATGGAATTATCTCTGTAGTTTACCTTGCATATATAGGTGAGCACAGACAGGATCATTTATTGCAAGTTTAGACAAAGGATATTTGCAAGATTTTTGCAGAAGGTGAAGACACATATATAATGATTACAAAATGCATCTCACCAGGTCAATTAAGATAGTACACAATGTCAAGTCTGGTTAATTCTAAGCTTGTTTGTGTCTTGATGCTTTCACATTTTGAAGACATCTGGGCTTTGTTGTTGTTGTTGTTGTTGTTGTTGTTGTTATTGTTAGTTAGTTAGTTAATGGTTGCTTTAGTGGGTAACCAGGGTACGTAATTGTGTGAATGAAGCCTTTTGGTAGCCATTCAGTGTTATACTGTAGTGAAGCTGAAGTCAAAGAGTGGAAACCGTTTGTCTGAAATGTTATACAGCAGTGATGGTGAACCTTTTTCTTACGGCGTGCAGAATTGCGTGCCCTATTGTGCACGTGCACATGCCCACACCAATTCAATCTTCCTTGCCCACCTATGCATGCGTGCTTGACACACACCCCCCGCGTGCATGTTTGCATGACTCTTCCGCAGGCTCTGCAGGCTTTGGGGAGTGAGAAAACGGCCTCCCTGGCCCCCCTGGAGGTCCTCAATGGGCCAACTGGAAGTTCGGAAATGATCTGCTTCCGGCTTCTGGAGGGCCTCTGGGAGAATGGGGAGGCTGTTTTTGCACTCCCCAGCCTCCGGAGGCTTTTCTGAAGCTTGGCCCTCCAGAAGAGTGGAAAATCTGCTGGCCGGCACGTGCATGCGTGGCAGAGCTGATGGCTGGCGTGTCAGTAACTATGGCTCTGTGTGCCAGCTGTGGCACACATGCCATAGGTTCGCCATCACAGGTATAGGGTTTCCTGTTTAAGCAGGGGGCTGGACTAGAAGACTTCAAAGGTCCCTTCCACCTCTGTTATTCTGAGTCATCCAAAACATTGCTATAAAGTATAACACAGTGGTTTAAGAAGTAATGGGGATTGCTTCTCAGAGATATCCTCTCTGAATGTCATTTGTTCAATTCATTATTGTCAAGGTAGTAGAATGATGAGCAGGAAGATCACTTCGAGAGATTTTAATTTGGCATTCCTAGCAGAACCATGGCAAAAAAACACCCCCTCCAAAACGAAATACTGCTGAGGGGAAAAAAATCCAGCTAGTATTCAGACTTCCCCAGATAAAAAATATTTTTAATTTAATCTTTAATTCATATTAGAAACGTATCAAGTTGCCTTAAAAGTTTTACAACGAATCTGGGAAGTTTGTATCTTTCAATACAATAAAAAAAACCCAATACAATTGAGGAAATAAACTGAAAATAAAAATTAAATCCCCACTCAAATGCAGGGCAAAAATAACATTAAAATAGAAATAAAATGCAAATGTTTGAATGTGTATGGGTTGTTTTTTTTTACAGCAAAACTGTCCTATGTGTTCTCTTCTGAAACCTTTCCTGGAATGACTGTATGGTTGAGTGAAATCAAACACAGGTAATTCTTGGCTTGACTTAACAATCGGTCACTTGGAAATAGCAATAGCACTTAGATTTATGTACTTCTCCATAGTTCTCTACAGCACTCTCTGAGCAGTTTACAAATGTCAGCATATTGTCCCCAACAATCGGGGTCCTCATTTTGCTGACCTCGGAAGGATGGAAGGATGGGTCAACCTTGAGCTGGTCAAGATCGAACTCCTGACTATGAGCAGAATTTACCTGCAAGACTGCATTCTAATCACTCTGCCACCACGACTCTTGTTTGAAGTTAGCAACTGTTCGATGTTACAACCAACCTGAGAAAGGCAGCTTATGGTCTAGATTCAACAGTCAAGCCTACTTCATGGTTACGTGACCGAACTTGTAGAGTTTGGTCACATGACTGCATTTATGGCCATTTGCATATCTTGTCATCATGTTTCTATTTTGCCAAACTAGTATTTTTCTTGTTTTTAGCAGAATCATGCCCATAGCAAACCATTGGTTCACTTAATGACTGCTGTGGTCACTTAACAGCTGCCACAAAAAAGTCCTAAAATTGGCTTGGTCATAGAACCAATTTGTTTTGCTATCATTGCAGGGGTGGGTTTCAACCAGTCCGTGGCGGTCCGCGCCGACGGTTGGTCGGTGAACCCGGAAGTAAGTAACTCCCGGGAACGGCGAAGGGCCCACCCGCCCGCCCGTGGTCCTTACTGGTCTTTGAAGGCTTCTGCGCTTCCATGCAGGCGCATGGCACATACAGCGCCTGCGCGATTCTCCGCAAGCAGCTGGAGCATCATGCAGGTGCTAAGACTCATGCGTGAACTGCACGCGTGCACGAGGACGCCGCCGGCCCCGTTCCAACCGTACCGTTGGAACGGGATGAGCAACCCACCACTGTACCATTGCTACATATAACCATAATGGACAGGCTCCATTAGGGATGTATGTTGAGGACTATATGTAGTTGCACAGTTACTCAAAAAACACAGCCAGGAAGTATCTACATGAAGACAAGCATTGTTGTGAGGATTCACGGCATTTTTTCGTAGTCGAAAAAGGAAAGGCTAAAATATGTTCTCATATATTCTGTAAAAGAAATATAATCCCTCGCCTGAATGCAACCAGCAAATGGATATGCAGAGGTTTTATTTTGAATGTCGACATTAATTAAGGCAAAACCTGAAAACGACCCATTTAAAGAGGCTTTCGGATGAATTAGAATGACTCCAATTTATGGATCCCTTGTACGGAATAAATCCCACTGACAACAGTATAAAACCATTTTTTTAAAAAAAAAAAAAATCAGAGTTAGTCTTCCATAAAAAGGATTATGACACCTCATTAAAATGGCTTTCCTAGTGCTCCTTATGGACTTTCTGCATTAAAAAAAAAAGAAATGAACTTGCAATTTATAGTTTTGATGATTAGAGAAGACAGACTACAGAAAGATGACAGTCATGATGTAATCTTAGAGAGAGAGGTTAAAATATAATTGTGCTTGTATTTTCTGGGAATAAGATTGGAAGCTACCTCCGAGTATCTATCTTTGTATTTTTTTCTACTTCTTTTTTTTTCTTTTTTACCTTCCTCTTAACTTTTTCTCCTTTGTACTTTTAGCTTTTCCTTTTATTTCTCCCTTCCTTTTCTCCTTTCTAGTTCTATTTTAGGTAAAAGTAAAGATTCCCCTCGCACATATGTGCTAGTTGTTCCCTACTCTAGGGGACGGTGATCATTTCTGTTTCAAAGCCAAAGTCTTTCGGGATAATAGTAGCAGTTAGTAATAGCAGTTAGACTTATATACCACTTCATAGGGCTTTCAGCCCTCTCTAAGCGGTTTACAGAGTCAGCATATCGCCCCCACAGTCTGGGTCCTCATTTCACCCACCTCGAAAGGATGGAAGGCTGAGTCAACCTTGAGCCAGTGAGATTTGAACCGCCGAACTGCAGATAGCAGTCAGCTGAAATGGCCTGCAGTACTGCACTCTAACCACTGCGCCACCTCGGCTCTTAGAGGCTCTTATAAGGCTGATAAGCACCTACCTTTATCTCCTTTTAAATGCTGCCAAAGACCTAATTGCCAATTAGCTTTGCAAGGCCACATGGAGCACAGAATCAAAACAGAGCTTCAGAATTTAAACCAAATAGAACGAACAAAGTTGCTTCCTGAAAAAGCTCACATGCCTTTGCTCCTCCTTTATGTCCTTCACTGTTGCCCAGTGAAAACTCTTGCAACATTTTCAAAACAAATGTATTAATCATGGTATAAGGATTAATGGACCTGCAAAATATCACTGCACACAAAATGTTGCTGCAACTATACACTTAAGATAGGCTCTTTTCAGTTTGTTGTTATTGATAATTTGTGTCTCACTCTATGCAACCACATGGATCATAGCATGGCAGACCCCTCCTCCAGTCCTCCACTGTCCAAATTCATGTTCATTGCGTCTGTTGTGGCCAGCCAGCAGCCAGCAAAGCTGGCAGCAGATTCAGACAGTGAGAAAGTTGTGGAGGAAGATGGGCCAGTCCTGAAGTCTGGGGAAGGATCTGATGAGGGCTCTGTGTTGGAGGCAGAGAGGGTGGCAGAGCTGTCTGACAGTTACCAGCTGCCTTCAGAGTCAGACATCAGTGAGGCAGACGAACAGCTGGGGCCTGTTCCCAGTGTGCGCATGCACAGAGTGGCCAGACGAAAGGAACAGCTAAGGAACAAGGGTCGACTTTGGAGTAAGAATTTCAAGCGTTCTTAGGCTGGTTGAACTTTTGCAGCATTTTTCTGTCTCAAAAGGCAACAGTTGCTGAACCACTTTAACCGGTTATTGGATAAAAAGTCAGAGTGGATCTGGGGACATAAAGAAGCATCTGCCTTCATAACCATAAAGGAACTTTGACATCAAATTGTGTTCTTGTACAATGCCGTGCAATCTTACCACAATACAATGAAATCTTATCATCGTGGGTGATCTCCGTCTATATTTCACTACATTCATTGGGTTAATAGGAGATTGAAGACCAATATCTTTCTACAGAATTTCACAGCAAAACCTTCAGTTAACTACCGATAACAGGATCAACATACAAAATCAAAGATAGGTTCTGATAGCATTGGTATCCCATGATTCTTAAATAGTTCCCAGAAGGGAAGTATGACTTTATTTTCCACATCTTTTTTTTTTGTCCATGAATTTTTTAAAAAAATGGCAAGGGTGTTGTGTGGGATGATGTGTTAGTAGAATAGTATTCCAATCCATCATTTTTATTACAGATTCACAAAATTAGAACATTTGATAAACAGTTACCTTCATGTTGTCTTGAAACAGACTTTGAGTACGTTCCCCCATCTGTGTAGCTGAATATTCAAGAATCCGCTCTCTCTCTCTCTCTTTTTTTGCTTCTTTTAAATCATCTTACACTTACTCTTTGACACCTACATTTTACCAATGCAAGTTCTTTTTACAAAATGTGACCCTTTCTTTTTCAAAGTAAGAATTGCTGATTTCACCCAACTTTCAGAAGTATTGTTGTCACAATTCTGAACAGGGAAATAGGAATATAATATTGATTTTCTTTTGTTTATCCTTATTGGAGAAATACTCGGGGGGGGGGGGCGAGGAAACAGTAGCCTTCTCTGACACCTGAGTGGCAAGGATCTGTTCCTCTTTTCACTAAGGATATGGACTGAAAGTCTTCAAGGTTTTATAAGGAATCTTCCATCTTGGTCACACACAGAAGACAGTGGTGGGATTCAAATTTTTTTACTACCAGTTCTGTGGGCATGGCTTGGTGGGTGTGGCATGGCTTGGTGGGCGTAGCAGGGGAAGGATAATGCAAAATCTCCATTTCCTCCCGATCACCTGAGACTCGGGAGGCAGAGAATAGATGGGGGCAAGGCCAGTCAGAGGTGGTATTTACAGGTTCTCTGAACTATTCAAAATTTCTGCTATCAGTTCTCCAGAACTGGTCAGAACCTGCTGAATACCACCTCTGATAGAAGAACATAATAGGAAATGTTCCAAAGTGGAAACCCCTAGATACACATAAAAGCAAATTTAAATAGTCTATTTCACACAAAGCATTTTAAATGGGAGAGTTGCATTGACTAATCCACTTTTGTTGATTTACCCATTTCTAAGCAAATGGAAAATCCTTTAATGATCTAGGACAGGGGTGTCAAACTCGATTTCATTGAGGGCTGCATCAGGGTCGTGTTTGACCTCCAGAGGACTGGGGTGTGGGGCCAGGGGGTGTGGTCAGCTCGACATCACTCATGCCATCACAGACACCCCCAACCAAGTGATGTTGAGCTGGCCACATCCCCTGGCCACACACCCCAGCTGACATCTGTTGTGGACTATTAAGAAAAAGTGGGGGCTGCTTTCTTCCTCTAAAAAAGCATGTTTCTCCATTTCTCCTTTTGGGGAAATATAATATTCTGCCTTTTAAATATTCCTTAAAATATTTCATTCTTCTAGAAGGGGGAGGGGCTTCCACAACAGTATTCTTATTTAGGAAGTAAAGAAGGATATTTGCATCCCCTTAAGCATCTCTGTTTTTCCCCCTTCCCTAAAAATGATTTTATAGCTTGCTGTTGTGAGGACAAACCAGCATGGACTGATCCAGCTTTGTGAGCTTTCTTTCATTTCCTTCCTCCCCACTTCCCTAAAATTTCAGGACAAATAAAAATGGAATAAGTGGGAGGAGGAAACCTCCAAACAGACAGTGATATGGAAACTAATTAAAATAAAGCCTTATTTCTCTGCTCCTCCTTAAGTCTTCAAATACAGCAATACAGAAGTTCCAGGGAAAGAAAGATTGTTCTTTTCTAAACATTCAGCCTTTGTGTCCAGAAATAACCCACTCCAACCAAACAAAGTGACTCAGACTTCAGCAGGGGAAGGATCTCTGAAATCTATAAAAGTCTTCCGTGATTTGGTGCTTTTCTGCAAGCAAGGCTCTGGTGAGCTTCTCTTAGCAAATGAAAGTGACCAGGCAGATTGGCCAAAGCAGCGTAATGATTAAACTGACAAAACTTCAGAAAATAAAACATGGCTAAGGCCAGATTAAAAAAACACACATCAACTCTCAGCTTTAAAACAGGTCAGCGCAATTATTGATATACCAAACCAAGCATGATTTGCTAGTCATGTGGGTTACTCACTTACATTTCAAGCCAAGTGGTAACTTTTTTTAAAAAAATACGCACTATGACCAGAGATGGGATTCAAGTAATTTAACAAGTGGTTCTTCCTAGTGATTGGTTGGGTGGGCATGCTGGGGAGGAGAAATCATGTGACTGAGTGGGCATGGCCAACTCGACATCACTCACGGCAAGGTGGGGCGGCGCAGGAGGGCTGATGCCGCAGAGACAGGGCGAGTTCCTATGTACTATTTCGAGCCTATCACACACACACACACACCCTTGGGCTGATACAATAAAAGCCCAAGTAAAGATCGTGACTGCTTGCTGAGACTACCTGGCGCATGCTGTCAAAAGGAGGCTAGGTAAAGAAAGAGAAGGCTGATGGAAATGCTCCATTTTCTGCCTCCCTTGGGCTGACTGCGCCATGCTGGATTGGGATGGAGCAGTGGGGGGGGGGAGCAAAAAGCCCGCTCGCCAGTGCAACGGCGGATCTCTCTTCCAGCTCATTGGTTCAGGCATTGGGAGCTTGAGGGGTAGATTGTGTGCCCTGAAGTCTGTCTGCTGCTCCTCCAAGCTCAACTCTGTCTGTAGCCAACCATCAGCCAATTTTCTTCCAGCGCTCGCGCGGGGAACCCAAGAGCAGCAGCATATTGCATGCTTTTCACTCCCAGCAGCCCTGGCTGGAAAATGCATGACTGGGGCGGAGCGGTCCTCCTTAACAAGCTCCAAACCATTGCTGTGTCTCCAAATCCAGATCTGGCTGCAGAGGAAATTAGAGGGCTTTTTAAGGTATGCAATATGCTGCCGCCAGCCAGTGGGGCTATTAGCGGGTTCTCCAAACGGTACAAAAATTTAAGAACCGGTTCTCCTGAACCGATCTGAACTGGCTGAAACCAACCTCTGACTATGACGGGATCAGAAATGACCCTTTCAAATATAGAAAGTTAGCACCCACCGCTCTCCCAGAAGAATGAAATATTTTGAGACATTTTAAAAACATATTAAAATATTATATTAAAACTATTATATTTCCCTGGATGAGAAATGGAGAAACATATTTTTAGAGGGAGAAAGCAGCCCCCACCTTTCTTAATAGTCCACAGCAGATGTCAGCACTTAAGAGATAAAGAGATAGAAAGCTCTATTCATAGATAAAGCAAATACTGCAGGCAGAAATCCATTCGACAGGATATTTTGAAACACCCTGCAGCAAGTTCTGAATAAAGGTAAGATTAGCCCTTAGCCAGAATAGGAATTTCCCAACACCCTTTCAGAACACAACCCCCTTCATTGCATCATCTCAGTTGCACCACCCCCAACAAACCTCAACCAAACCTGGGAACTCAGACAACCTATAGAGCCAGCTATGACCCCTACATAACCCCTACAACAGCCAATAGAATACATGTTCTTGCACAGGAATAGGAAGCTCAAGTGCAAAACTAAGAGAAGGTATTTAAAAAATCCCACTCTCAACTCCATATGGTCAGTTTCCCAGAACACATGGGGTTCTGCTTCATCATCTGAAACCATCTTTCCAATCAGATTCCATGTTTCCAGGGACTTTCTCCCAGCTTGGAACTGAACCAGATGCGTATTTCTTCCCATACCTGTTATTTAAAAAAACAAGTTGAATGCTCTCTAAGATTGAGAAACCAAACCCAGTTTATTGGGCATAATGCTGCATAATAATATACTTGTAGTCCTCGGCTTACAACTATTTGTTTGGTGACCATTTGAAGTTACAACAGCACTAGAAAAGTGACTTGTGGACCAATCCTTGCACTTATGACTGTTACAGCATCAATATTCACGTGATCAAAACTTGGGTGCTTGGCAACTGTCATGTATTAATGATGGTTGCAACATACTGAGGTAATGTGATCACCATAGAACCACGGTGGTGCAGTGATTAGAATGCAATACTGCAGGCTCTAACTCACTGCTCCCTCTAGGAGTTTGATTTCGAGCGGCTCAAGGTTGACTCAACCTTCCATTCTTCCAAGGTCAGTCAAACGAGGACCCAGATTGTTGGGGACAATATTCACGCTCTGTAAGCCATTTGGAAATGGCTGAAAGCACTGTAAAGAGGTATATTAAGTCTAAGCGCTATTGCTATTTATAGCGTTCTCAGCAAATTCAATGGGGTGGTGCAAGATTTGGTTAATGACCATGTGATTCATTTAACAATGGCAGTGTTTCACATAAGAACTATGATAAAAAGATCTAAAATTGGGTTGCCTCTCTTAACAACCATCTTGCTCAGCAATGGAAATTCTAGTTGCAATTGTGATCATATGTCAAGGACTATTTGTAGTGTTCAAACTTTGTCTTCAATGAAAAGGCCAATGAAAGTAAAAATTGGGAATAAAAAATTACTCACAATATCTAGGGAGTAATTCTTAACAAGTTTATAATCTGATTTAAAGTGTTTTTGCAGTGTTCTGTCACTATATGACTAAATTCAATTTTACACCTTCTTTGCATTTATTTTTTAAATGATCACCATGGTTATTAAGCAAACCCTGTGCTTGTTAATGGGACTTTTTAGAATAGAATAGAATAGAATAACAGTGTTGGAAGGGAACTTGGAGGTCTTCTAGTCCAACCCCTATCAGTGCAGGCAAATACTGCATCAATAAAGTTCTAAGGAAAAAAAAGAATTTTACTGAAAAACATACATAAAAATCACATCAGGGTTATTTTTCAAAGGCGGAGAGAAAAAACATACATAGCTACAATAAAATGATCGAATAATAGAAAATAGCAATGCATTTGTTTCACCTTAGAAATGGTTGCTAAGAACTTCAAAATACACAAAGAAATGCATGTAAAAACATCCCAGATCTGCCACTGAAGCCTTTTATGACAGATGTCCTATTTTATTGGCCTTTTCATTGAAGAACCTTGAACACCCTTTCAGCACTATTAATTCATGGTTATTTGGGAAGATGATTAAAAAGGTCAGAGAGTCAGCTCACCAACAGTTGACGGTTTAAAACTATATGTGAATGAGAGAAATTATTAATCCCCATGGACAACATTTACACTAATAGATCAATTAAGGTGACGTTACTGAAATAATTTAATAGCGTTAACATTAATGTAGTTGGCAAACGGTCCAAAGTTTCCTCCCCTGGACAAATAAAGTAGAGAAAAATTCTGAGATTATCTTAAGAGAATTTAGTGAATAACATTGTAAATTTGTTTTCTATTTATAAGGGCCTTCATAACTTTTCATTAAATAAGTGTCTTAGTTCTATCACAGATTGTTAAGGAAGCGTTAAGTGTCCCATGGAAAAAGTGTTATTGTTATGTAGCAATAGCAATAGCACGTAGACTTATATACCGGTTTACAGTGCTTTAACTCTCTAAGCAGTTTACAGAGTCAGCCTACTGCCCCCAACAATCTGGGTCCTCATTTTACCCACTCAGAAGGATGGAAGGCTGAGTCAACCTTGAGCCAGGTGAGATTCAAACTGCCAAACTGCAGTCAGCCAGCAATCAGCAGACGTAGCCTGCAATAATGCACGCTAACCACTGTGCTACAGTGGCTCAGTATACAATGATACAGTATTTTTCAGAGTATAAGATGCACCTTTCCTCCCCCAAAAAAGGTGAAAATCTGAGATCATCTTATACACTGAATACAGCATTTTTGGCCTATCAAAAAACCACCTCCTTTGCAAAAATGGATGTGCAGAGGGTTTAGGAGGCTTGCAAAGTGCTCCTGGGAGCTGGGGATGGCAAAAATGAGCAAAAAATGGGCGGTTTTTGCTTGTTTCCCCCACCCCAGCCCCCAGGAGCACTGTACAAGCTTCCCAAAGCTCTGCATGCCCCCCCTCACCTCTCTCTTTTTTTGCAAAAAACAAAACAAAAACAGGCTTGCAGAGGTTTTGGGAAGCCTGCAGAGCTCAATTTTTTTTTTTTAAATTACCTCTTCAAAATCATGGTGCGTCTTATACTCCGGTACACAGTCAGGTTTTTGGCTGGTGTTGGCCTTTATACACAATGAGTTCTTCCCAAGAACTTAAGGTATTGTAATCAAAAGTGTCAACCCTGAAGCTGACCTGGCCGAAGCCATCTGAGAGCGTTAGCGCTGCCACACTGGAGCTGAGGGGGGCATTAGAGATAGCTGGAGTTGTGTAGTCAAAATAATATACTTTCTCTTGGGAACCAAGGATGTTCTCACACCTGGCCAGAGGAAGGAGGATTGTTGTCACCAGGCAACCAGATGGTGCCTTGATTGGACCATGTGACTGATTGTTTAGGGTTGAGGGAAAACTTTTACTTTTATTAGGTGAAAACTGCAGGAACCTTCAGAGTTGGTTTTCACCTCTGTGCCAATATGATATCTAATAAAGCTATACTTTGAGGAATCCACATGTCTCTGAGTTTTGCTTGCTATGGGTCTATTACTTGGAACCCTAACATGTAGTATATATGTATACTATATGTGGGTCAAAGCAGTGTGGCCATATATATTTGACAGATGGACATCTTTTCAATATGCAGATTTTCTATGCCATCCAAGGTTTTTTTGGTACAATATCTAGTGTGCCAGTAGCCATTGGGATTGCCATGGCCAGTTTATGCCACAATCTTTCAATTTTGATTTAACAGAATAATAGAGTTGGAAGGGATCTTGGAGGTCTTCTAGTCCCCCTACTCAAGAAGGGGACCCTATACCAAGTAGCTGTCCAGTCTCTTCTTAAAAGCCTCCAGTGATGGAGCATCCACAACTTCTGAAAGCAAGCCGTTCCATTGATTTATTGTTCTGTCAAGGAATTTCTCCTTAGTTCTAGGTTGCTTCTCTCCTTGATTAGTTTCCATCCGTTGCTTCTTGTGTTGCTTTCTGGTGCTTTGGAAAATAGTTTGAACACCACCACCCCTCTTCTTTTTGGCAGCCTCTCAAACATTGGAACACTGCTGTCATAATGTTCAAATGTTGATATTTTGTGATTTCCAATTCTTTATTTTCCATTCTGCTAACCCCTGGTCACATCAATTGTCACATCAATTATCCATACTTTTTCTTTCTTTCTTTTCAACCATAATTGAATCTGCTGTGTTATGAATCAAAATGTTATCAATTTGCATTTGGAACCTCAGAATATTTTATCCTGGTCATTATCAACTATTTTTTTCCATTCTATGTTCCCATCAATTTTTTTTTATTACAGGTGCATGATAATTTTTATAGAGGTTCCAGTGAATCATTTTGGTGACTGTGTTATGCCATTGTTGATAATCAGTTTATGCAATCTTCTTCCATGAGCTGCTTATATGAGCCACTGTTTCTTCTGCTTCTTTATACAATCTGCACTAGGCAGCTTTGCCAGCATTGAGTGTAATATAATTCCAGCATTCCCACTAATTCCATGCAAAGGTATTCTAATGACAACCTCAACTCAGTTTCTGTAGGAGGACATCATGCAGGATAGCTACAATGAGGCCATCAGCGTAATTTAGATATAACAGAAATCAGATTTCTTAGTTAACACATTATAAGTTCTGCAGCTGTATTTATTAAAGAGGAATATATAACAAGGCATTTTTGAAGATGATCTGCACTTCCAAAAACTGGGTCAGTTACCATGACAATAAATGTAGCATAAGAGTCTAAATGGAATGCAAAATGACGACAAGGAAAAGCTTCAATCTACACAAAACTTTGAATCTTAGAGTAGTTGGGATAAAATGCATCATTTAAAACCTAAAAAATTACACTTAGAAGTATATAATTTTTGCTAAGGCATTCCCAGACAGGCAGCCAGATGGAGCATCCTACAACAATATGAAATACATCTTCGAAAATCTTCTGTATTAATCAGTTCTTTGCTCAGTGGGCCACTTGTGCTATAAGAGGAAGCATGCAAATGGAAAAGAGTCTGGAATGACTTTTGTTTTCATGCCACATTACTGTCTCTTAAGGATTTTGGATACAATCGAAAGAAGATGACACAAAAAAATTACTGTGAGCAATCTGTTTTTCCTCCAGGTTTGTTAGGAAATGGAATTGCAATCCCAGGTTTACATAATGATCTTTTTTGATTGTGTTCCGAAAGTAAACCTGGAGGGAATTGCTAGTAGAGCCAAGCAGGGTTGGGCTGCTATGGGTTCGCCCAGGTTCGGGAGAACCCGTAGCTAATGTTATGGCCGGTTCAGAGAACTTCCAAATCCCACCCCTGGCTGGCCCCTCCCACCCCACCCCACCTCTCCCAGGAGTCTCCACATGGCCCGTTTGGATGCGAGGTAAGTGCAGGGCCCATGCGGAGGCTCAGAGAGTGGGAAAAACTGACCTCCTGGAAGCTTTGGAAGACCGGAAACAGGCCCATTTCTTGCTTCCAGAGGGCCTCCAGAGCCAGGGGGAGGCAGTTTTCACCCTCCCAGAGGCTCCTGGAAAGCCTCCTGAGTCTGAGCTAGGCCAAAACGACCCCTCCTGCCATGTGGCCACCATGGCCACGCCCACACAGCAACCGGGCAGAGAACCCATTGCTGAAATTTTTTGAAGCTCACCCCTGGAGCCAAGTTATTACAATGTTGCACGATCCAGTCTGGGTTGGACACTGGGACCAGAGGTTTAGTCTTCCAAGCTTTCAGACCAGTGGTGGGTTTCAAAAATTGTTTGAACCTACTCTGTGGGTGTGGCCTCCTTTGTGGGAGTGGCTTGTCGCCCATGTGACTGGATATAAAGATGCCAACGGCACTTGTCAGAACCACCTTAAATTACCTCACACACAGCACTGGCATGCATAAGAATATGAGGTAAACTTGTTTCTTAAAAGGCATCTTTGGTTTGCGTTAAAACAACTTCAACACATGCAATGTTCGGATTGCACCATAAACGCAGTAGTCATCATTACCTTTCACAGTGGCACTGAGTTTTATAAATATGAGCATGATAGTGTAGAATAATCATATCCAAGGACCAGTGGTGGGTTTCAAAACATTTTGGAACCTCTTCTGTAGGTGTGGCCTGCTTTCCGGGTCCACTGGTGGAACCTCTTCTAACCAGTTCGGTAGATTTGACGAACCGGTTCTACCGAATAGGTACGAACTGGTAGGAACCCACCTCTGTTTCAGACTCATGCTGGAGCCCTCATGCTGCTTTGGGCTATTCTGTGTGTGGTATTTATGTTTGTGTGGTTTTTTTTTTAAGGTGTTGACTGAGGCGTTGATGACTGGCTATTATGTCATTGGCTTTGTTATTTTCTTGTGCTGCCAAGCCCTCAACTTCTAAGTCCTTTATAAGCCAGTGGTAAATCAGCATTGATGTGTCGCTGTTGACTGATGAGGGGTCTGCCTCCCAAGCTTCAATCACTGTTTTTGTGCCTGCTTGTCCAACAATCTTAATAGCTGCAAAATTGAATGTACAGTATGTTCTTGTTTATTGCAATGTGAGGCTACCAATTAGTCCGGGTCTCCTCGTCTGATCACTTGCTTGTGTGATTTGAAGGGCTTGACATACAATGTGTAACTTGAAGGACTGTTTTGCTATAACCCATAGTAGGATTAAAGAAAAAAAAAGGCAAGAGACTCCTAGTCAAAACTAATTATTCTAATTGAGCCCTGTTTGGTTATTGTATGACAAGAAGATTGGGAAGTCAGACATGGTTGGGTTGTGGATGTAACTTGGTTGAATCTAAATATATTCATTCCTTAAAATTGGAGGGGCCCCACTCCATTTTAATTTTTGTTTAGACATCAACTCTCTGTCTGACTGTCTGGTCTACCTGTTTTTTCTTTTTCCCTTCTTTCCAAAGTTCTCACAATTTTGTCCATTTTTTTTAATGTCCACTTAACCTTCATCATCAAGGATTTCTAATATAAACAGATATTGTTGAGCTGCAATTTCCAGCAATCCAGCTTGGACCTGTGTTCAAGAACAGTGGGAAAACTACACATTCCTCTTCTACTTGTCCTCAATATCTTTCTCAATCTGTTTGTCCCTTCTAATGTCTCTTCCTTCATTTCATTTATTCAATTTTTTCTTTTGTATTTTCCTTCAAATCTTCCATTAGCAGTGTACAATTACCTCTTTTGCCCCTTTCAATTCTCTTGCATTTATTGTTCTAATTTCCTTTTCATCTAGCTTTAATTTTTCTTTGGTGTCTCAGCTTTGTCGTCTTCAGAAATGAAATGCACACGTGTAAGATGGAAGATATCTGCTTGGTAGTACTTTTCAACATGTTTTTAGAACAAAATTTCATTTGAATATGAATCATCACTGTGAGATGGCCACCAAAAAAGTGAACATTAAGTTAGACTGCACAATACACTTTCCTACAAATATACTGTATGCTTTTTGTTTCCCAAAAGATCACTCCACCTCAATCCCCTATCAACAGTCATGTCCATTTGTGGGCACCACACTTTATGAAGAATCTGGATGAACTGAAACAGATTTACAGAAGGCTATCACGAATATTCAGGAAATTAATAACTAAGTCCTATTGCCCAGAGTCATTAGAAGTTGGTCAGAATGATGATGGTGATGATGGTGATGGTGGTGGTGGTGGTGGTGGTGGTGATGATGATGATGATCTAGATATCACAATTGTCCAAATCAAAATGCCTGCTATTATAAATTGAAGCCAAAAATCCTATGCTACTTAAAGTCAATGTTTGAACTGTGGAACAGACTTTATCATTGAACAACAAGGAACAAATCAAAGGAGATTTATTATCAGGAAAAATATATATTCAGGGATGCAGAACTGGAAGAGATTCAGAAATATTGTAAAAGTGGAAGAACCAGAAACAATCATAGAACAGTAGAAAAAAGCTCAGATAACAGTTAGCAATATAGTGGAAAAAACCTGATACCAACTGTAAAAATGATAACTTAGAAGTAATAATAACGAAACCAGAATAGGCTTGCAATGAAACAACCTATGAACTGAACCTGTGACACAAAAATATTAAAAGAGAAAATTATAGTGTATGCAGAGCACAAGTAGAAAGAAACAGAATGCCACTATTGAAAGTCGTATTCCCTAAAGACCTGGCATTACAATGAAGGATGTGAATAAGATGCTTGCAAGGATTAAAATAACATCTATCAAATTAATCCATCAGCTTTCCTGCAGTATAGCAGTGATGATTACAGAAGAACTGAGTAGCAAAATTAGAAAAACAAAAGCAAAACATATTCAAGCCAAAAGTGGAATATGAAACTGGAAATGAACATAAAGACTTTAAGATCACAAGCGGATAATTTAAAGAATATGAAACAGCAGAAATTTAAGACTGTAAGGATGAAGACAAGGGTAATTTAAAAAAAATGGCTTATCATCAAAAAGATGGAAGACACTTTGGAAATTGCAAAGGAATAGACAATAATAGCTGGGAAAATTGAATGCTATGATTGATAAAATGGTTTTGGAATTTGCATAAGGGGGAAAAACATTTACACATGGTCTCAATTAATTATAAAAAGTGTTTGATTCATGAGTACACAGTAGGATCATGGGATGTTTGGAAACAACTAATGTCAGTAAAAGTACTAAAATGTTTATAAAAATAATAATGAAGCAGTAGAAGACAGAGTTGGTATTTGGAAATGAAAAATACGGGGTTGTCAACATTAGGAGAGGCATCTTCCAGGGTGACTCATTATCACCCTGATTACTTGTCATAAAATCTCACATTTGCTTTATATGCACGATTGGAAACTTTATGGAAAATCAGAAATCAAAATCCAGTCACTGACAAACACTGTCAGCAATGGAATTTGGCCTAGACCAGAAATGTGTTCCAAAAGCATTAAATCGGGATTGAAATGCCAAATGTCCAACCATCAGGATGAAGCCTACAAATATCCAAGCATTATACATTGGGATAACAACAAGCAACAACAAGCATAGACAAATTAAAAATGTGATTTGTATGGAATACATCCAAGGGTGAGAAAAATTCCAAAGACAAAATTGAACAGTGGAAATACTATCAAAGTCATCAATACCTGAGCCAAACCTGTGATATGATACACTGCTGGAATTATTAACTGGACAGTTTGGACTGAAAAAAAAGAAAAACGATGACTATTCATCATGCATTACATCCCCATTGTGATATTGATAGATTATATCTGCCTGGCAGAAATGAAGGCAGAGGTTTACTTCAAATCAAACGAATTGTTGAAGAAAAGTATGCATTGGCTGATCTTGTAAAATAATATATTTGAATATTAGTAGCTCAGGTTGGTAGTTAGGCTGTTGTTCTGAGCTCCGAGTTTGGTAATTTAGTTGCAAACATTTGCAACCAAATTGCCAAGCTCGGAGCTCAGAACAAAAGCCTAACTGAAAAAGAATAAATATTGATTAATTAAAAGCTGGAATTTTTTGAATGTACAGGATACAAAACAGGTATATTGAAATAATGTAATAAAAACACGAACAACATGCTGGCAGGAAAAACATTACATGGTTGGTTTTTATAAAACATTGAGGGCAAAATGGATAAAGATCAAACCTGACAATGGCTTACAACTGAAACAATAATAATAAAAAAGAAACTGAAGGCTTGAATTTAACTGCTCAAACTAATGCAATCAAGGCCAGAATTGGGGGGAAAGCATCAAATGATTCAATGTGCAGATTATGCGACAAAATGTAATAAATGTTAGGTCATATATTTAGTTCATGCAAGAAGATTGCACAAACTGATCACATAAACAGCAACATAACACAGTCACAAAAATGATTCACTGGAACGTTATCATGTGCCCATAATAAAAAAAATGTTAAGAACATATAGTTGAAAAAATAGTTTTGTTAAAAGATTGTGGTATAAACCAGCTGAGATGGCCCTAATGGTTAAAGAATACCATATCAAAAAACTTTGGATAGCCCATGGAAAATATGTGCATTGGCCATAAAAATTCTTTCAAAAGAGAAAATGTGAGTGAAATTCTTCATATCTGCACTTGGATTTGATTTGGCTATGAAATGACTGAGGGTGTTTGAGTCCCTCCCTGTCCTTCAATGTATAATATCTATTTCAATGTTCTGTGACCTCCTTGAGCTTGAGATTCTTCCAATAAATTCCAAGGATAGGACGACACATCATTAGTAAACTCCTTCCTGGAGTAGGGTGGGAGCTCAGTAACATTACTACAAGGGGAAGACCTGCTCTTAAGAAAAGAATATCACATATTTTGAAGAAACCGCCCACCCATTTTCTCTGTCCAGATATTTAGATACTGAATTAATCTATTCTCTAGGTTGACATCATGCAAACTAAGAAGACAGGCTGAATTTCTGTAATATTTTATTGTGTACACAAACACACACACAGACTAAAATTGACCAAAGTTAGCATGTTGTACAAATACATCTGCTAGTTCATTACCTGATTTAACTAAGTATGTTCTGTGAATGCAGCCAATCTGTCTCTATTTGGGTATTAATAATTTGGCAATAATTATCTCTTTTTTTTACTTTGGGATTTTTCTTTCTTTTCCACAATACCATTTTTGACTGCTAGAGTCTTGGCTTCTACACTTTTTCCTATATGGAATTTCAATAAATGTCGTCCCCCCCCTCGTGTGCGTGCTACTATTGATATTTTAAGGAAAATTCTGGGAATGTGAAGAATTTACCATTCTGGGGATAGAACATTCTAAAGAACTTTGGAACATTCTATTATTCCACCCTATTCCTGAGGTATTTTCTAGATGTTTTAACTCCCTGAACAGTAACTGTTAGCAGTGTTGTACCATGTTCCAGAAACAAGTCAGTTTCATGTCCAAAATATCACAAACTGTTCTTGGTTTGAAGAATTAACTCACTGGATTAACTGGATTAACTGGATTGGCATGGTCCAAAGGAAAAACGGAACACGTCTTGAGTTATCTTTAACATTCTATTCCCAAAATAGTTCATTTTGTACATGCCTAGAAATATCCTGCTGTCTATTGTAGCCCATCAACAATTGATTTACTTAATTAATTAATTCACCATGGGAATTTATCCTTTATTTCCACATTTCATACATTGTTGTAAACTGCAGGAGCAGAAATAAGCAACAAATAAACACTGGATTTTAATACTTGGACATAATCATTCAGGATGTTCTTTTTAAGCTACTTAAAGAATCTCTTTCAAAACAACAAAGACTATGGAGGAATTCTATGGAAATGCAATGACTTTTCAGTAATCCATAATTGCAAAAAAACATTGTTCACTATAGCATTAGGTTTTAACTCTGATATGTATGTGTGTGTATGTATGTGTGAATATGAATATTTAAATTAATGAACAAATTTGTTGGTTGTACTTATGGTTTATTGGGGCAGACGGATTCTCTCTGGCTTCTTACCAAAACTGGCCATTTTGAGCAATCTAATTAGACCCTTTTAACCAAGCAATTTAGATAACCTGGGTGCATTTGCACAGCATGATTACAATTAATGTTTGTTATCCTTCTGGATGTCCTAGTGTGCTCTGTGAACTCAGCACCTTTGGTAAGAGCCGAGGTGGTGCAGTGGTTAGGGTGCAGTACTGCAGGCCACTTCAGCTGACTGTTATCTGCAGTTCAGTGGTTCTAATCTCACAGGCTCAAGGTTGACTCAGCCTTCCATCCTTCCGAGGTGGGTGAAATGAGGACCCAGACTGTGAGGGCTATGAAGCGGTATATAAGTCTAACTGCTATTGCTATTGCTATTGCTAAGTATCTGATTTTGCTTTTATGGTGCAATCTCAGGAAATAGATTATTTCAGGAATCAACTTAATCTTACTATCTAAATGCAGCCTTAAAATAATTAGGTATCCCATACAGATAGTCCTTGACAACTAAACCCAAATGTTTGTGTCAAGAAAGGTTGTAAAATGGGGCAAACCCCACTTAACAAATGTCTTGATTTCAGTGCATGATGTGATCCCAGAAAATAGGCTACCGTTTTACTACTCTAAATAGGTTTACAAATAGGTTGTAAATCAAATTAATTTACAACTTTTCTTGCTGTTAAGTGAACATCTGTTAAGTGAACCACTGCAGTTGTTTAGTTAGTATCACAGTTGTTAAGTGAATTGGGCTTCTTCATTGACTTGATTTGCCAGAAGTTTGCAAACAGTGATAACATGACCTTGGGATATTGCAATTGTCATAAATCTGAGTCAAGTTGCCAAGCATCTGAGTTTTGATCACATGACCATGGCGATACTAAATGGGAAAAATGAACACGTCATTTTTTTTCAGTGCTGTTGTAACTTCAAATGATCATTTCGAAGTTACAAAGCTGTGGGAAATGTGACTTATGACCATTATTATAATACAATATACAATAATACAATAGCAGAGTTGGAAGGGACCTTGAAGGTCTTCAAGTCCAACCTCCTTCCTAGGCAGGAAAGCTTATACCGTTTCAGACAAATGGCTGTCCAACATCTTCTTAAAGACTTCCAGTGTTGGGGCATTCATAACTTCTGGAGGCAAGCTGTTCCACTGATTAATTGTTCTAACTGGCAGGAAGTTTCTCCTTAATTCTAAGTTGCTTCTCTCCTTGTTTAGTTTCCACCCATTGCTTCTTGTTCTACCCTCAGGTGCCTTGGAGAATAGTTTGACTACCTTTGTTGTTGACTACCTGCATTATAAGGTCCACTTACTTTTTTCCTATTACTCCTCTATTTCTTGCAGATCTCCTTTCCTCAAGACAATTGAATATTATTATTTGGAAAAGTGACTTTAACTGTCCATCATTCTGCTCATTTCTTCAAGGTATTACAGTTGTCTGGAAGTAGTTATGAGAATTTCCAAGCTGCAGGAAGCAGCTGAGACACGTTGCAATATGCTGGACCTGATTCTAGTTCAGCAGTCACCAACTGGTGGTCTGCAGAAAAATTATTTGCATTTTTTATATTGCACTAAATCAGAGTCTTTAAACTACAGCCCCTGGGCAGAATATGTGCAATGAATGTTTGTGTTGCTGCAGAGAGTTTCCCCTTTGGGGTCTTTTTGTGTGGGTCGGAGGGAGGGGGAAAATTCCTACTTGGGGTCTGCTTCAGCCTCCTGGTGTGGGGCTTTGGGCGAAGGCTGGAGGGAAGTACCAGTGGTGGTGAAGAACCGGAGGGCCTTATTCCAGTGGGACTGCATCATGGCCTGGAACTGCATCTTCAGGCGCAGTACCAGGCCTTGCACTCCCGCAGATCTTCCTTCTGCTTGGAAAGCCTATGCTCGTAGTCCTCAGTAAGGTTCTTCTACTGAGCCTCCTTCTCTCTCAGATCCAATTTGAACTGAGCTGTTTTGCCAACTCTTTCTCATGATGGCTGCTTAGCTCCAACAACTGTTTCCTGTTGGGGTCCTAAGGAGCCTGGGTGGGCAGGTGAGAAGTGGCTGGGAGGGGAGGGGGAAGTAGACGGTGGCGAGGCATCCCTTGATGTGAGTTACATCAAGTTGGCCACGCCCACCCAGTCACAGGACCACCTAGCCACGCCCACCCAGGCAGTCGTTAGGCAGATCATATTAGTGGTCCGCAGCTTTTAAAATTACGAATTTAGTGGCCCTGAGGCCCGAAAGGTCAGTGGTCCCTGCTCTCGTTAGTCTGGATATGAGATTACCTGTCAGTCTCTGCTTCGCTACTTGTTTTCGGCTGCCATTGAAACGGGGAGGGGGAGGCATGGTATTTGGGAGGGGAAGTCTTCAGTACAGGAGTGATTGTAAAAAGGGAGTTTGTTCTCACCATCTACTGCACATGCTGCAAATAATGGATTTGCCGCCAAGGCCAACTGTCCGGCATACCAACCTGATGATGCTTTTTGAAGATAACACCCACATGACATCTGAAGGATGTGCCGATTGGACTATGGGATGGGGTTACCCCGGGGAGGGAGTTCGGTCACATATTGATGTCTATGATTACGTGCACTTTTGCCTCAGATCTTGTTTTGCTTAGCTGCTATCTACTTATAACCTGTAAAAGTACTCTTAATTCTGCAAAATGGAGTTGAGTGGTTTCTTTCTTGGTTACTGAGGGAGGCTGCCCTGACGTTTTTCCATAAAGATTCACTCTCTAATCTAGATTTCTACTTTCATTCGATGAATGTTTATGTAGAAACCAAGAATGCATGGTATAGAAGTAACAGACCTTTCATATAATATTGTCTCGGGAGGAGAAATGTGGAACCTTTCCTCTCGGCAGAACTGAAGGACTAAAACCTTTTTCTAACGAGAATGACAAATGAAATGTCATCAGTAACAAACATTTCATTTCTCAGGTACAAAGGAGTAGGCGTAAGGCAGAATTGTATGTATCATTTGCGGATGGCCTCTCAGCTGAGGTCCCCAATACTGCGTAGGTGGTGTTTGTAGAAGATTGCAGCCTTCCTGCATGCAAGTGACATTTGGGATGTTCTTAACTATTAAGCAAGTATTATAACTCCTCCGTTGCTGCTCGCGGAGCTTTATGAAATACAAGAAGTCAGATCTCTAAAGGAAGAAATACCTCATTCTATGTTTTCCTGAGGTTCACCGGGGAAATTAATGGAGTCAGCCCTAAGCAGAAAAAAAATATAGGCACAGTAAATTAGACCCAGTGGGAAAAGTTACAATAGAGGACTTCTACCAAAGAGGGCAACTAGAGAAAAACGAAGAGGAAAATTGGGTAGCTCCAAGTGAATCCTGCTGACTAAACTTCTCTACTTAAAGGACAATAGAAGGACATTCTAGCAGTACTGTAAAAATCACCTGAAATCCTCACATTCATTTCCACTATCTCTAAGTAAACTATCTAATTATGCATATATTTTTTCTGCAGTGCCTGCTTTTTGTAAGAGTGGGGAGAACAAAGGTAGGTGGACTCCTTTTTGGTGGAGATTTTCAAGTGTCTAAAAAATGGTTCTCAACTTGTGGTCTGCAGATCCCTGAGGGGGCCAAGATGTCATCACAGGGGGTCCATAAAGAAACATTATGATTTAAATATAGAGTTAAGTCTTGGGAGGGGGTGTAGCAGGGGTGGAATTCAACCGGTTCAGACCAGTTCGTGAGAACTGGATGCTAATTCTAAATCTGGTTCGCCAAATCGGTAGTTGCAAGGACTGGCTGGCCACACCCAACCCTCCCCTCCCAGGAATCTCCACCTGGCCTGTTTTGGATGTCAGGTAAGTTCAGGGCCTGTGCAGAGGCTCTGGGAGGGTGAAAACTGGGCCTCCTGGAAATTCTGGAAATCTGGAAATGGGCCTATTTCTGGCCTCCAGAGGGCCTCTGGCGCCTGGGGAGGCTGTTTTCACCCTCCCAGAGGCTCAAGAAAAGCCTCTGGAACCTGGGGAAGGATAAAAACAGGCTCCCCAGAAATTCCAGAAGTCCAGAAATGGGCCTGTTTCCAGACTCTGGAGCTCGGGGCAGGCCGTTCACACCCTCCCAGAGGTTCAAGGAAAGCTTCTGGATCCTGGGGAGGGCAAAAACACCCCTCCTGCCATGGTGCAGGAGGCTAAGTAGGCCATGCCCAACATAGCCATACCCACCCAGGCAGAGAACCAGTTGCTAAACGTTTTGAATCCCACCCGTGGTCTGTGCCCATGGTCCATAGCCACAAAAGGTATTTAAAATGGGTCCATGATGAAGAAAGGGTTGAGAACTACTGACCTAAAAGGAAGAATTCTAAAGAAAAAGAATTTTAAAAGAAGTAACAGATTGACGTAGAAGTAACAAAGAGAGATCCAACCTCGAATTAAGGAGAAATTTCCTGTCAGTGAGAACAATTAATCAGTGGAAAGCTTGCCTTTGTAGGTACTCCATCACTAGAGGTTTTAAGAAGAAATTGAAAAACATTTGCCTGGAAAGGTGTTGGATCTCCTGGTTGAGCAAGTGGTTGGGCTAGAAGGCCTCCAACGTCCCTTCCAACTTGATATTCTATGGAACAGATTTCTTTCCCAAATAAAGGCAAGAGAAGCACAATCATTCTGAAATCCACATAAGAAATTCCTAGGGTCCCACTTCCCAAATGCTTTGATCACCACAGTCATACCATTCTACATCGTTTACTCTGTAATAGTGATTTTCTACTGAGCTAAAAGTATATCCAATGAATATAAGTTCCCTCTTTCTGCTGTTCATTGCTGCATAAAAAATGAAATTGCCTGTAGAAAATTCCAAAAGCAGCAAAAAAAAAAAAAAAGAAAAAAAGAAAAGAAAACCCGACATATTAGGATAATATTTGAATATTATGTATAGAGAAGTGTTTGATTACATCAAGATACATTAATAAATTGAATTAATCGGTTCCACCACAAAACCGCAGAGGACAAAATCGCGCTCGACGAAAGCGCGCATTTGACATCATCACAGCGCGACGAAAACATCGCGCTGTGATCGAAAAATGTAAAAATAAAGCGAAAACCTTACCCTAACCCCCCCAAACCTAACCCTAAACCTAACCCTAAACTTAACCCTTAACCTAACCCTAAATCTAACCCTAAACATAACCCTTAACCTAACGCTAAACCTAACGCTAACCCTTAACCTAACGCTAAATGTAACCCTAACGCTCTAAATCTAACCCTAACCCTTAACCTAACCCTAACCCTAAACCTAACCCTTACCTTTATGTGAATCGGCTTGCTTTAATTTTAATTTTATTTCAATTTTTAATTTTTTTCATCGCGCTGTGATGACGTCAAATGCGCGCTTTCGTCGAGCGCGATTTTGTCCTCCGCGGTTTTGACGGGTCACGGAATTAATCACACATACTTTGTTGTTTGATATAAGTCTAGTTCAGGATTCCATTATCTAGGATATCTAACCATGTCATAGGGCTATATTACTCTCACCCTTTTCATCTGTCCTATTACCTATTTCTATTAGTATCTTATGACTATCACTTTGTTGGTTGCTTCTTATGATTTATGATTTATCACTTTCTGCTTGCATGTACACTGAGAGCTTATGCACCAGAGACAAATTGGTTGTGTGTCCAATCACACTTGGTCAATAAAGAATATTCTATTCTATTCTATTCTATTCTATTCTATTCTATTCCATTCCATTCCATTCCATTCCATTCCATTCCATTCCATTCCATTCTCTCCATTTACCGTTCTGGTACAGTGCTCCGGAGGGGCCCCCCGCCCGCCCGAGCTCCTTACCTGTCTTTCAAGTCTTCTGTGCTTCCGCGCACACAAATGACGTGTAAAGCGCCTGTGCGATGCTCTGCGGAGCAGCTGGAGCATCGCGGAGGCTCGTGGAGGTGCTAAGATGCATGCGCGCACTGTGCGCGTCCATGTGGACGCCACCGGGAACCAGTTGGAACAGGATGCGGAACCCACCACTGACCTGGATGGTCAAATTATCCAGACTTATTTCAACTGGGAATTTGCTTTTTTGTCATATCATATTGCTGTACTAGTAAAACATTGGCAGCTCTGCACTTTCACACATGCCAGAAATATATTAGCAAGATATTTTCAGTAAAACATTATAAAATAGTCATATTTATATTCAGCATTGAATGTCTGAATATTGCTTGGGCAAAATATGTCCTGTTTTCTAAAGAAGCTTATAACTAAGGGTGATTAAAATATCTGGACTATTAGAATGTTTGAATTTAAAAAAAAAACAGCCTTGGATAGAACAAAGATAGAGGAGAACCAGAATTAGCAGACTATATTCTTCAAAGTTTTTCTGTGGTGGCCACTATTTGTCTTCTATCATATAATGCCATAGAACAAAGATAACTAATAATGCAGTTGCCATTGGTACCATCTTTAATAGCAGTATCTTTTAAATGTTAATTTATTGGTTATATTTATATCCCATCTCACTGTCACACAACTTCCTTTCTTTCACTACCTCCAAAACAGGAATAAACATTATAATATATGCTAGAAAATTTCTATTATCATCATTAAACCGCTTAGAGAGGGCTCTAAAGCACCGTGAAGCATTATATAAGCCTAAGTGCTATTGCTATTATGAGAAACTGCTGGAGAATGTTTTCTTGTTCTGGAGAAATTCAATGAACCTGACTCATCTCTATCCACAAAGAAGATAAAGAAATTATTTGCTTCATCTTCTACAAATGAATACCACTCTTGGGTGAAACATCAACCAACCAACTTCCCATTAATATAATGACAGTGTCTTGTAGGCCATCAAATTCATATTTCATACTGGTTGCTTGTTAAATTGAAAATACTACATCGATATTTAACCAATATGCATATTATCAGCTTGAATCAATATCCTGTAGGATGAAGGCCTGTTTATTGAAGGTTATGGGCTATAATCCATTAGGCTGGTACAGTCAGGGTACATGTTTATTGACTTCTCAACTTAAGGCTCAGAAAAAATACTGGTGTGAAGCAGTGGTGGGTTTCAAAAATTTTTAGAACCTCTTCTGTAGGTGTGGCCTGCTTTGTGGGAGTGGCTTGCCAGCCATGTGACCATGTGGGAGTGGCTTGCCAGCCATGTCGGGTGGGCATGTAAAATGTGGTAAAACTCACTTAACAACGCTCTTGCTTAGCAACCAAAATGTTGGCTCAGAAACTCTGACATTTGAAGCACGCAAGTCTTAAAGCTGTCAAGTTACAAGAGCCTTGCACCCCTAACCCTTTAGAAACGCCCCCCCAGGAGTGTTCAAACTTGACAGCTTTAAGACTTGTGGACTTCAACTCCCAGAATTCCTCCTCTCACTCTTCATCTTGATGATTTGCGAACGGTCGGGGGGAGGGAGCTGGAACCGGTTCTAAACGGCACTGTAGATTTGTGGAACCTCTTCTATAGAAGAGGTTAGAACTGGCAGGAACCCATCCCTGGTATGAAGTCACCCAACTACTGAGGTGACTGAGTTTTCCCATTTCTAGTCAAGCTGCTTATATCTATTTATATGAGTCAGAGAGTCTCTCTCTCTCTCTCTCTCTCCCTCTCTCTCTCTCTCTCTCTCTCTCTCTTTTTACCCATATAATAGGGGTGCATTGCTGTTATCCTTCTCATCTTCTTTCTCCTCATCTTTCCTACTACCTTCTCCTATTGGTATATTATGATTTATCACTTGTGATATGTATTTTATGATTAATGATTTTAACTATGATTTGTGATCTATGACCTATCACTTTGCTATATGTATGTACAGTGAGAACACCGGAGACAAATTCCTTGTGTGTCCAATCACACTTGGCCAATAATAAATTCTATTCTATTCCGATTCCTGATGAACATTGCAATAGTGAAAATCCAACAATGTCTCAAAATACAGCTGAGGAAAAACAGGAGCCTGGGTCATCACAAAATTCTCCGTTTGTGTTCTTTCTTTTCTTGGGCATCCTTCCCTTGCTATTTTTCAGCATCACCATAGATCATTTCACCATGGTCATTGTTTCTTCTGCAATAACTCCCAGACTGCATTGCGTTTAGTCATTAAATAACTGTAGGAAAGGAATCACTTCATTTACCATTATTGGAAAGGGAACATCTGTTTGCTCATTTAATCTAATCCGCATCAAGCTGTTTTTCTGGATCCTTAAACTGTTTTTACTATGACAGATCTATGATCTGCCTTGACCAGTAATCTCTATTCTGTATGTTAGTGATTATCAGAGGCTCGGATTTGGATATTGACTTATATATGTGTTCGAAGAAATTACGCATCTGGTTCAGTTCAGTCCAAGCTGGGAGAAAGACACTGGAAACATGGAGGCTAATTGGAAAGATGGTTTAATGATGAAGCAGAACCATGTATCATTCTGGGCAGCTGACAAAATGGAGTTGAAAGTGAGGGATTTCTATACCTTCTTTAGGTTTTGCATTTGAGTTTCCTGTTCTGGTGCAAGAACATGTATTCTATTGGCTGTTGTCAGATTCCTATGGGGTCATAGCTGGCTCTAAATGCAAAAGAGGTGCTTGTCTGAGCTAAACCTATGGCTTATTGTTTATCTGAGCGGACAAGTGAAGTTTGGAGTGCTCTGAAGGGGTTTGTGTTCTGAAAGGGTGTTGGGCAATTCCTCTTGTGGCTTAATGGCTTTTGTCCTGTTTTGGATTGTGAGTGAGGGGCTGCTTTTAATTCTACCATTCTGCCTTTGTTTCAAGATATCCTATCTTGAATGGGTTACCAAATCTGCATTTCTAAAAGCTGCCTCCTCAGTTTCTGCTTGGGGGCATGGAGACTGGGGCTGCTTTCTGCCTACAAAAACATGTTTCTCCATTTCTTATTTAAGAAGTTATAATATTTGTCAACTCATAAAGTTGCCATGGTGAGGAAATGGGGGGAGTACATTCCATGCATACCTTCGGCTAGAGTCAGATCTCAGATTACTACAGCAGGCTTGTGAGGAGTGCACTTCATTGGAGAATGTGATTTATGACACAGACTGAGGGAAGGAACAGGGGTAAAGTTCAGCCATAATTCAAATGAGGTTTAGATCTGACTGCAACAAGGTATTGCCGAAGTGGTGCTCCTAATAAATGACTGGTTTTCTTTTGAAATTTGGCTCAAGGCTCATGAATCAATTAGGGCATTTTTTGGAAACTGACAATATCCTGCCTTTTAAAAATATTCCTCAAAATATTTCATTCTTCTAGGAAAGGTGGGCTTCCCATATATGTCTCTGGACTGAATCTGGGACCACATCCATGCCTGGCATGTTCTTTATCTACCAAGCTAAGCTTCTTGCTGAATTATATGGTAATATGGATTGTGTCATATTCAGTAGGAATGGACAGCCTGTCAATTTCACTTGCCTCAGTTATTCTTATACCCAACCTCAAATTTATTTCTAAAACATCCAGCATTTTGATAAATGAAATGAACTTTTAGATAGCCTGACTACAAAGTTTGAGAAGCACAATTAAATATTTTGGAATCAAGAGAGAGAATTTGCATAGTTTCTGCAGTTTTATGGTGGTTGAAACCACCATAAGAAACCTGAGGTTCTTCAGCTGTTATGCCTAAGGGATGCCAAATCTTCGCAATTTTAAGACCTGTGGACTTCAAGTCTCAGACTGTGAGATGTGGATTCAAGCTTACCAAGACTTGTCTAGCTTGTCTCTTGCCCATAAAAAGTTCTAGTAAGTCCAGAAGGAGGAAATGGATTAGACATGTGGTACCTGAAGTGACCAGTGATTTTGTGCTTTGAAGTGACCCGTGACGAGTAATCACTAGGATTGCATTGATTTTAGATCAGACTACAATATTTGTTTCTTCCCTTTGCATCACTGTTTTCTTTAAACATTTTTTCCTATGGCATAATGCTGCTCTTTACAATATCAAAAGCCCTAGAGAGATCTACTGTATCTATTCCAAATCAGCCCACTGGGATCTAATTGAATATTACACAAACGTTTGTTTCACACCACAGTTCTGATAACTGAATCATATCATCAAAGAAATCCAGTTTTTTTTTTTCAATTTTACAGAGCTCTGAGCAACACAGCTGGACTACTACTGAATCTTTCAAACAACTAAGATGTACTTGGATCTTCTTCTACAGAGCACAGTCTCGGTAAGATCATTAGTATGACTGGTCAATCTAGGCTGAGTTAAAACTTTAAGAAATGATAGCAAAGTATAAAATGGACCTAAGAATTCCTGGTCAGTTAGTTTAGATCAGTGTTTCTCAGCTGCAGCCACTTTAAGATTTGTGAACTACAGCGCCTAGAATTTTGGGAGTTGAAGTCCACACATCTTAAAGGAATAGAATAGAATAGAATGGAATGGAATGGAATAGAATAGAATAGAAGGAAGGGACCTTGGATATCTTCTAATCCAACACCCTGCTCGGGCAGGAAACCCTAGACCATTTCTGACAAATAGTTGTCTAATCTCTTCTTAAAAACTTTCAGTGTTGGAGCATTCATGACTTCTGGAGGCAAGTTGTTCCACTGATTAATTGTTCTAATTGTCAGGAAATTTCTCCTTAGTTTTAAGTTGCTTCTCTCCTTGATTAGTTTCCACCCATTGCTTCTTGTCCTACCCTCAGGTGCTTTGGATAAATGGTTCACTCCCTCTTCTTTGTGGCAGTCCCTGAGATATTGGAACACTGCTATTATGTCGCCATTAGTCCTTCTTTTCATCAAACTAGATATACCCAGTCCCAGCAGCTATTCTTTATATGCTTTATCTTCCAGTCCCTTAATCATCTTTGTTGCTCTTTCTAGAGCAACTCTGCACTCTTTCTAGAGTCGCAACCTCTTTTTTACATCATGGTGACCAAAATTGGATACAGTATTCCAAGTGTGGCCTAACCAAGGCATTATGATATTAACACTTCATGTGATCTTGAGTTATGCAGCCTAGAACTGTGTTGGCTCAAGTTTGAGAAACACTGGATTTGGTAGTAGAATGAGCAGGTGTACACAAGGCCCATGTCTTTTTTTTTTTAAGATATTTTTAATTTCCATTTTCACAACATACAATCACATGTATACTATACATAGCCAGTATCATATAGTAACAAATAATGATCATATCAGTTCCTCTTGTTATCTTATTAGCTCTTCTGCTCTCCATACACCTCCCTTTTCTACCTCTCTCCTACTTCCTATCTTCCCTCCATCATCCCTTCCCTCTCTACTTCCCCTTCCCCTCTCCCTCTCCTCTCCCTACATTCCACTCCTCCCTATCCTCATCCTCCCCCCTCACCCTCTCTCTTATCCCTCTCTTCCCATCTTTCTTTCCACTCCTCCTTATCCTCCTCATCTTCCCCCCTCACCGTCTCCCCACCCCCTCTTCCCATCTCCCCTCTATTTCCCACTCTTCCTCTCATTGGTGTATTTCCGCTTCTGAGCAAACTCAATCTATGTTGATAGTATTTATACTTCCATAACAGTATACTTAACATATCATAGTTGTAAAGAAAAAATAAGAGAGAACAGTATACATGTGCAATCATATTATGTTAAAGTCTAACACCCCTAGTAAAACCTCCCTCCCTCCTACCCTTCCCCCAACCCCCCCCCCCCCAGCCTTCCCTCCCCTGGCTTCCCAGAACCCATACACGGTGTAAATCTTTAACAAAAACAGTCTAAAATATATTGGGGGGAAAAAGGCCCATGTCTTCACCACTAATGGAGATATGTAATGTTTTCTTTTTTGAATGTGTAGCTGATGTCAATGATAGAGATCTAGTTTCTGAGACCATGGTTTAATTGAAGTATTGGGCTTCACCAAATACAAGTGGCCATAATATGGTGAGTTTGTTGAGAAGGAATTACAAAGGAATATTTGGGAGACTAGAAATGAAAACCTTGGGCGAAAAAGGACTTCTGTAAAATTCATACACTGTATAAAGTGGATGATTTTATTTTATTTATTTATTTATTTATTTATTTATTTATTATTTATTTATTTATTTATTTATTTATTTATTTGTCAAACATGTACAAGATAGCAGGTATAAGTATAAACATGGACATGAACAAAGGAAATGAGTACAAATAAATGGGGACAGTAGAACAGGGAGGGTAGGCACGCTGGTGCGCTTACGTATGCTGCTTTGTTCGCAAGCTGAGGTAAGACAGGCGCCGTGCTGCGATTGAACTATTTATTAACGAACCAATGTTAGAAACAACAAGCAACAATGGGGGCTGCCTGACAGCTATTTATATGACAGCTGTCAGGCGGGCAGCCAATCCGCGGGCTGCAATTTCCGTGTCTGTCGACAGGTGTGCTAGAACCAATCAGAGAAGTCCCAGCTTGTTCCGCCCGACTCAGATTGTAAGTCCAAGGACTTAACATATGCCCCCTTTACAGATCTCTTAGGAATGGGGTGAGATCCACGGAGGACAGTTTGAGGTTGAAGTTGTGGGGGTTTGAAGATGTAACAATGGAGTCAGGTAGAGTATTCCAGGCGTGGACCACTCTGTTGCTGACGTCGTATTTTCTGCAATCGAGTTTGGACCGGTTTAACTTGAGTTTGTATCTATTGTTTGCCCGTGTATTATTGAGGCTGAATTTGAATTTGCTGAAATGGGGCCTCTTAAACCATTTAACGAAAAATCAGAAAGAAGATTGGAGCATAAAGTTTATTCCCCTTATTTTGTGTGTCTCTGTGTGTATTAATGTTCACAGTGTGAAAAATAAATAAGATAAGCTCAAGATGTTGAGATCGCAGATGATTTAATAGGCATATCAGACATCTGGTGGCATGACTCGTGACTGGAATATAATAATGAAATAATGCAATTTGTTCAAACAACAGCAACACTAGAAAGGGAGAAGGAATTGTACGGTATGTTAAAAATATCCTTTTCAGCTTAGATATCTAAATGAATGCATTTGGCAGTGCTATAGAGAGCATCTGGGTTTAAATACATGAAAGAATAACTAGAAGTAATTACAAGAACTCAGTGTAGATTTGTCAAGAACATCTTACTAGATTACCGTGTAACCATATCTCATTGTTGTCATTGGGAAATGCCTTAATAGATTGAGGAAATGCTGTAGACGTAATATATCTTGACTTCCTTAGTAAGCTTTTTAAATGTGGGCTAGATGGCAAGACAATTACATGAATGCATAGCAGGCTCAAAATTATGCTTTAAGGATAGTTCCACATCAAATTGGAATGAGGTAACAAATTGGAGATCAGTACCTTTTCTGCCTTGTTTCTTCTTCAATATTTTTAATTACTTTTCTCTGTGTATATAATAAGGATTCACAGGAGCATTCAGAGGAGTAAAAGCAGTGGTGGGAATCAAATAATTTAACAACTGGTTCTCTGCCCCAATGAGTTCTTCCAACAAACAGTTCACCAAACTGCTCAGAAAGTTAACAACCAGTTCTCCTGAAGGGGTACAAAGTGGCTGAATCCCACCAATGAGTAAGGGGCAACTCAGCTCAGATATCATGTGTAGAGAAAGAGGGTGAAAACAGCCTCTCCCTAATAGTTCACAGAGTATATTGTAGATCAGGGGTGTCAAACTCGTGGCCCATGGGCCGGATTCCTCACAGGCTGGCCATGCCTACGCCTGGTTTAGCAAAGGGGAAAAAGTCACTCTTCGTCACGTCATGCCACTGTGACGATGCGGGTTTGACACCCTGTTGTATATGCAAATATAGGTAGTCATTGACATGGCCACAACTGAGCCCAAATTTCTGTTGCTAATCAGGACATTTGGTGAGTGAGTTTTGTTCCATTTCATGATCCTTCTTCCCATGGTGGTTAAGTGAATCACTGCAGTTGTTAAGTTAGTAAACGGGTTCTAAGTGAATCTGGCTTCTCCATTGCATTTGCTTGTCAGAAGGTTGCAAACGATGATCACATGAAAACGGAACATCATAAATATATTCCAGTTGCCAAGCGTCTAAATTTGGATCACGTGGCCATGGGGAAGCTGCAATAGTTGTAAGTGTGAAAAAATGGATCATAAGTCACTTCTTCTGGTGCTGTGTTAACTTTGAATAATCACTAAATGCATGGTTGTAAGTCAAGGACTACTGATAGTAGAATGTTTAGTCTGGCAAGATTTTGTCTATAGATGTTCTGACCGAGGCTTCCCAAGAGCATGAAGCAAACTCCTTGTCCCGACAAAAAACCTTTTTTATTAATTTACTGTGAATTCTGCTTATTCACATCCAGCGAAGTCTTTCAAGGGAGGATTTACAGTCACAGACCTTATCTGGCTTGGAAGGCTGAAAGGCCGATATCTGCAAAATTTGGCAAGAGCCTCAGAGAGTCACGAACCAATTAAGCGAACTAATTGTCTCCTGCAAACTCTACTCCCCTTTTGCTCCTCTTTTATTTCCTCTGGGAGGGACCATTCATCATCCACCTGTGGCCTTACTCCCAAGTCGACCCCTGTTCCTTAGCTGTTCCCTTCGTCTGACAACTCTGCACATGCGCACACTGGGAACAGGATCCAGCTGTTCATCTCCTCACTGATGTCTGACTCTGAAGGCAGCTAATAACTGGCATATGGGGTTGGCCTCCTCTCTGCCTCCAACACAGAGCCCTCATCAAAGCCTTCCCCAGACTCCAGGACTGGCCCATGTTCCTTCCCAACCTCCTCACTGTCTGAATCTGCTGCCAGCGCCACTGGCTGCTGGCGGGCCACAACAATAGATGTGAAACAATAATGAACTAAGCTTGGTACAATCACCATGTGTCATTCTTAGTTTAGTCCAGCAACCTGTAAGATAGACATGAACTTGGGTGAAGCTTCTCAGAAACTCAACCTGATATTAATGGTGATTTGGTATTGGTAGCCATTCTTTTGTGGCCATGAACACTTATTCAGATTTGGAGGGAGGGTCATACATACTTATAAGTGGCCATTTCTTGTTCACATCCTCTACGTTCTCATCTGGGAAGCCATACCTACTATCAAAATATGGTAGCCTCAGTGAGAACATGGAGGGAATGCTTATCAGATGAAATTGGGTGTGTTAGCTAAAAATCTAGAACAGAAGTGTCAAATTCAAGGCCCGGGAGCTGGATCCAGCCCACGGGGTACTTAGATCTGGCCCGTGGGGGCCACCCTGGGTACAGCGAAAGACCATCCCACAGCGCTTCTGCCAGCGAAAAGGGGCTCCTGAGCTCCATTTCGGCTGCCATGGCCTCCTGCAACCCTCTGCCAATGAAAACTGAGCTTGGGAGGGCCGCATGTATACAGGCCTAGGATTCAGTATACTTAACTTGGTAATTGGCCTTGTGCATATGATCGTATAAAAGAACTATAGTTTTATACATATGTAAAATTAATGCTATTTATATAATTATAGTGATTACAGTATTAAATATTGATATTTATCATTGTTATTAATAAAATATATTGGTAAATAGGAATAAAGTATATTAATAATATTGTATTATACATAAATACATATATTTTTGTTAAATATTAATTGTAGCTCTATAAAATTAACTATGTAATTATAACGTTATACTTGTATAAAAGAATTATAGTTAGTGGAAAATTGAATATGAACCAGTGGAACAGTGAGGCTAGAAAAAGGCAAACTCTATTTTACGTTGTATCAATAGAAGTATCATGTCCCAATCATAAGTTTATCCTGCTTTGGTTCAGATCCTATCTTGAATTTTAATCTAGATACTTTGGGTGCAGAGAAGGGCAGTGAAAATTATCAGGACATTAAATGTTAAATCTCTTGTGGCCCAGCAGGAGCCGTTGGAGCTGCCACCAGACTCCGACAGCAAGGGGCCCTATGAGTCGGCTTTGGATGATGTGGAGGACCCTGGACAGGGTTCCAACTCCAAGCAGGGCGCAGAGAGGCTGGTTGGCTACCAGGAGATGCCTGAGCATTGGACCAGTGGGGAGGAGACAAGGGAGTGTGATCCGGACGTCAGCAGTGGGGAGGAGCCAAGGGAGTTATTCCTAGACGCCCGGCACTGGAGAGCTAATAGGCGTAAGGAACAATTACGCAATTACAGGAGGTAATTACACTCAACTGGTGGTCATTAGGCTCCTCTCCAGACTATAAAAGGACTCCTTGTGCACACACCCCTCTTGCAGAAATCAACTCAGGAACGAATGTCAGAGAACATTACTGTGAGCTTGGCAGGCTGGATTGCTGGCATGGCTTATCTGTGCTGGATTGCTGCCCAAGCTTGTCTGTGCCGGTTTACTACCAAGGATCTGTCTGTCTGTTAATTAAATACCGTAACTTATCTTTGGCTCGGAGTGTGTTGGTATAGGATGAGGGGGGTCAGAACATAAATCCTACCAAGATTTGAAGGAGCCAGTTTGGTTTTAGTAGTTAAGATATCAGGTTAAATACCAGAAGTCCATGAGTTCTAGTACCACTCTTTTCAGTGCAATTCTAACAGTTGCTAAATTAATTGTTATAACTCAGGGATGATGTGTAATTGTTATAGAGTGAAACCTTGGTGCTTAACTGTTTTGAAACTCATTGAATTTGGTACTCAATGTATTTTGACATGACCATTTTCTCCAGTGGTGGGATCCTGTTGGTTTAACAAACGGTTTGGTGATCACATGTTTTGCTTCACCAATCAGCTGAGAGGATATAGGTAAGTAAAGTGCAGGGCCAACCTGATTGTTGGAGCAAACCGGTTTGCTCCTAGATCACCGGACTTACCGGTTCACTCAAACTGGTCCAAACCGGCTGAATCCCACCCCATTTTTCTCCCAGTAGTCATTGTTCGTTTGCTGCTCCACACACAAACTAGAACTTGTCAGAATCAGCTGTTGACTCACTACATTATTCCTTTTGGGGAAAATGTGTTTGGTGCTCATACTTTTTGGTACACGTCGTGCTCTGGGAAAAAAATTAAATATGAATACCGTGTTACTACTGTACAATTTTAACCTCATTCATTCTATCTAAGTGACATATTTTTTATAATACAGAGAAGTGATCTATTTACCTACCTTGTCATCATCAATGCCACATTCACAATTTTCGGCAAGCGAGAATCCCAGGCTTCGAGACAACAGGTAATCCTCAATTTACAACCACAACTGAGCCAAAAAATTATGTTGTTACATGAGAAATGTGTTAAGTGAATTTTGCCCCATTTTACGACTTTTCTTGCCACATTTGTTAAGTGAATCAATACCGTTGTTAAGTTAGTAACATGGCTGTTAAGTGAATCTGACTTTCCCATTAACTTTGCTTGCCAGAAGGTTGCAAAAGGGGATCACATGACCCCGGGAAACTGCAACCATCGTAAATATGAATCAATTGTATTGTCAGGCATCCGGTTGTAAGTTATGTGACTATGGGGATGCTGCAATGGTTGTAAACGTGAAAAATTGTCATTTTTTTCTGTGCTAACTTTGAACAGTTACTAAATGAACTGTTGTAAATCCAAAACTACCTATACTTTGAAATGCAAAGATTGTTCCCTGTATCTCACCAATTTCCATTGGGGTAGAAATCCAAATATTATATATAATACTAGTTGATAACCTGGTGTTGCCCTGGTATTTATTTATAGGGGAAAAGTGTCTGGACCAAATATAATTTCTAATGTTGGATTTTCCCCCTTACCAGAGGGAGCCCCCTTGTGGAGTACTGTGAAGCGGTTGCCATGGCAATTCCACTGCCCTGCAATGTAGAAGCTATTTTATGGCAGTACAGTAGAAGACATTTAAGACACAACAGGCTGTATCTTAACATAACATACACCCCGAGAGGTGTTAGCGATGTCTTACCCGCACAGTATTTTTTCCCCAGAAATTAAGTCATCTGTGTACCAAGTTTGATTGAAATTGCTCGAGGCTGGAACATACACACCAGTGGTGGGTTCCGAATCCCACACAGCACGTGCATGTGTCTTACCACCTTTGCGAGCCTCCACGATGCTCCAGCTGCTCAGCAGAGCATCATGCAGGCGCTGTATGGGCCATGCGCGTGCACAGAGGCACGGAAGCCTTTAAAGATAGGTAAGGAGCTTGGGCGGGCGGGTGGGCCCTCCGGAGCACTGTACTGGAATGGTATCCGGTGCTCCAGGCAGGCTCCGGTACGCCCATACCACTTGCAACCCACCACTGATACACACACACACAGACACAGCCATTTATATATAGAAAGAGATAAATATATAAAATCAGAGAAGAGCAGAAAGATACATACTCACAAACACACACACCTTTCTGCTCTTCTCTGATTTTCATTCTATAGTACATAGTGTGAGGAAGATTGCTTGGTTCCATCTTTTTAAATTCAAAACTTCCTATTTGGTCCCATTTGCTTCACAAAGCTTAATGAAACTTAAGAGTCCTTTCCAGTGGCCTAATTCTCTTCAAATTTAGAATGCTAGTGAACAAAAATAGTATATTTAGCTCATTTCCTCAGTTTGCTATTCCTTCCTATTTTAAGGGATGCTTCAGTAAAAACTGAGGATGAGATTTCATCCTCCACAAGTGCTTTATAAAGGATGCTGTGGTATATCATCTTAGTTTTTTCAGAAATGTTCTTTAGCGAGGGAACTGAGCAATGAATATTGGAAGTTTAGACATGTATTTGTCCCCATGCTCTTGAAATTCCCTTCCCTTACAATACGTGTAACTACAGTGTGTTGCAAAAATGGGAATGTTGAAAGTGCTGGACATAAGCAGTTGCCAAATATTTGGCAGCCAGCATAGAGCAACAGAATTGGAAGGGACTTTGGAGGTCTTCTAGCCCAAACCCCTGCTTGGGCAGGAAACCCTAGACCAGAGCCGAGGTGGCGCAGTGGTTAAATTCAGCACTGCAGTTCAGCAGTTTGGCTGTTCAAATCCCACCAGGCTCAAGGTTGACTCAGCCTTCCATCCTTCCGAGGTGGGTAAAATGAGGACCCAGATTGTTGTTGGGGGCAATATGCTGACTCTGTAAACCGCTTAGAGAGGGCTGAAAGCCCTATGAAGCGGTATATAAGCCTAACTATTGCTATTGCAGTGTTTCTCAACCTTGGCAACTTGAAGATGTCTGGACTTCAACTCCCAGAATTCCCATTTTGGAATTGAAGTCCGGACATCTTCAAGTTGCCAAGGTTGAAAAACACTGCCCTAGACCATTTCTGACAAATAGTCGTCTAATCTTAAAAATGTCTGGTGATGGAACTCCCACAATTTCTGGAGGGAAGTCATTCCATTGTTTAATTGTTCTAACTGTCAAGAAATTTCTCCTTGATTCTAGGTTGCTTCTCTCCTTGGTTAGTTTCCATTCATTGCTTTGGAGAATAGGCCGACTCCCTCTTCTGTAGATATTGGAACACTGCTATCATGTCACCCTTAATTTTTCTTTTCATCAAATTAGATATATCCAATCTAGCAACTATTCTTTATAAGTTTCAACCTCCAGTCCCCGATTCCTCTTTGTTGCTCTTTCTAGAGTCTTAACATATTTTTTACATCACGGTTACCAAAACTGGATGCAATATGCCAAGTGTGGCCTTACCAAGGCATTATAGAGTGGTGCTAACACTTCAGGTGCAATGGTTTGGAAAAGCCCACTTCTCTTAATGGAAGAGTGAAGATGGATATTTCATAATGTTTTCTAATGATGTGCCTTTTTTCCTATCTTTCTGGATCGTTTATCCAAAGGGCACGCAAACACCACACTAATGGATGGCTTTTTGCTTGTCTGAAAGCTTAGTATTTTCCACACTATTTGGGGGAAGGGAGAGATTGTAGTAATCATAGCAACAGCACCAACCTGAGCCTTTTATCAATGACCAACATGGTGACTCTTTTGGCCCGTGTCATTGCTACAAAATGCCAACAAACTAATTCAGCCTGTCAGATTTGGGCCACGCTCCACATCTTCCATAATGACATTGGAAAAAGCACAAACAGTTTTCAGTTATTAAAACTCATGTGCAGGTAGTTCTCATGGTACAACCACAACTTTATGTTGCTAAGTGAAACACTTGAGTGAGTTTGCCCATTTTATTAATTTTCTTGCCACCATTGTTAAGTGAATCGTTGCCTTTCTTAGTAACATGGTTGTTAAGTGAATCTGGATTTCCCCTTGATTTTGCTTGTCAGAAGGTCGCAAAACCTGATCACAAGACACACACACACACACACACAGGACACTGCAACCGTCATGAATATGAACCACTTGCCAACCATCTGAATTTTGATCATGGAGATACTGAAATGGTCGTAACTGTAAAAGACAGCCATAAGTCACTTTTTTCAGTGTTATTTTAACTTTGAACAGTCACTAAATGAACTGTTGTAAGACAAGGACTACCTGTACTGCTCTGCTCTGGAACCATCAAGAAAAAAAGGAAGGTTTAATACCAGCTGCTCAAGAACAAGCACTACAAACTAATGCCATGAACGCGAAGATACAAAAATTCACTGACAATCGAAACTGCTGACTTTGCAACAACAAAGTTGAAACTGTTTCATGTTTAATATGTGAATGCAGCAAAATTGCATAAACTGATTACAAAGCTAGACATGACCGAGTTGCTATATTAATCCATTGGTCATTATGTAAAAAAATACGACTTACCTGTATCCAAAAAGTCATGGGAGCACAAACTGGAAAAAGTTATCGAAAATGAGAAGGCGAAGATCTTGTGGGACTTTTGAATACAGTTGGATTGTCATTTGGAACACAGCATGCCAGATATCATGGTTGTAGAGGGCCGAAATGTACAATTTATTGACGTTGCAGTACCAGGAAATGCCAGAGTCGAAGAAAAAGAACTGGAAAAAATCATGAAATATTGTGACCTGGACATCGAAACTACCTGATTATGGATGAAACATGTAACAGTGATACCCATTGCCATCGGGGCATTTAGTACCATGCTCAAGAATTTTATAAGATACATCAACAAATTGCAATAACACCAGGGGAACTGCAAAAAACTGTGCTACTCGGAACATCGTATATTTTAAGAAGCTACTTAGTTGATATCTAGGACGCTGGTAGCAAACCATATCAACCATTAGCACCAGTCAATGGTATTTGTGATGCATTTTTGAATGTTCAGTTGACTGAGTTTCATGTTTAATGAATTCATTAAATGAATGAATTTAATGGAAGGATGGAAGGGTGAGTCAACCTTAAGCTGGTCAGGATTGAACTTCTGGAGTGAGCAGTGAGGTAGCCTGCAGTACCACATTACTAAGCACTGTGCCACCATGGTTTAGAAGCTATCTTGTAATTCTTGACATGGTTGTGTGCTGTGAGGAAGATGCCAGAGGTTAGCTATACTAGAGAGAGCTCATTATTATTTTTTAAATATTTTATTTTATCAATTTCATATATACATTCACAATTATATGATCTCATAACTGTTATTAATAATATGTATTTATAACAATTTTTCCCTACAGTTGACAATATACTTGAAGATTGCTTTCTTAACATCCCATAGATCCATCTTATCTTACAACGGTCCTACTTCTTCTTCCCTCCCTCCCTCTTTCCTTCCCTCGTTTCTTCTCTCCTACTCCCCTTCCTTCCCTCCTTCCTTCCCTCCCTCCTTCCCTCCTTCTCTCCTTCCCTCCTTCCTTCCCTCCTTCCTTCCTTCCCACCTTTCTTTTCTCCTTCTCTCCTTCCTTTCTCCCTTCCTTTCCTCCTTCCTTCCCCCCTTCCTTCTCTCCTACATTCCTTCCTTCCTTCCCTCCTTTCTTCTCTCCTTCTCATAATGAGAGAGCTCATTAGGGGACAAAGACAAAGATCTCCTCTCCCATAAAAAACATGGTGGATGTAAATTACAGAAAACCATACAAGTTCAGTCATTGTCTGGATCAACAAGGACTGTGCTAACTCTTGCAGTTCCTGGACATATGGTGAAAAACAGGAGTCAGAACTGCTGGCTGAGGACCAGGGCCAGCAGCTGCAGAACTACTGGAAGAAAAGGAGTTTATCCATAGGTAGTCCTTGACCTATGGCCACAAATGAGCCCAACATTTCTATTGTTAAGTGAAACATTTGCTAAGTGAATTTTGCCCCATTTAATGCCCTTTCTTGCTATTGAATCGCTGCTGTTTGCTACGTTAGTAACGTGGTTGTTAAGTGAATCTGACTTGGCCATCGACTTGGCTTGTCAGGAGGTCGCCAAAGGGGATCGCATGTACTCAGGACCCTACAACGGTCATAAAAATGAGTCAGACGCCAAGCATTGGAATTTTGAACACATGGCCACAGGGATGCCACAACGGTGCCAAAAATGTGAAAAGAGGTCAAGTCACATTTTTCAGTGCCACTCTAACCTTGAATAGTCACTAAACAAACTATTGTAAGTCAAAAGCTATCTGTATATAGAAACAGAAAACAAAGAAATCACGAACTATTACAAATTCAGCCTAACCTTTATTTAATTATCTTTCAATTATCATATTCAAAATTAGGCAGTGTGTGTGGGGGGGGGGTGGGTTAAAAGTATAATGACTATATATATTTTTTGTCCTCTCTTTTAAAAAAAGGAGGAGGAAGATATATGTTAAAATTAAATATGTATATTGAAAAAGTATTATAAATGCCATCAACATAAAATGGAGCTTGCTCAGAAGCGGAAATACACCAAATAAATGAGATGAAGAGTGTGAAGTAGAGGAGAAAGGGAAGGGAAGAAGAGAGGGATATGAGAGAGGGCAGTGGGGGGAGAGGAGGAGAGAAAGGAGGAGTGGAAAGGGGAGAGAGGAGAAGGAGAGAGGAAGCAGAAGTAGCGAAGAGAAGGCTGACAGAGGGAAGAAAGGAGGTATGGAGGGGGAGGAGAGAGGGAGAAGAAAGTGATGGATAAGATACAAATATGGTGTATGGAGAGCAGAAGAGCCAATAATTGTTTTGGGGAGTTGATGGTAAGATGAATTGATGTAAACATTTAATAATACAATATGATGTTGGCTATGTAATAATATACATGTAGTTGTATATATGTTATGAAAATGAAAAAATAAAAAAAAACTTTATATGTAAAAAAAAATCAGCCTCCATCAATTACAAAAGGCAGATGTACTCGGAGCAGCTTATATTCTTACAATACTTCTAGCATCCTCCAATATCAACATCTGCCTATCAGAGGTCCTTGGGAAGCACTTGATCCAGTCTGAACATCTGGCTGACCATGCGATGAACTGCAATTATCTAAGCCGTCCAGAGACATAAGTGAACAGAGTTAAGTGGAGAGATTAGACATTTATTGGACAATGAAATGAAGAATCATTTGGGGGAATTCGTTAACAAGATAAGAATGGATGAACTTTTCATCTCCTTCTCTGAACCATGCTTGGATCCTTGGCAAGCATCAGTCTTAACACATGCAAGGTATTAGCTTTGTGATGGAATTTGCACATTGTCATTTGGTCTTCTTAATAGCTTCTAAATATCATATCCAGTTTACGTAGTGCTTATGAGATTCTAGTTGAATTCCTATGTACAGTCTTCTCCCGCAGAAGAGCTTCTAAATAGTTTCAAAATGCAGCTTTTAGAATTCCCTCAAAATATTCTAGTAAAAGAATTCAGGATATTTTTTTAAAAAAACCTGGAAAAATCTGCTTTTGACACTTAAATACACATCCATTAAATTGCACGACCTTTAACTGCAATAATCTAAAGCAAATTATCCAGGATTTCATACCCTTGTCTATTTTGAGGGGTATACGTTGATGAGTGATATTCCACCTTTCATGATGTTCTTTTCAAGGATGCTGCATTAGATTGGCATCATTCAGAAGGAAACAGAAGGAAAAACGGTGTCTGTCAATCCTTGGACTGAAGTACTTATATGTTTGGATAGTATTATGTATTTAAGTAATTTACATTGTAGCCCATTGCACTACTGCAATTCTGGACAGCTAGCCACAAATTAGAACCAGAAGACAACTAAACAATTCAGATCAATTAACAAAGAAATTACAACAACGATTAATCAATATACCATGTACTAGAATTCCAAATCAATCATTCCATCTTGCAATTACTAAGAAAATAACAAATGAACCAGGAAGGCTCACATAACCCTTAAAAGGCGGATTTTCTGTTCTCAAGTGACTTTCAGTTCTCAGTTGTACTTTTTAATAAATCAAAGCAACACTGGCATGATATTTCCTCAGTGGAAGAGTGTTAGGACCTGTCCTACTTTTTCAGGATAACCACAAATCAATTTGATACACAAAAGTCAAGAGATAAGTGGAATAAAGAATTAAAGGTAAAGGTTCCCCTTGCACATATGTGCTAGTCGTTCCCGACTCTAGTTGATGGTGCTCATCTCTGTTTCAAAGCCGAAGAGCCAGCACTATCTGAAGACGTCTCTGTGGTCATGTGGCTGGCATGACTAAATGCCGAAGGTGCACAGAACGCCATTACCTTCCTACGAAAGGTGGTTCCTATTTTTATACTTGCATTTTTACGTGCTTTCGAATTGCTAGGTTGGCAGAAGCTGGGAGAAGTAACCGGAGCTCACTTCATTATGTGGCGCTAGGGATTTGAACTGCCGACCTTTCTGATTGACAAGCTCAGCGTCTTAGCCACTGAGCCACCATCCTTTAAGCATTGTCACATTGCAACTTGATGGCATATTATCAATCAATCAATTATGAGTTAGCCAGTAATATTTCAGTAAGAGAGAAGGAAACGAGAAATACAACTTAGATGACTTCTAAATGTTCCTTGGCTCCAAAATGCATTTTCAGCATTAGGATACAGATGATTATAATTCATTAAACTGTCTTACAGTTGTTTTCTCAATTCTCTTTGGAACAAAGAGTGGGAGGAGGAGTATTAGGAGGTCACTAGAAAGTTTAGATCTCATATTATTATATTTTCCCTGTCTGGATTCCTCTTCCAGATTTTTAACTATGGAATCCGTATGAAAAGTTATAAGGCCCCAAACAGTTGCTAAAGCAGTTAGCCAAACAGAGATAGAATAAAATTCCCAAGAACTTTTTTTCTGGTATACTAGACCTGTGGTGGCCTGTCCTAGAATGTCCTACTTCTGTTGTATCAAAAAAAGATGTTCCATGAAGCTATTTATCCTTTCTTTCCTCCAATAATGAGTAAATTGCTACCAAACAGAACCAGCAATTAATTTAATTGGTGTGATTTTGTTCTGCTATCAGCTTGGCTTGCTGGCAAGGGATGTGTGTTCCATTTGTGACCTTGAAGTTCTTCTCCAAGCATGCTGTTACCAGCCTGGCCATTTCATTTCAAAATGGTATAAATATTCTATTGTGGATGCTGAAACAACTCAGATCCACTTTATAAGAACCAATACATTATGTCACATGCAGTGTCTGTCAGTCAGCCAGGCAGTCTGTCTCTCTGGCTCTTATCTCTGGCTCTCCGCTGTGTACTAGTTTCAGTTCGGAATCATCGACAGCAAAATATGGGAATACCAGGCTGGAGAACCAGTCACAGACATAAGTATTCCCCTATGTATTTAGGGACTGCTTAGAGCAACCTTAAAGACTCAAAGAGCCACAAAGGTCCTAATCAGAAGCTCCCCCATTCAATTCTGCAGCTGACCAGAAGTCCAGTTCTCCCACCATAGAGTCTCTTCCTAACATGGCATCCTTTTTCCTCTATCTGTCCTAATTGAAAGCCCTCTCAATTGTGGAGCTGACCAGACAACCCGCCCCTTGCCATAACATCTCCTCCTGGAGTGCCATGCTTCAGGCCTCTACAACCGTGCTATCTGGTGTCTTGTATTCCAAATGACAATCCATCTGGTGGTTCTTATAATACTTTATTCATTAAACATGAAACACAGTCAACTGAACATTCAAAAGGGCATCACAAAGATCATTGACTGGTGTTAATGGTTGATAAGGGTTGCTGTCAGCATTCTAGGTATCAATCAAGTACCTTCTTAAGATGTATGATGTTCCAAGTAGCAGTTTTTTGCAGTTCCACTGGTACTATTGCAGGAAGCTGAAGTTTGTTGATGTGTTTTGTAAAAATCTTGGACATAGTGCCAAGTGCCCCAATGACAATGGGTGCCACGTGTTTCATCCATAGCTGTGTTGTTTCGATGGCCAGGTTGCACGGCTATGGATGAAACATGTAACGATGAGGATGTTGTTGTTGTTGTTGTTGTTACTATTATTATTATTATTATTACTATTACTATTACTATTACTATTACTATTACTATTACACAACCTACCAGATAGTTCTTACTCAACTGGGTAATTTTGACTGTTGTAATAATAAAATAATGTCTTCATTTATGTATGACTTCCAATTATCTACCACTTGCTTAGAAAAGCTGGTGAAATCTCATTGTGTTTTGCTGCATTATTGCTTTATCTAATTGTTTAAGTATCAAAACAAATAGGATATTAAATTGCAGAACAACAGCCACTATTTTTTATGGGAAAGTCAAATAATTCCATAAAGAAGCAAAAAAAAAAAAAAGAACCCTAGACACGAAGAGGAAAAACCACCCACGTCCCACGAGCAATTCAACTTTCTTCAGAGCAATTGATTCTATCGATATTTTGATTGAAATGAAAGGGAAGATTATCAATGGATGACTTTAGTTTAAAAATTAAACAGACAGTCATGGATTCTATGAATCACTTCTGTAGATAAATTTCTCAAGGGAGACTGGGGAAATAATGTTACACTTTGTTACTTAGGACAGTGGTTCCCAAACTTGGCAACTTTGGCTCTGCTGGCTGGAGAATTCTGGGAGTTGAAGTCCACAAGTCTTAAAGTTGCCAAGTTTGGGAACCACTGACTTAGGAAAATGGTTGACAATGACTTACTATAAGTTCTTCTCAAGCCAGTGACATGACTGAGGTTTTTTCTTTCAAACCAGGCTGAAGACAGAGTGGTCAACCTTTGGTAGCTTGAAGTTAACCATTTATCATTTGAACTGAATGAGATAATAATAACCATGTCATGTGCAAGCTTTTTCTGGAAAGGATTTGGGAGAATTAAGACTATTTTAGGTTTATATGAATGTCTATGGGGATTCTCAGCCATCAAGGTCATGGTTGTCCCAAAGGGGCTTTTTTCAAGAGGCAACTGGACTTTCTGGTTTTTCTTCGAAGACATTTCACTTCTCCTCCAAGAAGCTTCAACAGTTCAATAAGAAGGCTCCACACCAATTTCCACCACTCAGGTGATCCTGACGACACAGATAAATCTCCAGGTGACCTTAATGACTCACTAAAAGAATGCAAATATCCAGCTGTCTGCAAGTATACCATATTTTTTGGAGTATAAGACCCACTTTTTTCTCTCAAAAAAGAGGCTGAAAATCTGGGTGTGTCTTATATACTGAATACAGCATTTTTTGCCTCCCGAAACCCCACCTCCTTCATCAAAATAGCAATAGCAATAGCAGTTAGACTTATATACCGCTTCATAGGGCTTTCAGCCCTCTCTAAGCGGTTTACAGAGTCAGCATATCGCCCCCAATAACAATCCGGGTCCTCATTTTACCCACCTCGGAAGGATGGAAGGCTGAGTCAGCCCTGAGCCGGTGAGATTTGAACAGCCGAACTGCAGAACTGCAGTCAGCTGAAGTGGCCTGCAGTGCTGTATTTAACCACTGCGCCACCTCGGCTCTTAAAATGGCCGTGCATAGCTTTTAGGAGGCTTTCAGAGAGCTCCTGGGGGCTGGGGAGGGCAGAAATGAGAAAAAAACAGGCCAATTTTTGCTCAATTCGCCCCGCCAGCCCCCAGGAGTACTCTATAAGCCTCCTAAAGGCTATCCATGCCCCCCCTTTTTTTTGACAAAAATGGGTCTGTTTTCACAAAAAATGTGCCGTTTTTTTGTCATTTTTGTGGGGCCCACCCCCTAGGAGCACTCTACAAGCCTCCTAAAGGCTATTCATGCCCTTTTTTGGAAAATAAAAAAAAGAGGGGCCGTTTTGGGGAGGTTTGCAGAGTGCAAAACCTTTTTTTAAATTTGCCTCTTCAAAACCTTGGTGCGTCTTATGCTCCGGTGCATCTTATACTAATATAGTAAATCCTTCAATTCCCCACCATCCAGTCAGAGCTGAAGAAGATTCTTGGATCAGAAACAAAACGTCTTCAAAGAAAAACCAGAAAGTCCAGTTGCCTCTTGAAAAAAAAACACCTTTGGGACAATCATGATCAGGTAATTTTCTTGATATAGTTTTTGAAATCACATATGGCCTTTTGAATGTCTCTAGCAAATTTGTATGTGGAGAAAGTAGGCAGACCATTTTCTTTGGTGGACAGAAAGGCTAGCCAACTATATCTCAAAAAAGGAGATTTCCTTATTAATGAGAATCACTCTGATTATGGAGGCATTTCCTTGTGGCAGCTCTTTTTGGAATTTGATTCAAGTGTAGAAACCCAGGAGAGCTCCTTCATAAGGGCTGTAGTGGCGCAGTGGTTAGAATGCAGTATTGCAAGCTAATTCTGCCGACTGTCAGAAGTTTGATCCTGACCAGCTCAAGGTTGACTCAGCCTTCTCTCCATCCGAGGTCAGTAAAATGAGGACTCAGATTGTTGGGGGCAATATGCTGACTGTGTAAATCACTTACAGAGGCTGTAAAGCACTATGGAATGGTATATAATTGCCATCAAGTTGTGTTACTGTAAATTATAGAAATGATTTAATCATGTCTGAAGAAAATAATAATATTGCCTATGTCTATGGAGGTTTCTCCTCCATTTGAAGAAAGGAAGATAGGGGAGAACAGACAAACAGATACAAATCTTTATATCTATATCTGCATCTGTATCTGTATCTATCTATCATCTATCTGTGTGTGTGTGTGTGTGTGTGTGTGTGTGTGTGTGTGTGTGTTCCAGCATAACTCTGGAACGCCTTGAGCAATTTCAACCAAACCTGGTACACAGATGACTTACTCTCTGAAAAAAAAATACTGTGGGGGTAAAACACCCCTAACAGCCCTTGGGGGGGGGGGGTTTCCTGTTAATAAACAGCCTGTTGTGCCTTAAAATGGCTTCTACTGTACTGCCATAAAATGGCTTCTACTGTACAGTGCAGTGGAATTGCCATGGTAACAGCTTTACATTACTCCACAAGGGGGTTCCCCTTTCTCCCTGGTAAGGGGGAAAATCCAACATTAGAAATTACATTTGGTCCCAACATTTTCCCCCTATAAATAAATACCCAGGCAACGCCAGGTTATCAACTAGTTATATATTCTATATATTCTTACTTTTACAACCAAGGTAGCTAATAAACCCTTGAACCTACGAAAGCCAAAACAGAAGTATTAAGAGATAACAATAAGCACAAAATCGGAAGGTAACAAACAGCATTTTCCATGTTCATCCAGATTTTTGCAAACCAGATTTGATAGCCCTAATAAAAACTGAAAGTGTGGTAGGTGGACCAAGCTGTTCTGGCAGCCAGGGCTTCTCATTTGTTAAAGAATTAATACATTTCAAATAACAGATGCCAGCTTGCAGCTCTTCTGTTTTCAATGCATTTTATGCTTTCAGATACATAATAAAATGAGTCTCTATTACAATAGGGTTTTTTAGAGTTACATAGGAGAATTTTGTGCAGAGAGAAATAACAAATAAAAGACCCACTTAGAGAAGGATTTCTGTACAAACACCTTATCTTTTAAAAGAAGAAAAATCTTTTATTAGGAAACAATAAATAGCTGCATTCCAGCTATATTTTAAATAGAAGTTATGAAAGCCTACAGACCCTCCTAAACTAGACAAAAATAGCATGTATCTACCCTACTCTATTACCAGATGGGTCGAGAAATGTGGTAGAAACAAGCATCAGGACCTGAAGTGATGACAGCCCTAAAAATATCAATTTGACCAATTGGAAACATGCAAAGTGATGCCAAAGAAGGAATGAAAGGGGCCAGTGAAGGGCTTCTCTACACTAATTTTATGTTTATTGACTCTAATGGAAAATGGCATGAGAATGTACAAGAAGGCAAATATATATGCCATATAAATGGTTCTTCCACTACACTTGGATCCTTCCATCCTTCCGAGGAGGGTAAAATGAGGATCTGGATTGTTGTTGGGGGTGATATGCTGACTCTGTAAACCGCCTAGAGAGGGCTGAAAGCCCTATGAAGTGGTATATAAGTCTAACTGCTATTGCTATTGCTACTTGGAATATTGCATCCAGTTTTGGTCACCCCAAGATTAAAAAGATGCGGAGAATCTAGAAAGAGTGCAGAGAAGAGCAACAAAGATGATTAGGGGACTGGAGACTAAAACATATGAAGAACAGTTGCAGGAACTGGGTATGTCTAGTTTAATGAAAAGAAGGACTAGGGAAGACATGATAGCAGTGTTGCAATATCTCAAGGGCTGCCACAAAGAAGAAGGAGTCAAGCTATTCTCCAAAGCACCTGAGGATAGAACAAGAAGCAAATGATAGAAACTAATCAAGGGGAGAAGCAACTAGAACTAAGGAGGAATTTCCTGACAGTTAGAACAATTAATCAATGGAACAGCTTACCTCCAGAAATTGTGGATACTCCAACACTGAAGGTTTTTAAGAATGGTTTTTACATCAGTGGTGGGATTCAAATTTTTTTACTACTGGTTCTGTGGATGTGACTTGGCGGGTGTGACATGGTGGGCATGATAGGAGAAGGTTACTGAAAAATCCCCAATTCCTCCCGATCAGCTGGAACGCATGAAGCAGAGAATAGATGGAGTCGGGGCCAGTCAGAGGTGGTATTTACTGGTTCTCCGAACTACTCAAAATTTCTGCTACTGGTTCTCCAGAACAGGTTAGAACCTGCTGAATACCATCTCTGTTTCACATCAATTCAAAATCTCCAATATTTCATTTAGAATGAGCATCTCATTACCTCAATATAGCGATTTGATAAGAACATCAGCCTCTGTTTCTTCTGTCAGGCAGTACTTCGTTTCAACAAGACCTTTGCCGTACACATTTTTTTCTTGATATGTAGCATCCGTGTGCTTTGTGACTGGTGAAGTTTTCCATGGCTGGGAAAGAAGAATGCTGCTCTTGTTATCTTCCTGCCTTGTTGTTGGGCTTTGATTCATTGATTCCAAAGTCAAATAATTGTTGGTGTGGCTGGTTCAGGGGAATTCTGGGAGTTGAAGTCCACACATCTTAAAGTTGCCAAGTTTGAGAAACCCTGATTTAAGCTAATTGATCCTTTATCTGCAGAAAGCATGGCATCCTCAGCAGTATAATACATCTTTCCAATTTATAGCCATGTCTGAAAACAATCTAGATTGTTAAAGAAATATGAAGAGGCCTCACTAATCATATACATCTCATGAGTCAGTTTTGAACTGATTCTGCAGTTTTTGGTTCACTGGATTCATTCTTTGCAAATGGTTGACTTGTGATTTTCTTCTGTATTGTATCAGCATGTCTACTTAATGATTCATTCCTATGAAATTTACCTTGAAGGCATTTTTCTGCCAAGCGGTTCTCCCACCTACCCAAGCACTGGTTCTTTGAGAAGCAAGATGCTTTTGAAAGAGATGCAATGCCAATTTCTTATTTTTATTTTTAAAAAAAGTATCGGCCTAAAGGCCTGATTTAGTCATCTTACCCGGTTCTCAATGTTCTTGGTCAAAGCACAGGTTTTATTTAACCTGAAGTAAATTAATAATCCCCCTGATAATCCTCAGGCAGTAATATGGATCAGAAGATGCACCCCAGTGCTCTCTGAAAATTTTACTCTAGTTCTGTTACTGTTTCTGTGAACGACTTCATGTGTGCTTATAAATCCTGTACAGTAGTTTGTTTCATTTACAACAGCACTGGAAAAATAGTGAAATTTAATAAAGGGCAAAGAATCATATACTGCACCTTTATAATACTTATTTTATATTAAGTAACAGTGCTTCAGAATATTTACCTAGGTTTCACAACATCTTGTAAAATTGGTTGGTTGCAAACATTGTTAAATATCTTCCCTCACATTAGTATGTGCCATTTAGCTAACAATATGTCAAATAAGTATCTTATTAAACCTTAAATTAAACCTACGTTGGCAAGATGTACAGTAGCTTACTATATTAGAAATGAGCAAAATCGTCTCCAATAAGTACAGAACAGATTTCCTAAGCTTAAGGAAAAAAAAAAACTAATTATGAAAGCTGTGTTCATTTATTTTTTGTTGGACAGCTATTTATTGGGAGATCTTTCAGGCAGTTCCAAGATGTTTGCTTTTAGTAATAACTGCAGCTAGAATTATATTTGCACAAAATTGGAAAAGTAAAGAGATCCCTACGGATGAGAATGTGATTAAGAAAATATTAGAATTGCAGAAATATATAGATTGACACTTGCAATTAAAGAAAAGGAAGAGTCTGATTATTATAGTATATGGGAGTTATTTTATCAATGGTTAGAGAATAAATATGAAAATTAGGAGTAAAAGCAGATGAGTGAAATGTGGAAAATGTATTAATATAGTTAAATAAATTAAGAAGAGGATTGTTATAATAGTAGTTATGTTATATGTATCAGTATTAATTTAAGATTAGATAAAATAATGAACATGGCTATGAATTTTAATTGTTATTGCACAAAATATTGGTACCCAACAGACGACACACTGTTTAATGGAAGATGGAATGTTTGTTGCTCTTCTCTGCACTCTTTCTAGAGTCTTGCCTTTTTTTTTATATCGTAGCAACCAAAATTGGATACAATATTCCAAGTGTGTATATTCCAATATTCAATATTCCATGTGTTTATTTCTTAAGAATGGTTATGGAGTTTTGCACCTTTGCGTTTTTCTTTCCAACTTCCTGCTTATTTAAAGTCAATCGTATTACAATTAAAGACAGAGAGAAAGAGCAGAGAATTTGTCTCGGTGGTGGAAAGATGTCCCAAGGCATCATGGGTACTTGAGAGACTGCCTGCTGCCAATTACCTCCCAAAGACCCATTAGATCACACAGATTAGGCCTCCTCCGGGTTCCGTATACTAGCCAATGTCATCTGGCTACTACCCGGGAGGGCCTTCTCTGTGGCGGCTCCGGCGCTTTGGAACGAGCTCCCCGCAGAGATTCGGACCCTCACCTCTCTCCAGGCCTTCCGAAAAGCGGTTAAAACCTGGCTGTGTCGGCAGGCCTGGGGTCGATGAGTTCCCTTCCCCTCTCGAATCGTGTGGCTGTTGGTTGTTTTAAATGCCCTGTACTTTTTGTTGTAGTTCTTGTGTTTCCCTTCCCCTCCTTGGGTTTGTGCGCCACCCTGAGTTCTGCCGGGAATAGGGCGGCATATAAATAAAATGAACCTTGAACCTTGAACCATTTTGTCAGTCTTTGGTTCAAGTCATATTGAGCATCTTCTTTTTTCCCCCCATTCACTACCAAAGGCTGTATTTGCACCACATGCAATTCACTCTGATGAATGAATTGACCCAGTTTCTGCATCAAAACCAACAACTAAAGAAATAGGCTGGGTTCACGAAAATGCTAAGCAACCCACCCACCCCCAAAAAAGAGAGCGAGAAATAAATCAAAATGTAAATCGGCTTGGCTTGTTATGTGGCTGTGAAGTCTTTAAGTAATTTGTTCAAGATTGTAGTGTGAACACACCAAATGTGTATATGCAGGTGGATTAATGCATTTCACACAGGGCCCAGCTGGGAGGAAAAAAATACCGTGAAATGAAAAGAAATGAAAAAAGGAAGGAAAACAGCTGAGCCAGAATCTCCAAAACCTTCCAGTGAGAATATCTCACAGTACAGAAATTTGCACACAATAAGTATCACTATTAAAACACATATTCGGATGCACAGATGGATAGTAACCAGTTTAAAGCCAATTCAGAAAGTAGGCTAGATGTATTCAGACAATAGAGCCATTAGTGTTTCCCAGTGCTTACAGCTTCATAGATTTGCCAAATCAAACTGGAGATGGTATTCAGCAGGTTCTGACCAGTTCTGGAGAACCGGTAGCAGAAATTGGGAGTAGTTCAGAGAACCAGTAAATACCACCTTGACTAGTCCCACCCCCATCTATTCTCTGCCTGCCGAGTCCCAGCTAATCAGGAGGAAATGGGAATTTTGCAGTATCTTTCCCCTGGATTGAGGAGGGAATGGGGATTTTGCAGTATCCTTCCCCTGGAGTTGGGAGGGATTGGAGATTTTACAGTATCCTTCCCCTAGAGTGGAGGGGGAATGGGGATTTTACAGTATCCTTCCCCTAGAGTGGGAAGGGAATGGAGATTTTGCAGTATCCTTCCCCTGGAGTTGGGAAGGAATGGAGATTTTGCAGTATCCTTCCCCTAGAGTGGGAAGGGAATGGAGATTTTGCAATATCCTTCCCCTTCCATGCCCACTAAGCCATGCCCACCAAGTTAGTTAGAAAGCTGAGATACATGAGAGAGAGAGAGAGAGAGAGAGAGAGAGTGTGAGTGATATAAATGAGAGAGATAGACAATAGATAGATGAGAGAGAGCGGGGAAGAGAGAGAGAGAGAGAATATATACTGTGGACAAATATATATGATAGACCCGTGATAGTGAACCTATGGCACCCATGCTGCAGGTGGTACACAGAGCCCTCTCTGCGGGCACGCAAACATTACCCCTGCTGCCTGTTTTTGGTCCCAGGAGGCAGCAGGGAGGCCTACTGGGTCCAAAATGGGGTGCGTGGGGAGCGTGGGGTGGGGTTTCATGTACACATGTGTGTGGGGCGGGGCACAGGAGGGGTGTCAGCATGCGACAACATAAAGGTTAGCCATCACTGTGATAAACAATGATAGATCAATAAACAGACAGGTAGATGATAGGCAAACAAACAGAAATGCCCATCCTTAATCTTTTCTTATAACCTTAGCAATACTGTGTCAAACAGTTCTTTTCTGTTTACCTTACTTCATTCCTGACAAGTGAGAAGATGAGTTAATATAAATGAAGTTGATGTTTCTTTCAGAATTTATAAGGGGTTCAGAGTTGCATCTCTTTGGTAGTGTTGAACAGATGGGATCTTTAACTTTTTTTAAAAAAATACAGCAACATGACCAATCGCCTATAATAAATTTTGGACTCTTTCCATATTCATGGGAGAATAATGATTCTGACCAGTGGTGGGATTCAGCCGTTTCGCACCTATTCGGGAGAACTGGTTGATAACTTTCTAAGTAGTTCAGAGAACCAGTTGTTGGAAGAAATCTCCTTTTGTTGTTTTTCCACTTTACAGGGCTAATCCTGTAAGGAAGGCAGGCAGGAAGGAAACATTCTGGTGTTGTTTCTAGCCTAATCTTTATTGACCTGCTTACAGAAACTGCCTCTCCGGTTAACCCTTATTACATTGTAATAGCTAAGGTGAAGCGTCCATCAACCTGAGTGACCTTGAGTTGGCCATGCCCACCCAGTCACATGACCACCAAGCCCCACCTACCCAGATGGTCATTAGGGCAAAGAACCAGTTGTTAAATTATTTGAATCCCACCACTGATTCTGACCTTCAAGAAGTGGTCAGATAACCCCAGATGAAACGGTCATTCTCCAAAACCTAGTGAAGGTGAATGTTCTGTGCTCCCATGAGACAATGTGAACAACTGACTTGGTTGCATGTGGGATCTTTCTTTTTTTAAAGTTTTACAAACTCATGTAGAACAGACCCAACTTTTTTTAAAAAAAAATAATCTCATTAATGCAAGCAACACATCAGTAAACCTTATGGATGAAATGAACGAAGCTAAAAGGACATTCCCTTTGCACAATGACCTAGAGCTGTCATGGCTAACCTTTTTTGTTGTTGGGTGACAAAAATGCAGGTACGTGTGTGCAATAGCGCACACATGTGCTGGCACCCATAATGCAAAGTGCCCCATCACATGCACATGTGTGCAGACACCCCTACCCTCCCTCCACATGTGCCGCACTGCTCGCTTCCAACCTGAGCTTGTTATTTCCTCCAAGGGGCTGGGGGAGGCCGTTTTCACCCTCCCCAGGCTTCAAGAAAGCTTCTGGAGTCTGGGGAGGGTGAAAAATGGGCCCAACGGGGAGGGGGAGGGGGAAAAAACAGCCTCTCCTGCCTCTCTGGAGGCTCTCCGGAAGCCGGAAATGGATCATTTCCGAACTTCCAATAGTCCCATTGGGCTCGTTTTTCACCCTCTACAGGCTATGGAGGTTTTTCTGAAGCCTGGGGAGGGCAAAAACAGCCTCTCCCAGTCAGTGGTGGGATTCAAATAATTTAACAACCGGTTCTCTGCCCTAATGACTATCTGGGTAGGTGGGGCTCTGTGGTCATGTGACTGGGTGGGCGTGGCCAACTCAAGGTCACTCAGGTCGATGGGCGCTTTGCCTTAGCTATTACAATGTAATAAGGGTTGACCAGAGAGGCAGTTTCTGTAAGCAGGTCAATAAAGATTAGGCTAGAAACAACAGTAGAATGTTTCCTTCCTGCCTTCCTTACAGGGTTAGCCCTGTAAAGTGGAAAAAAATAAAAGGAGATTTCTTCCAACAACTGGTTCTCCCAACTGCTTGGAAAGTTAACAACAGGTTCTCCCGGATAGGCGCGAGCTGGCTGAATCCCACCACTGCTCGCGGTCCTCCGGAAGGCCGAAAATCAGCTGGCGAGCATGCACATCTGCGCTGGAGCTGACAGCTTGTGTGCTGGCAGTTATGGCTCCATGTGCCACCGGTTCGCCATCATGGACTTAGAGCTTCTGAATTTCAGCTAGTTTTAAAATTAGCTTTTATTGTGAAATAGAGTTCCTGGAGGTACCTGGGTCATCCCACTAGTGCATTTACCCTAGCCTGCAAAAACTATCTATGCTCTGCTTTAAGAGCACCCAACTTTGGAGAAAGGGCTGCTCAAAAACTGAACAAATTATGTATATAGAGTTTTCCTCCCCTTGCACACATAGAAGCACATACCCTACCAGCACGCACTCACATTTGCGTTCAATAGTCTCCATAGTCTTTACTGGGAAGAAAAGGGAAGACCACCCCTCACTGCTGTGCCCCATGCCTGCCTCCCCAACAAAGAAAGTTAAAAGTGGCTAACTACCACCATTGGGAGTTTTCAATCACTTTGATAGGAAGAATGGGGAAGAATAACAGAATAACAGAGTTGGAAGAGACCTTGGGCATCTTCTATTCCAACCCAGAGGTGGGTTGCTAATTTTTTTTACTACTGGTTTGGCTGCGCTCCGGCACACACTCATGTGCGACACTTCTGCACATGCGCAAAAGCTTCTGCGCATGCACAGAACTGTCCAGGTGAGTGGGTGGAGCTGCCTGCCACCACTACTACTGGTTCAGCTGATCCGGACCAAACCAGTAGCAACCCACCCACCCCTGCTCAAGCAGGAAACCCGATACCATATCAGACAAATAGTTGTGCAATCTTTTCTATTAAAAAAACCCCATCCAGTGTTGGAGCATCCACAACATCTGGAGGTAAGTTGTTGCACTGGTTATTTTAATTGTCGGGAAACAAGCCAAGGTGGCGCAGTGGTTAAATGCAGCACTGCAGGCTACTGCTAGATCAGCAGGTCAGCGGTTCAAATCTCACCGGCTCAGGGTTGACTCAGCCTTCCATCCTTCCGAGGTGGGTAAAATGAGGACCCAGATTGTTGGGGGCAATATGCTGACTCTCTGTAAACCGCTTAGAGAGGCCTGAAGGCCTATGAAGCGGTATATAAGTCTACTGCTATTGCTATTGCTATCCTTATCTCTAGGTTGGTTCTTGCATTGATTCTCTCCTTATTTCCTGGTTGGTTCTCTTATTGCAATTGGTTTTGGCTTCAAGTACTTTGGAGAATAGGTTGACCCCACTCTTCTTCTTTCTGGCAGAACCTTAGATATTGGAAGACTGCTATCATGTTTACCCTAGTCCTTCAATGAGTCTATTCAAGTAATTGAGTCTATGAGTCTATCCAAGTAATTCGAGGCCCAACCCACTCAGCGGGACACATGCTTGACCTTGTATTTCTCTCGGAGCAGTGGATTTGTGATCTTGGTCTGAGGGGGAGCGACATCATACCCCTGTCGTGGTCAGACCACTGCCTACTGAGGCTCGACTTCCGGAGGCCAAACCCCCACTGTAGGGAGGAGGAACCGACCAGGTGGTTCCGCCCCAGGCGCCTTATGGAGCCGTCAAGGTTCCAGACAGAGCTTAGGGTTATTCCTGACACTCTCGCCCACAGTCCGGTGGAGACTCTGGCTGCTGCGTGGCACTCGGCAGCGTCGGAGGCCCTCGACCGGATTGCGCCACTGCGGCTCCTCCGAGGCAGCGGATCCCGGAGACCCCCTTGGTTTACCGAGGAACTCCGGGAGATGAAGCGCCGGAGGAGATGCCTAGAGCACCGTTGGAGGTCCGATAAGTCCGAATCGAACCGAGCAATGGTAACCACCTGCACCAGGGAATACACCAGAGCACTTAGGGCAGCAAAAAGATCGCACATAGCCACCCTGGTTGCATCCGCTGAGTCCCGTCCAGCCGCCCTGTTTAGGATAACCCGCTCCCTATTGAACAAAAGGGAGGCGGGGGAACCCTTGCAGGGCAGGGCTGAAGAGTATGCCCAATTCTTAGCGGACAAAATTGCTCGGTTTCGGTCGGACTTGGACTCCACCCCCGCAGTTCCAGCCGAGGCACAGGGGGACCAAGTAGAACAGCTCTGGGTTGAGTTTCAGGACGTTACCCCCGGGGATGTGGACAAGGCCATGAGAGCTGTAAGTACCTCCACCTGTGTTCTGGATCCGTGTCCCTCATGGCTGGTTACGAACTGCAGTGAGGTGACACGAGGCTGGATCCAGGCGGTCGTGACCGCCTCCCTTCGGGAGGGGAACTTCCCCGCCGCACTGAAAGCGGCGGTGGTGAGACCCCTCCTGAAGAAACCATCTTTGGATCCAGCTGTTCTTAATAGCTATCGTCCTGTCTCCAACCTTCCCTTTTTGGGGAAGGTTGTTGAGAAGGTGGTGGCCTTTCAGCTCCAACGGTCCTTGGAGGAAGCAAACTACCTAGACCCCTTCCAGTCAGGCTTCAGACCCGGTTACAGCACAGAAACCGCTTTGGTCGCATTGATTGATGATCTCTGGAGAGCCAGAGATGAAGGACATTCCTCCATCCTGGTCCTCCTTGACCTCTCAGCGGCTTTCGATACCATCGACCATGGTATCCTTCTGCGACGACTGCGGGGGGTGGGAGTGGGAGGCACCGTGCTACGGTGGTTCTCCTCCTACCTCTCGGACAGGTCGCAGTCGGTGTTAGTGGGGGGGCAGAGATCGTCCCCTAGGCCCCTAAATTATGGGGTGCCTCAGGGTTCGGTCTTATCCCCCCTGCTATTCAACATCTACATGAAACCGCTGGGAGAGATCATCCGCAGGCACGGGATTAGATACCATCAATATGCGGACGATACTCAATTGTATCTGTCCGCCCCGTGCCAACTCAATGAAGCGGCAGATGTGATGAGCCGGGGTCTTGAGGCCGTTATGGACTGGATGAGGGTTAACAAGCTTGTGCTCAACCCAGAAAAGACCGAGTGGCTGTTGTGTTTTCCTCCCAAAGATTTGACTAATATTCCAACACTCAGGCTGGGGGGTCAAATTTTGCACCCCTCAGAGAGGGTTCGCAACTTGGGAGTCCTCCTGGATCCACAGCTGTCATTTGACCACCACCTAACGGCTGTGACCAGGGGGGCATTCGCCCAGGTTCGCCTGGTGCGCCAGTTGCGACCCTACCTGAATCGGGAGGCTCTCACAACAGTCACTCGGGCCCTTGTGATCTCTAGGCTGGAATACTGCAATGTGCTCTACATGGGGCTGCCCTTGAAGAGCATCCGGCGGCTTCAGCTAGTTCAGAACGCAGCCGCGCGAGTGATTGCGGGTGCACCTCGATTCACCCGCATAACACCCATCCTCCGCGAGCTGCGCTGGCTGCCTGTCGATCTCCGGATGCGCTTCAAGGTGCTATTAATCACCCATAAAGCCCTACATGGCAGTGGATCTGGATACTTGAGAGACCGCCTTCTGCCAATTACCTCCCTGCGACCAATAAGATCCCATAGACTAGGCCTCCTCCGTATTCCATCGGCCAGCCAGTGTCGGCTGGCAACCACAAGGAGGAGGGCCTTCTCAGCAGTAGCCCCGGCCCTTTGGAACGAGCTCCCCGTGGAGATTCGTACCCTCTCCACCGTCCAAGCCTTCCGCATAGCCTTGAAGAACTGGCTCGCCCGTCAGGCCTGGGGATAAGGATAGTTACCCCTCCCGAATGATGAATGTATGTTGCCTACCATTTTATTACATGTCTTCCATCTTGATGTTTGTGTTCCCCCCTTCCCAGTTTTATGTGAGCCGCCCTGAGTCCCCTCAGGGAAAAGGGCGGCCTACAAATTCTAATAAAACTCAAAACTCAAACTCAAACTATTCTACTTTTGCTTTCTTGAAAACAGAGATGAGATCATTTAGCCCACTAAGGGGCTTATAGAATTATGTAACTATTATTATCTGGAGGCTAAAACATATGATGAATGGCTGTAGGAACTGGGCATGGCTAGTCTAGTGAAGAGAAGGGTCGGGGAGACATGATAGCAGTGTTGCAATATTTGAGGGGCTGCCACAGAGAGGAAGCTATTTTCCAAAGGATCCGAAGGCCAGTCAAGGAATAATGGATGGAAACTGATCAAGGAGACATTCAACCTAGAAATAAGGAGAAATTTTCTGACAGTGGGAGCATCAATCAATGGAACAGGAGTTGCTTTCGGAAGTTGTGGGAGCTTCATCACTGGAGGATTTCAAGAAGAGACTGGACTGCCATCTGACAGAAATGGTGTAGGGTCTCCTGCTTGGGCAGAGGTTGAACCAGATGACTTACAAGGTCCTTTCCAACTCTGTTAATCTGCTAAATCTCTCCTTCCAAGCTTTTCTTATATGACCAGAGTTGGTTTTGCAAGAAAAATATAGATCCTTGATAACGGCATTTGTTGTTGTAGTCCCATACCAAGTAATGGACAAAGCTAGACTGAATGGATTGCCACTTTTCTATATTTTTAGTTTTATATTTTTATTTTTTATTAACAAACATGTAAAATACACACACACAAAACTTAGACGTACACCACATTTACACAATATAATATGAACAGGAGCTTCCTGTTCTTTCTAATAGCAATTATCAATCGATACCGCTCACCTTATATTATTTCCCTTCTATTGTATTTCATTCGGATTTCACCATTCTTAACCCTCTTATTTTACTCATAACTATTATTTTTTGAGTTTTGTTATATTCCTTCATTGATTCTTGTTTCTTTCCTCCATCCACCTATACCATTTATCCCATATCTGGTAGAATTCTGTTTCTTCTTTCCCCTGGATTTCTTTAGTTAGTTTGTCCATTTCAGCACAATCCATAACCTTTCTTATTATTTCATCTTCTCTTGGAATTAATTTGTTTTTCCATTTCTGGGCAAAGGCCGCCGTAATTATATGTAGTATTAAACACTGGATTTCTTTTTTGTATTTCGCAGACATTATTCCTAGTAAAAAAAACTTCAGGTTTCCATTCTATTTTAATCCCTGTTATTGCCTCCAGCCAATTTTTGATCCTTTTCCAAAAAAATTTAGCCTCCTCACAGGTCCACCATAAATGGTAATGTGTTCCGTGTATTGATTCGCATTTCCAACATTTTGGGGAGGTATTTGTTAAGTTTTTAGCTAACTTTTTTGGTGCCAGGTGCCATCTGTAGAACATTTTGTACTGGTTTTCCTTGCATGCAACCGATAGTGTCATTTTTAAGTTTGTATTTTTAGTTTTATACTTTGGTTTGAGCCCATAAAAAGCCTGTGCTGGTCAGGTTAACAGTATGGCCAGGATGATCATACATTCAATAATGTATGATTAAAACCATTAAGCCCCAACGACAACAAAGCTATCACCATTAGAGAAAGGACATTGCTCAACCAACCTCACAATTGCACATTTCCTTTCCCCTGTGACCCTCCAACATCTGAGTCTCAACATTTCCTGGAACTGTTCGGCAATGTTCTCATCGGATCAGGCTTTTATATGGCAGGGTTAATTGGGTGGACGCTAATTTGAGATTAGGGATCCAACATGCGCTACATTTAATAGTTTAGCGCATATTTGTTAGCTTCGGAGGACTTCCAAGTATTGCTACCTGGCCTTTGCTTTCGGGGTGCAAAGTGTTACGCAGCCTTACATGTATCACATAATTTGCTGCATTTGACTATCTGTTTGTGTTCAGAAGAAATGGTAGGACCAGCTGTCAAAGCAAAAAAATTTAATGCATGATGTTAAACACACCACATGCTGCGTCTGACATGCTAGGGCCCTAGATATTTTTAATAGTTTGTTGCAAGGGAATTAGCCAAACATTGGGTTAAAATGTCATCTGCAGCATTTACCATCTGTTGTTCTGGCAAGAGCTTATTTCACCTTGACTTGCTCTGCTTGTAGAATAATGATAACCTATTGTAGCAAATTCCACAGAGCAACCTGAAATTTCTGACTGGATTTAGGCCAGCTGAAAGAGGATAAATATACAACTGTGCACCAAGTGATTACTCTCAGTCATTGCTCCCAAGCTCCTGCACATCATCAAGTTTATTTTTCTTGAGGCTGTTTCCCTGTCTGAGGGGGGGAAAATGCCCCTTATGAGGGGAGAAGTAGGTCAACCCTGAATTGAGCCCAAAAAACAATAATAATCCCTGTCTTGTTTTCTTTTGCTAAGGCCACCAGGAGTCACCAACTTCTGAAACATGATTTGTAAGGACCATAATTAACATTGGAGTCCCACTGTTGTTTGTATACTTATGCCTGTTATAAATCAGGTCATGATGTCAGCTTCCACTGCTTGGTCACATTCTGTCCTGTTACAGCATAATGGTTTCCCACCTTGGGTCTCCAGATGTTGGACAACCCATTCCTCTTATCCTCAACTAATACGGTTAAAGGATGATGGGAGCTGTAGCAGGAGTGAGTTGCTACAGGCATTACTGCTGGTTTGGTGTGCAGAACTTTTTGCTCCGTGGGCGTGCGCATTTGCACCTAAAAAGGTCTGCGCATGCGCACAATGCTAGAAAAGGAAACAAAATTACATTTTTTTCCAAATGAAGATTGTTCTGCGTATGCATAGAACCTAAAATCAAGATGGCGTCACCGAAGATAGAACCGGTTTGGGGGCATGGCAGGACGAGTTACTACCTACTCGGCCAAACTGGTTCGAACCTGTAGAAATGTTGGAGTGGAAATAAATACCTGTTGTGGCCCAGCAGAAGCCGTTAGAACTGCCACCAGACTCCAACTGCGAGGGGCCCTATGAGTCGGCTCTGGAGGATGTGGAGGACCCTGGACAGGGTTCCAACTCCAAGCAGGGTGCAGAGGGTCTGGTTGGCCACCAGGAGGCACCTGACCCTTGGACCAGTGGGGAGGAGACAAGGGAGAATGAGCCAGATGCCAATAGTGAGTTGTTCCTGGATGCACGGCATCGAAGAGCTACTAGGCATCAGGAACAGTTGCGCAGTTACAGGAGGTAATTGCACTCAGCTGGTGGTCATTAGGCTCCTCTCCAGACTATAAAAAGACTCCTTGTGCACACGCCCCTCTTTGCAGAAGTCAACACAGGATTGAATGTCAGAGGACATTACTGTGAGCTTGGCAGGCTGGATTGCTGCCAAGCCTTATCTGTGTTTATTGCTGCCCAAGCTTATCTGTGACGGTTTGCTGCCAAGGACCTGTCTGTCTGTTAATTAAATGCCGTAACTTATCTCTGGCTCAGAGTGTGTGTTGGTGTGGGACGAGGGGGGCTAGGAAAAATACACTAATAAATACTACCTGATTTGGTGGTATGTATAGATACATGATGGCAAACCTATGGCATGCGTGCCAGAGGTGGCACCCAGAGCCCTCTCTGTGGGCACATGCGCCATTGCCAGCTACTCTCCTTGTTTCTGGTGCATGCATTCACACACCGGCTAGCTGGTCTTCAGGTTTTGGCCGCTCCAGCATTCTGGTTTGGGCACTCAGTGTTCTGACCCAGACTTCCTTAGAAAGTCTTAGTCCCAATGAAGCTTCTTTTATTTACACAACTGTGAATTCCTTTCACAGTCAGCAAGGCTTATCAAACCATCTTTCAGAGGAATGTTTAAGAGCGCTGCAAGATAACTAGTGTCCAAACATAGACCAAAGCAAAACTTGGCACAGGGTTTCTCACAAACAGAACTTTCCAGACCAATGAATGAATGGTTTCCCACAAAAGCCCACTCCCAGTTCATTCCTCTTTTGTTTCCTATGGGAGGGGCCAATCACCCCCAAGGTGTGATTTTACTCATGAGTTGACCCTGCTTTCTTAGTCGTTCTTGTCTTCCGGCAGCTCTGTGCAGGCACACACTGGGAACAGGCTCCAGCTGTTCCTCTGCCTCACTGCTGTCTAGCTCCCTCTCTGCCTCCAACGCAGAGTCCTCTTCTGAGCTTTCCTCAGTCCTCAGGACTGGCCCATGTTCCTCCCCAACCTCCTCACTGTCCGACTATGCTGCCAGATTCGCAGACCACCAGCAGACCACAACACTCATTGTCATCACATCTGTTTTTGACGCAGATGGTCCTGCGCATGCGCGGAAGTGGCAAGGGCAAGCTAAGCGAGCACGGTCACATGGCTAATGAACCAGTAGCAAAGGTAAGTTGATTTCACCCCTGCACCTTAGGCATGAACCCAACTGTGTGACCTTGAGCCGGTCCCTTTCTCTTACAGCTAGAAAGAGGAAGGCAATGGCAAACCACGTTCAAACACCTTTGCCAAGGAATCGCCGGGGATATGTCCAGGCAGTTGCCAGGAGTTAATACTGACTAAAAGCTCAACAACAATAAAAGCCCAACAAAAGAGGTTCTAGCAAAAGAGGTATGTTAACACCGGTTGGATATGTGACATACTAATAATACTGGTTGTTCCTGGGAAAACAGTGAGGAATTACATTGCATTTGTGTATGATTTTTTTCTAGTGAACTTTGACAGTGCAATTAAAGCTGACAGTAAGAGGCTGGATACAAAGGCATTTGTGTGTGTGTGTGTGTGTGAGAGAGAGAGAGAGAGAGAGAGAGAGAGGGAGGGAGGGAGGGAGGGAGGGAGGGAGAAGCAGTTCAAAATAAGCGAAGATGGCATGCCTCAATTGGCTGCAACATACATTTATTCTTTCTTTTTTAACCTTGACTGGTTATCATATGTCAGACCCTTTTGTCATGCATGCACAACAGCGCATGGACACACCCATAATGCAATGCATGCATGAAACTCCCCCGCACCTCCATGCATGCACAACTCGCTGTGTGTGCCCCACCCCCTGTGCATGTGTGCGTGACCACCCTGAACTCCCCCACTTCCACACATGCATGCATGACCCTTCCATGTACACACACCTCCTGCCCCCATATGTGCCCATCCCACGCATGTGTGGCAGAGACCCCAAAACCAGCTGGCCAGCGGGTGGTAGGCACGCATTCACGGTGGAGCTGAGCTGGGCTGGCAGTTTGTGCGCCCGCAGAGAGGGCTCTGCATGCCACCTGAGGCACTCGTGCCATAGGTTCGCCATCACAGTCACATGTTATTCCCCTGTGCTTTAAACATTTCACCTTCGCCATCAAAAACCAAATCTTATTTACCAAAAGGGAACAGGGGCCGAAATTTAACACCATCCTGCCCCTCCCTCACTAGAAGAGGAAGATGAATTTCCTGTCTGCCTCTTTTGCAGTATTCCCAGGGAATCTAAGACAACCTTCTCATTTCAGAGTTAAATAATTTACCGAAAAGCCTAGTCTTCTTTTCAGGATCGATTCAGTAGAGGTCACCAGAAGGCCAATGCCAACTTTAGTTAAAATCACAAGCCTCTTGTGAAGTTGAATATTCCCTGCCCAATAAACCGAGCGGAAAGGATCTCAAAACATAAATCCACACCGCCTTTATCGGAGCAGAATCTATCTATTTCTCTATTTCTCTCCGCATGTGTGTAGGTATGAGACACACAGGGAAAAAATAATAATAAACCCAGCCTCCTTATTTGAAAACGAAGTTCAGAAAGAAAGCCTGCTTTATTCCAATTATAATTCTTTCTATATCGTTGTAAGAAAGGGCCAGAAACTATAATGACTTCTCTTTATTACTTTTCGGGCAAGGTGGCCTAGAATTTCTCATAACAAATTTTGCAGCTTTCCTTCCACTTTAATAATAATAATAATAATAGAAAAACATCCAGAGGCACAAATTCCTGGTGTGTTTATTTCCTTTATTTTAAGCAAATAAGTCCGAGCGACAACAGGAAGATGGTCCATAGGAGACCTTTTGGTATCCTTAAATCAGTTAATTTGGGGGGTTCGTTGCTTTGGGACTATGAAGATTTTGAAGTAACTCTCAGTGGCGGGTTTCACATTTTGTTACCACTGGTTTGCCCCGCACATGCCCCTCTCGCTTCGTGCATACTCCTTCCACACATGTGCCCAGCCTTTAGCATATGCTGCTAGTGTGCGCACCTTCCGCGGATGCACCCAGGCTAAAAACATGCCTAAATAGGACAGTATAGAGCCAGGGCGGGTGGGTGGACGCATGTGTAGAAGCGGTAGCAGAAATCACCAACCTGTGATTTCCACTACTGGTTCGGGCGAACCAGTCCGAACCGGCTGAATACCATCTCTGCTAACTCTCTTCTGTTTGTCCAAAAGGTGCTTTTTTTCAACTGGTGGGTTTCTGGCATGTTTTTTGAAGGTGTTGAGCTGAAGAAGCTTCTTGGATGAGCAGCGATACATCTTCAAAGAAAAACCAGAAAGTCCAGTTGTCTCTTGAAAAAAAGCACCTTTAGGATTACCATGACCTGGATGACTGAGAATCTCCATAGACATCTCTTCAGTTTCCATCACTTCTACTAGCTGAAGCTAGAAAGCAACACAGAATAGGTGCAATAGGTGAATAGTATCAGTGGTGGGTTGCTGCCGGTTCAGATCAGTACATCTGTGCCGGTAGTGGCCTGGAGCAGCTGAGAGCATACCGGTATGGTGGTTCATTGGGCCCACCTGCCTGCCCGTGCTTTACAGCTGTATTTATGCCAAAAGACGCACAACGTGTGTGGTGCCTGAGTGAGCCCCAGCAAGCAGCTGGTTGTCGCAGGGGCGGTGGATTGCACATGTGTGCGCAGCACACATCAGGCACGTGCACAGCGCATGGCCGGTACATGTACAAACAGACTGCGATCGGCATACCCGTAGCGACGGTAAGAGCAACCCACCACTGTATTGTATGTTTAGAATGAGCGGATCTGAAATATTCCAAAACATAAATGGGACAATAACAATTTCCCCATTTCCATTGCAACCTATAGCATGTACACCCTGGTGGTCCCACAATTGGGCCCATGTTGTGCTGTGTTGTTAAGTGAAACATTTGTGAAGTGAGTTTGCCCCATTTTACGACCTTTCTTGCCCCAGCTGTTCCGCGAATCAGTGCAGTTGTTGAGTTAGTAACCTGGTTGCTAAGTGAATCTGGTCTTCCCCGTTGACTTTGCTTGTCAGAAGGTCACAAAAGCAGATCACATGACCCTGGGATACTACAACCGTCATAAATATGAACCAGTTGCTAAGCATCTGAAATTGGATTATGGTGACCAAAGGGAGACTGCAATGATCGTGTGAAAAATGGTCATAGGTCACTTTTTTCAATGACATTGTAACATTGGTCACGAAGTCAACTATTGTAGGTCCAGGAATTCCTGTATAGTAGCTGTTTTTATGATGGGTCCGGCAGGTATCATATTCCAAATGCCATTCTGGGATGCAGCTTTCCCACCCATTCTTGCCTACTTCCATTATTTTCTTTGTATACTCCCTTTCTGGGTTCATTCTATGTTTTGGTCTACAAAACCCTACCATACATAGAACCTTGTTAACTAAGCCAGAGGCTTGCTAACTTTTTTTTTTTTTTTGTACTCATGTGTCCTATCCCAAAATGAGAAATGAATTTGTGGTTTCTCTAGGAGGAGAACCAGTAATTATATATCAAGAGTTTTCAAACTTTGCAAATTTCCTCAGAAAGGGGTGGTGGGGGAGGTCCTGGAGTTCACTTTGGACTTAGTTCAATGTTTCCACTTTCCATGCATTAGCCTCATCAGCTGGTTTTAAAGATAGGAGAGGATAGGGTAGGGTAGGGTAGGGTGGGATCAGTGGTGGGCTTCAAAAATTTTTTAGAACCTCTTCTGTAGGTGTGGCCTGCTTTGTGGGAGTGGCTTGCTGGCCATGTGACTGGGTGGGAGTGGCTTGCCAGCCGTGTGACCGGATGGGAGTGCCTTGCCGGCCATGTGACTGGGTGGGCGTGGCCAACTGGTAAAACTCACTTAACAACGCTCTTGCTTAGCAACCAAGATGTTGGCTCAGAAACTCTGGCATTTGAAGCATGCAAGTCTTAAAGCTGTCAGGTTACAAGAAACTTGCACCCCTAACCCTTTAGAAAAAAAAACCAGTGGTGTTCAAACTTGACAGCTTTAAGACTTGTGGACTTCAACTCCCAGAATTCCTCCTCTTGCTCTTCATCTTGACGATGTGCGGACGGGCGGAGGGAGGGAGCTGGAACCAGTTCTAAACGGCACTGTAGATTTGTGGAACCTCTTCTATAGAAGAGGTTAGAACTGGCAGGAACCCACCCCTGGGTGGGATGGGATGGAATGGGACAGGACAGGACAGAAACTGGAAATAGAAATAGAAATCAGAGCAGAGCAAAAAAAAAATCAGAGCAGAACAAAACAACACAGAGCAGAGCCTAACAGAACAGAACAGAACAAAAGAGAACAGAACACTTTGTTTGGCCAACTGTGATTAGACACACAAGCAATTTGTAAAGATTTATAAGGGCACTTCACAAAGCTTGTTAGCATGCAAAGTATTCTCTGGGAGAATTGATTGCTTGGATGACTTTCCCTGGCTTTCTGTACATGTGTGAACCCAGATGGCTGTGGAATGGTCCCCATGGAAGCATTGTTTGTGCATGCACACTCATGCACATGAAGTGCAAGACAGCTTCAAGGTGAGTAGAAATTAACACCAAGATTAATATTAGACCAATCAAGCACTGAACTATTAAACTCAGACAATCTAACAATAAACAACGGCCTAATCAAGGAACTACCAAAACGCTCTCACTGACACTGACTTTATAAATAGAGAAAAACCCACTTTCTTTTTAGCACTGATGATGTTACCTAGTTGGGTAATGAAATGTGTGCAATAAAACAACCAAGCTTAGACAACACCAAGAACCCCACAGCCTCGAAGTAGCTACCGTATTTTTTGGACTATAAGTCGCACTGCTGTATAAGACGCATCAAGATTTAAGTAAGAAGAAAAGTTTTGTCTTCCCCAGCCCCCAGGAGCATTCTGCAGGCTTCAGCAGGGCTGGGGGGGGGAGGCAAAAACACCTCCATTTTTGTGAAAAACAGGTGGAAAATGGGCCATTTTTCACAAAAATGGGAGTATTTTTGCCTTCCCCCAGCCCTGCTGAAGCCTGCAGAGGGCTTCTGGGGGCTGGGGAGGACAAAAATGCCTCAGTTTTTGTGAAAAACGGACAGTTTTTTGCAAAAATGGGATGCAGAGGCAGGGCTTCGGGAAGTCAAAAATGGCTATATTCAGTGTATAAGATGCATCAACATTTCCACGCTCTTTGGGGGGGGCTGCATCTTATACGCCGAAAAATACGGTAAGTAGGTGGCTGTTTAACTTTTAAAGATGGAAGATTTCACTCCCATTAATGCTTTGTATATCCCCAGTTAATTCCTCTGTTATTCTGGGTTATGGTGGGTTGGTTTTCTTTTCTTCTAGATTTTTGAGAAGCAATTGGGAATTTAAGTTATCTGAACTGAATTATCACTCAGAGGTTAATAATGAATAAGTGTGTGATCTGTTATAGAGTGCAGAGGAAAAAAAAGAGAAAAAGATGTAAAATTGGGATGGACATTTTAAGGGAGAAAAGGGAGATTACGGGTGATGGTGATGATGCAGTGGGGGGAAAAAAAGGGTGAAATCAAGCTAAATTTTACCGCTGCTAAATTGAAAGCCGAATTTTAAAAAATGGTTTGTTGCCTTTAATGATCCATTATAATTCTTATGTTATCTATCTCTGCCTACTTTAGAATGGTCCAGCATAAACATTTCTGAACATTGCAACACAGTCCAGGGGTTTTTTTTGGGACAGTTTTGTTTTAATATACTTCTCCTTGAATATTTATATTTTGCATAGCTTTTCATCATTTCGGTATTTTTATCAGATTGCCTTGGGCTGCAACAACATCTCTGGTGTCCTTTAGCTGGCCTCCTCATTGGGATTTTGATTTTTGGAAAGGAGCACCCATTGCTCATATTCTCATCAAACCCTTCATTTGTAATGTCCCTGTCTAGATAAAGAGCACTCCGAATTTTCAAGGTCACCAGCGATAGCACTGCACAAGAGGAGAGGGCAGGTCTGTTCTTCAATCTTTCTCGTGTTGTCATGAAAAGCTTGCCACTTACAATAAATGTTGTGTGTTTGGACCGAGTGCAATGATGGCTAACCCTTTTGTCCTCGTGTGCCAAAAGTACAATACAATACAGTAGCAGAGTTGGAAGGAAACTTGGAGGTCTTCTAGTCCAACCCCCTGCCTAGGCAGGAAACCTTATACCAGCGATGGCGAACCTTTTTTGACTTGTGTGCCATAAATGGGGGTAGCGCAGGGGGGTCGTGCATGGGCATGCCGCGCCCATAATGCAATGTGCGACACCACCACCCAGTGCGCATGCACGCACTACAGGTGCGACACCCCCATTTTTTGTATCATTTTTTTGCCCTCCCCAGGCTCCAGAGCCTGGGGAGGGCAAAAAAAGCTTCCTCCTCCCCCCCCAGAGGCCCTCCGGAGGCTTCAGGGACCTTCAGGAGACTACCCTGAAGCCTCCGGAGCACTTAAAATAACCCTCTGAGCAAACCGGAAGTCCGTTCCCAAACTTCCAGTTTGCCCATAGGGCTGGTATTTTGCGCTCTGGAGGCTTCAGGGAAGCTTCAGTGAAGCTCATGAAGGCTCCAGAGGTCCTCCAGGGGGTGGGGGAAACATAAATGTGTATAGAAGATGTCCTCTTTTAGGGACTGCCTCGTTTAGCTATCCTTTGCAATTTTAACAGTGATGGAAAAATCACTTTATGGCCATTCCTCCCTTTTACAACCTTCTTCCATCTGAAAAAGCAAAGCAAAGGGAAGATAAAGTAAGATCATAAGCACAATTGTTATTTCACCTAGCAACCAGATTGTCAGGGTAATGAAGATTTAATAGCTGACCAGCTGTAAACCGAGATGGTGAAAGGAGAGTGAGTCAGCAGAGTTACTGCCACTTTAAGTACCTGTCTTTATAAGGAAGGTCATGTGAGGTCGTATCTCTCTCCTCCGTTCTATCTACATTGTAGTTCTCCATGTAGAGTAGAAGATTGATTGATTGCTTGGTATTTGCCTAACGTGTATGTATATAGACGTCTTTTATATAAACCACTCTAGAAAGACAAAACCTCTGTATTTTGCTCCTGGGTTGTCTCAAAATAGTAGCCATGCTGTAAACACTCTGACACAGATTGCTTAATGACCAAGTTGCCGATTCAGTTGTGGTCACTAAACAAGGATTACCTGTATAAGTATGCTCGAAGACATCCCTGTTTGGGAAGATAGTGCATGGAAATAAAGTCACATGAATAATATTGGAGGAGCTGACTAGGATAGGATTGATAATTGGTAATGTATTAATATAGACTCGTACCACCGAATCTTGGGAAATGTAGTTCAGTTGGAGTATTGAACTGGCCAACCCTTCTTATGGCATGCAAAGTTAAAAAAAAAGTTAATATCAGGCTGTAAATTTATCAGGAATAGCAGGACTGTAAGTGATATTACAAAGTTGAACAACATCCAGAATGCAGCAATGACAAACTATGCCCATATCGAACAATTAGCTTATTTAATTAAGCATGCAATTTTTTCTTAAACTTATTTATTGGCCCAAAATCTGAGTTATCGCATGTATATCAAGCTAAATTAAGCCAACTCTTAAAAATAGAAAGAAAGCTTGAGGACACAATTGCGGTTTATCCTTGAAGTCCATCTCAAAAGATAACATCCTTCTTGTTCCAGATTCAGCTGACTCACGTTGCAAACTGCAGTGTCCACTGCAGAAAAACCTAATGGGGCTTCACCATTATCACAATCACTGAAAAGCCTGCTTTGCTTTCCTCTGATTCATGAGATCGGTAGGTTGCATCTATGCGTTGCAACCGGTTAACAATTTGCTCTTGAAATAACTTCTTTTAGCCTCTTCTCCTGACTTTAAATTACACATGAAAAACACATGAAAAGAAGATTTTTAGCATTCTGTCTGGTTGTTGTCAGAGGTGGTATTCCGCCGGTTCGGACCGGTTCTGGCATACCGGTTCTGGCATACCGGTAGCGGAGAACTGGCAAATATCACCTCTGGCTGGCCCCGCCCTCCTGGCCCCGCCGTTTCTTCTCCTATATTCCCTTGTTTTTAAGCTCAGCTGATTCGTGCAGCAGAGTGAATTGCTGTACTTCAGCTGAGCTAAAAAACAGCTCAGCTCACCAGCACTGACACCGAGGGTGTTTTTTTTTTAATGCTGCACACGCATAGATGTGAAGCGTGGGTGAATGCGCAAAGTACACTCTCATAGAACCGGTAGGAAAAGATGTGGAACCCCACCACTGGTTGTCATTGATTTTCCCCAAGTATAACTTCTGCTACTGTGACCTTCTTCCTCCTTCCTCTTTCTCAGCTTTCAAGGAATCAAAATCAAAGCAGAGCAAATGTTTTGACTATTTTCTTTTATTAGCGATCTCCTAATGGAATGTCTTTGTCATTTGGGAAAACAATATGATATATGTGATGACATTAAGTCTGCTTGATGCCTAAATTGGAACGAAGGGTTTGCTGAGTTAGCTTAATTCTGATTGGCTATTAGAATGCTTGGGGGTTTCCCCCCCTTTAGTTTATTTATTTAGCTGATTTATAGCTTGTCTTCCTCATTAATCTGGGCACTCAAGGTGGTTAATAATTAGCAATCAATTGTACAAAATAAACATTTGAAGTCATATATTAAACTCGGTGTAAACATCAACAAACAATTAAAGCATGGTGAATGGGATCCATCTTGGCTGTTCTTCTAAAGCAGAGATGGGGGACTATTGCCCCATTATGACTTGTAGACTTCAACTCCCAGAATTCCTGAGCCTACCTGGCTCAGGAATTCTGGGAGTTGAAGTCCACCAAAGGGCCATAGTTCCCCACCCCTGTTCTAAATAAAAGAGATTGTAAGCTCAGTGGAATTCCTAGACTATTTTGTAGCATCACAAGAGAATCTCTTTTGCATGGCATAATTATATCATTAGATTAATGCCTAACAGTGGGGAAAATCTTCGGAAGGTCTTTCCTAAACATTTGCAATGGGAAAGGCAGCAGTTAGACTATCACGCCCCAAGCTATGTATAACAAGTGAAATTGTTTTCTGTCCCAATAATTTTGCAAGCAATACAGATTTTTTTTTTCAGAATAAGCATTGTGTGATTCTTGGACTTTGCAGGAATTATCAGTTTACTGCCTTATTTGACACCAATTGCCACTTCTAGTACTTTCTCAAATATAACTCCAAATACAGTGCATTGAATGACTTAAGACAAGATGTAAGCTAGGCATGGATAGCTGCTGCCAAAGTTGACAGCTCAAGAATTATTTTTCCCTGATACATTAGTTATAATTGCAAACATGTTCTTTGTCACAACCATCATCTGTAATTCAACCCCGAATTGAAGATGGATCATTCTCACATTGCAGGATTTCCACAGAGGGGGGCATCACATATTGTAACCACCGGTTCACCCAGAACCGAAAATATGAACGCAAACAGCATCAAAAAAATGGTGATTGTATAGGATGGTGTTTTGGCCCAGCAGGTGCTGTTGGAGCTACCACCAGACTCCGACAGCGAGGGGCCCTATGAGTCGGCTCTGGAGGATGTGGAGGACCCTGGACAGGGTTCTGACTCCGATCAGAGCACAGAGAGACTGGTTTGCCATCAGGTGGTGCCTGAGCCTTGGACCAGCAGTGGGGAGGAGACAAGAGAGAGTGATCCAGAAACCAGCAGTGAGTTGTTCCTGGATGCCCGGAATCGAAGAGCTAATAGGCATCAGGAACAGTTATGCAAGTACAGGAGGTAATTGCGCTCAGCTGGTGGTCATTAGGCTCCTCTCTAGACTATAAAAAAGACTGCTTGTCCGCACACCCCTCTTGCAGAAGTCAACGCGTTGACTAAAGAGAACTTTTGTAACTAACTTGGCAGGCTGGATTGCCTGCCAAGGTATGTCTGAGTTGCTGCCAAGATCCTTATCTGCTTGTTATGCTTGGCTTTCAGCCACCAAGATTTTGGTTTCTTGCTATTAAAGTACATTCTAGTTAAGCTTGTCTCGGCTTTTGTTACTGGACGGAGGAGGGGGTCAGAACAGGATGAGATAGTGCCAAGGCGAGTGGGTGGGCCCAGCCACTAGTCGGAAATACTGGTTTGCCCAAACCTGCCGACACCGGCAGCAGCTCACTTCTGGATTTCCATTTCAACAGGCTGAACCCCATGTCTCATTTTCCATTTTACCAATATGATCGTTGTCTTGTCTGAATGTGTTTTGACTTGTTCTCCCTCGTGCAGTCCTATTTTCAAATTTAGGCAAGGAACAACTGTTTGTTTGGAATTGCCCAGAGTCACTTTATTGCTGAGACACCCTTTGACCAAGATCATTTCTAGTGGAAATCATGTTTGCTTGCTTTGGCCACATCCACTTCTTGAGTGGGGTCTTAGCACATCTCACCCTGCAGCTGGAAAAAAAAAGTTATTAATCCATCATCTAAGAGCTATCCTGGAAAGTTTTATGGCAGCTGATGAATCTCAGCTAAAATTTCCACTCCGCTGTCTCAGTGACCGGACAAATGGTAGCTAAAAACAGCCCTGGCAAGAATCCCAGATATGCAAGGACCACTTTCCTTCTTAAAGAAATTGCTGGCTAGATTCTTGTTCACTTCCATCATGCATGGCAATGCATTAGGAGTGCCATTAATCTCCTTGGCCCAGACTAGTCTTCTCTATTTATAACCAGAGTACAGATGACATGCAGATCTCTTTGAAAGCCATGTAGGGTGGATGGAGAACATTCACATCTGGACGCTCATCGGACTTGTACATAGCGATGTCGGTCAAACTCATTCATCTGGGGATAAGCCATGAGTGTTGGAGATACTTCTCATGCTCAGCTCAAAGGAATTCTGGCCTTATTTTCTCATAGATCTCTATCCTTCGCCTAACCCCATTTTCTGAATTCCTAAACCCTTAATTCATCTAGCTTGGGAGATAAGTGGGAATGAGACACCATGTGCTTCGTTGATTTTGCAGTGAATAGCTTTCTTCTTTTTTTTTCCAAGCCACATTTGGCTTGAAAATGATCCGTGGATGATTCGCCAGTTTCATTATTCCCCTGGATCCTGATCCAGTAAAGTAGTCACTTTTATAGCAATGCATCATTATAAACTGGCATCGTTATCTTATTTCTCTGCCTCTACAAGCGATAGTCAATTAAGGATCCATTGGGACATTGAATTTGATGACATCATATAGTATGTTGTTCAACCAGATGTTTCCAGGAAGACAATTAGATGAATCAGGGATAGTTGCAGCTCTTTGAGTAAGTGTTTTAATGTCATAATTTCTATCTCTGCTAAACTTTCTTTTTTACCCCTAGCATTTCTGCAGTATTTTCTTTTGGATGAGCAACTAGACTAACCTGATCTCATTGTTCCACTAATTATTAGGCTGTCTTAATATAACACTTAACTCTAATAAACTCTATAAGTCTAATAAATTCATAAATTTCTATTTAGCTACAACCTCAGTGGTTATTTTCTTTCATTCCCTCAGGGTTTTCCATATATGATGTTTTTTTTCCTTATACACAAATATTTCTACAGTCAAGAATTTCTTTCCCATGTTTTGTTAAGATAATGTATAAATTAGAGCTTAGGCTGGGGGATTAAATTCAATTCTTCCTTTTTTCCTCCACCATTTATTTTCAAACCCATACTGACCTCTAGTGGGAAGAGACCTGTATAACCAAAACATCAATGTAGATCATTTCAAACTGAGAATTTATAAGAGTTTGTTCCTGAGTACAGAGGAATTACCCCCATCACATTAAAAATCGAGGTCAGAAACCATTCTTATGAGCATCTGAAAAATAACATCTGTTTAAATCCTTCAGGATCCCCCCCCCAGTCCTACTTCCAGTTGTTTTTCCCCTTTGATTTTTTAGTTTAAGACACCAGGGAGGAAAATAAAAGGGGAATGACAGAGAGGCATATGCATTTCTTCTGAAGAATCTTGGTTCTCCTGTTTTTTTATTATAGAAAACTAGCTGAACCCGGTGTTACCCGGGTATTTATAGATGTTGAAGTGTTTGTCTGACAGGGAGTCATTGAGAGGGGCTGTCTTCCTCCTACTCCCATGCCCATCATCCCTGCCCTCTCCATTCCTCTTCCCATACGCTCCTCTTTCCCACCCTGTCTACGATCCTGGCACTTTGTCTCAAATCCATCAGGCGCTTTCCCATTGGTCCACTGGAGGGCGAATGTCACGGCTAGCTTTCCAGAGGAAGTTGTGAAGGAACTGACATCACAAACAATTGCCACTCTAGGACACCACACTCGCTCTCCTTAACAGGCCAGGCTTTCCAGAGTTATGCTGGAACACACAGACACACAGACATACACACACCAGGGGTGTCTCCCCCCATCCAGTATTTGTTTCCAGAGGGTAAGTCATCTGTGTACCAAGTTTAGTTGAAATTGCTGAAGGCTCTCCAGAGTTAGGCTGGAACATACAAGGAACCGAAGGAAGACACAGACTTTTGATACCGAGACCAAACAAGCATATTTGGAATTTTCTTTAAAACGAGAAAGGGGAAAAAAAAGATTTCTCCCGAAAGAAAAGTAACCACTTTATATCTTTCCCTCTCCAGGGAGTTTTTGATGAAATACATTTTTTAATTTTCCCATAAAAAATTCATGTCTAAAGAATATCATGAAAGCAAGAGACACAGGATTCTGACTTCCTTTATTTTTTTCCACCTCTGATATGATTATATTAGTTGGTGGCACAGTCAGCCAGATGTTTAGACTGGATTTGGCTTTTTTTGTCCACCCATCGTCCTTTCCAGTGATGGAGAAAGACAGATGTTGTTCTTTGATGGTGTTAAGCTGTTGTTACAGGTTGTTTTAAGTCATTCAACAACTTGTAAGTTGCTCCAAGTAATGCTGCCTTTTGCAATGGACTGGAGGTGATTTTGTACAATTATTTAAATGGTATGGACGTTACAAGAGCCGAGGTGGTGCAGTGGTTAGGGTGCAGTACTGCAGGCCACTTCAGCTGACTGTTATCTGCAGTTCGGCGGTTCAAATCTCACCGGCTCAAGGTTGACTCAGCCTTCCATCCTTCCGAGGTGGGTGAAATGAGGACCCAGACTGTGGGGGCAATATGCTGACTCTGTAAACCGCTTAGAGAGGGCTGAAAGCCCTATGAAGCGGTATGTAAGTCTAACTCTGCTATTGCTATTGCTATTGTTTATGTTTGTTTACATTTGTATACTGCTCAATGACTGAACAGTTCACAGATAAAACATTTTTAAAGAAAAAACACAATAACAATTATAAAAGAATAATGGAATAGCAGAGGTGGAAGGGACCTTGGGGGGTCTTCTAATGAGGAATGGGCTGCTACGGATTCACCCAGGTTTGAGACAACCCATAGCTAACATTATGGCTGGTTCAGAGAACCTCTGAATCAGAGGTGAAATTCAAAAAAATTCCCTACCAGTTCTGTGGGCAGGGTTTGGTGGGCATTATAGGAGAAGGATATTTCAAAATCTCTGTTCTCACCTCACTCTGAGGCCAGCTAGAGGTGATATTTGCCGCTTCTCTGAACTACTCAAAATTTCCCCTACCGGTTCTTCAGAACCTGTCAGAACCTGCTGAATTTCACCCCTGCTTCTAATCCCACCATTGGCTGGCCCCACCCTCCCCTCTCGCATGTCCTCCCAGGAGTCTCCTTGCGGCCCATTTTGGATGCAAGGTAAGTGCAGGGCCATACAGAGGCTCTGGGAGGGGGGAAACAGGCCTTCTGGAAGCTACGGAAGGCCAGAAACGGACCCTCCGGAGCCCAGGAGGGAGGCAGCTTTCACCCTCCCAGAGGCCTGAGGAAAGCCTCTGGAGCCTGGGGAAGGTGAAAACGGCTCCCCCGTCATGGTGCGGGAGGCTGACGAGGCCACGCAGATGCATTAAGATTGTATTTAGATGCAAATGCACATGCACACGGAGCACACACGTGTGCGTGAGTGAAGCGAGCTGCAAGGAAACAAATTGCCACAAGGAAACAAATTGCTGGGAGGTAGAGGCCAAAGGGTGGGGGCTGGCAGGTGGGCAGGGTTACATTTGGTGTATAAGATGCACCCAAATTTCCCCCCTCTTTTAGGTGGGAAAAAGTGTGCCTTATAATCTGAAAAATACAGTACTTTCCAGTTAGGCAGAGGTCAAATATCCTCCCAGCTTTTCTAATACCTCCCCAAAATGAAAATATGGAGAAGTTTGTCTCGGATTTGTTTTTCACATACCCTGCTACATCCAGTCCATTAGGATGGGGCCAGCTAAATGGTGGTGAACTCATAGGAAGAGAGAAGATGAGAAGCTGGCATCATCCTTGTGGGGTCGTGGAGGAATTATGATGGTGCAAGTTCATTCCTTCTCTCCTTTCATTTAGTTGCCTATTGATCCTTTGTGTACAAGGTGGAAATGTCAGTTGTCCTGAATATTCATGGGGGGAATTCTCTGTCCTGTTTTGAACTGACAAAAAGAAAGCAGACCTGGATGCAAAGCTTGGCATTCTGAGCTGTAGTAATTGTGTCATCCAAGTTGCTGCAGCAGAAGACTTCTAAGGGTGACCTTCCTCTTAAAAATGGGCAAAGCAAGGTAAAGAGTAAACTGAGAAGTTAGGAAAGTTCTTCCCAAGGGGATCGATTTCTCCATCAAACACCGTTTACTCTCGTAGAACATAGTTGGAAGGGACTTTGCAGGTCTGCTAATCCAACCCTACACCCAGGGGTGGGCTTCAAAAATTTCAGCAACAGGTTCTCTGCCTGATTGTTGTGTGGGCGTGGCCATGGTGGGGGTGGCCTAGTAGGTCTCCTGCACCATGGGGAGGGGGGAGGGCATTTTCACCTTCCCCAGGTTCCCGAAGCTTTTTTCGAGCATCTGGGAGGGTGAAAACTGCCTCCCTTGGGCGCCAGAGACTTTCCGTGAGGCCTGTTTTTCCTCCTCCCCAAGCCTCTGTGTGGGCCCTGCATTTACCTCACATCCAAAATGGGCCATGTAGAGACTCCTGTGAGGGGTAGGGCAGGAGGGGCAGGGTCATGGGGCCAGCCATGGGTGGGATTTGGAGGTTCTCCAAACCGGCCCGTAACGTTAGGTATGGGTTCTCCCAAACCCGAGCAATCCCGTAGCAGCACACTCCTGCCTACACCATTTCAGACAAATGATTATCTAGTCTCTTTTTGAAAACCTCCAACGATGGAGTGCCCACAATTTCAGAAGGCAAGCTATTCCATTGGTTGATGCTCTGGCCATTAGGAATTTTCTTCTTAGTTCTAGCTCGGATCTCTCATTGGTTACCGTATTTTGGGGAGTATAAGATGCACCGGAGTATAAGACACAGCAAGGTTTTGAAGAGGAAAACAAAAAAAAAAGTTTTTGCACTCTGCAAACCTCCCCCAAACCGCCCATTTTTTGTGAAAATGGCCCTGGTTTTTGTTTAAAAAAAAGGGGGGGTATGGATAGCCTTTAGGAAGCTTATATAGTGCTGCTGGGAGCTGGGGGGGCAAAGAATGGGCTGTTTTTCGCTCATTTCTGCCCTTCCTGGCCTTCCAGGAGCTCTCTGAAAGCCTTCTAAAAGCTATGCACGGCCATTTTGGTGAAGGAGGAGAAGTTTTGGGAGGCAAAAAATGCTGTATTCAGTGTATAAGATGCACCCAGATTTTCAGCCTCTTTTTTTGAGGGAAAAAGGTGAGTCTTATACATGGAACAATGTTCATGTATAAGGGATTCATTCGTTGGCGACTGTCACAGATTTTCATTTAGAATAAGGCTAAATTGAACTCGATGCTTTCCTGCAGTGGATAGAAATTCAGGTTAGGGGGCATAGGAACAAAGTCCACCTTGGTGAGCCCCTTGCTCTTTGCAGCTGGCTGATGACTCTTGGGCTTTAGTATTGTGAAACCATGAAACCATAAATGATCATGGTATGGAGCTTTGCGTGCAGATTACAAAGAATGCTGATCAGGACTGTGGAGACCAAAATAAATTGCCTAAATAACTGCTGGGGAAAGGCTCTCCTACCCTGCATTGGTTGTTTATTTATTCAAAACATTTTTTGTAATAACTGTTATGGGAAATATCAGCAGGTACTCAATTCAATATTAAGGTACAATATACAATAAACCATATCAAACAATTCATGTACAGTTAAGTGCGTATTAAAACCTAAAATCAGAGGCCATAACTAGAGGCCACCCTGAGACGGTATAAGGCTGGTGAATAAAAAATATTTTCAGTATTTGCTTCAACTGAAATAAAGTGCCTTTATCTATCCCTGGAGTGAACATATACCAAAATCCAGAAAGGTTAATGCCTACTTGTGTTCTTGTTAAGAGCCCCACTGGAGATCTTCTCTTCAGTTCAGTTCAAAATATCATTACCACACCCACTCATCACCATCGTCATCAAGCACCACATTGATAATATATATTTCTCAACCTCCGTCACTTTTGATATTTGTGGACTTCAGCTCCCTGAATTACACAGCCAGTTACACGGTATCCTTCCGATTCTGCAACACCCTCGAAAAGAGATAGATGATAGATAGATAGATAGATAGATAGATAGATAGATAGATAGATAGATAGATAGATAGATAGATAGATGATAGACAGATAAATAGTGATAGATAGATAATGGATGATGGATGGATGGATGGATGGATGGATAAACGGGCAGACAGACAGATAGATGATGGATGAATGATAGATGGATGGATGGATAGATAGATAGAGAGAGAGAGAGATTATCAATGATAGAAAGATAGAGAGATAAAGAGAGAGAGAGATAATGGATGGATGGACAGATAATGATGGATGGATAATAGATGATAGACGGTACGTAGGTAGATGATAGATAGATATTAGATAGATAGATAGATAGATAGATAGATAGATAGATAGATAGATAGATAGACAGACAGACAGACAGACAGACAGAGAATGGATGGATGGACAGATGGACAGACAGACAGACAGATAATGGATGAATGCTTGATGGATAGATTGATGGATGGATGGAGAGAGGGGGGATTATCGATGATAGAAAGAGAGAGAAAAGATGGATGGATAGATAAATAGATGATAGATGGTAGGTAGGTGGGTGGGTGGGTGGGTGGGTGGGTGGATGGATGAATGGATAGATGGATGGATGGATGGATGGATGGATGGATGGATGGATGGATGGATAGATAGATAGATAGATAGATAGGTAGATAGATAGATAGATAGATACCGTAGATAGATAGATAATAGATAGATAGATAGATAGATAGATAGATAGATAGATAGATAGATAGATAGATAGATAGATAGATAGATTGAAATTTTGATAGTTCAGGTAATTGCATTTTTATTCAGCCTTATTCAGTTCCTCTGACAAGGAGTCCAGGTTTTCATTTATGTTTAATTATATGATGGATGATAGAAGAGAGAGTAGGGGAAAGGGAGAGAGAGATTGAGATCCTTACACCAATAATAAAGCCTTAAATAAAATGGTGGCAGGGGCTAAAGATGGGTGAAGGAAAAACAACCTCACAGTAAAATAACAGGAAGCTCTGTTAATCATAAAATAATACTTGTCTCATGATCAAGCTGGCGTCACACACCAGAAATAACAGGCCTTTTCATATTCACCTCACTGCCTCCTTCAAAATAGTGCAGTCAAGTCATTAGATGGATATGCGCGCAGCAAACGTGCCCGGCCAGGGTATCCCAGACGACGACAGCTTTCCCATGGCAACGGGCCACGGAATGTTTAGCCAAACGTAAATAAGGACTTTCATAGCCTGGAAGAGAGAACAAGAAGTCTCACAGAGCTGAATGGCTGCACTTCCGGCCTTTATAATGATCCAGCCACACAGCAACATTTATCAGGCTCAAAGTGTCATTTAGTTTCTGCAGAAGGGTTTTCACGACTTCTATGCCCGATAATTTCTCTTTAAAAAAAGAGAACAACAACAACAACAACAACAATAACCAGTAACAAGTCTTGCCTTTATTGAAGTCAGGCCCGCCACACAGAAGCACCCTTTGGAAGAAGTCTCTTCCTTGAGGATAACACCCCATCAATATATTGATTGCCTTGCTCAGGGAACGCACAACGTTGATGCTATTTTCTCCCCAATCCTCCCCATTTTCCCACCTCCCTTTCTTTCTATCCAGGTGTTTGTTTTGGGCTGCTGTGTTTCAAGTGGAAAATATGGTTGTGGCAATGGTGGATTCCAAGAGGCACGGCCATACCGGTGGTAGCTGGGAACAGCGGCTACCATACCGTAATGGTGGCTCGTTTCCCCCCCCCCCGCCCTCCCGCCATGTTCCTTACCGCTTTTTCATGCAAACGGGCTAATTGCGCACAGGCGCACAGCGTGCGGCACCTGTGCGACCCCTGTCGAGCAGCTGGGTGTTGCAGAACAGTGGCATGCGCATGCATACGCAGCACAGATGCCCGACGAGGATATCCGGCCCTGTCGCAGTGTACCACTTGCGATGGGATCAGGAACCCACCACTGGTTTGGGGTAACCATGAAAAAAAAAATCAAGGCATAGAGTTTTCTGTGGAACGTGAAAGGGAGTAGGAAGGTGTGACTGTAGAAGAAATTGGAATAGTTGTCTAAAATGGTATTATTTTAAATTATTTTATTTATTTATTTATTTCTCAACAAGTACAAGGAAACAAGTATGAAAAACATGAAAAAATGGCACAAATAAATGGATATAAATAAGCAAAACATAGCCATAAAGACATAAAAAGAGTAGATATATATGGGAGAGTAGGACAGGGCCAGTTGGCACGCTGGTGCGCTTATGCACACACCCCTTTAGGGACCTCTTAAGAAATGCGTATGGTCTCTGGTAGGATATTGTATATCCTGCCTTTATCCTTTTTATAAACAACACAAGGGGGTGAACATACCTAATACTCCTTCCTCTTTTCCCACAAGAATCATGTGAGATGTGATGGGTTGAGATAGAGTGACTGGCCCAAAGTTACCCAGCTGGCTTACATGCCTGTTCGGACCCCCCCTTGTCCTACACCAAAGCACGCCGAGACAAAGATACTGTAGGGATTTATTAACACAGAGACAGGACCTTGGCAGCAATCCAGCACAGACTACCCTTGGCAGCAATCCAGCCTGCCAAGCTAGCCACAAAAGTTCTCCAACTTTAGTGAATATGTTGACTCCTGCAGAGGGGGTGTGCACAATCATTCCTTTTATAGTCTTGAGAGGAGCCCATTTACCACCAGCTGAGTGTAATTATCTCCTGTAACTGCGTAACTGTTCCTTACGCCTATTAGCTCTTCGGTGCCTGGCATCCAGGAACAACTCCCTTGGCTCCTCCCCACTGCTCCAGTGCATGATGTCTGGATCACACTCCCTTGTCTCCTCCCCACTGGTCCAAGGCTCAGGTGCCTCGTGGTGGCCAACCAGCCTCTCTGCACCCTGCTCGGAGTCTGAACCCTGTCCAGGGTCCTCCACATCCTCCAGAACCGACTCATAGGGCCCCTCGCTGTCGGAGTCTGGTGGCAGCTCCAATGGCTCCTGCTGGGCCACAACAGATGCCTAAAGTAGGACTAGAACTCACAGTCACCTGTTGATTGAAGTAGTCACCAAGGTGAATTTTCATGCTTAACGTGGGACTAGAACTCACATCTCCTTTGGGTGACTGGCCCAAAGTCATCCATCCAGTCCTAAGGCAAAACCACAACTCGCTGTTTCCTACTCTGTGAAATTGACTAATTACTGTGTTTCCCCAAAAGTAAGACCCTGTCTTATATATTTTTTCCACAAAAAAAAGGCCCTAGATCTTATTTTCAGAGGGGATTTCATCCACTGACTCAGCTAGCTTGCACATGTCATCCTTGGCCTCTTTTTCACTATCAGAGTCCTTCAAGAACTGCTTCATCTGGCAAAGCCAGCAAGACTTTCCTGAAGATCTCTGCAGCTAATAACAGAGCTCCAGATTGATCCATCTAGAGAGGCTTTCAGCAGATCGAATGGAGCTCTGTTATCAGCTGCAGAGGCCTTCAGGAAAGCCTTGCCAGCTGCAGCAAAAGAAATAGACTGAGGTGTGTGAGTCCTGGCTGCAACTATCCGAAGGTAAGTAGAAGGGCAGCTCCACACACCCCATTCCCAACCTAGCTTATTTTTTACCTGTGCACCCTGGAATGGGCAGGGTCTTAATTAGGACTTATTTGGGGGAAAGGACAGGGGTGAAATTCAGCAGGTTCTGACAGGTTCTGGAGAACCGGTAGCAGAACTTTTGAGTGGTTCGGAGAACCGGCAATTACCATCTCTGGCTGGACCCAGAGTGGGGTGGGAATATCCTTGCAGTATCCTTCCCCTGGAGTGGGGAGGGAATGGGGATTTTGCAGTATCCTTTCCCTGGAGTGTGGTGGGAATGAGATTTTGCATTATCCTTCCCCTGGAGTGGGGTGGGAATGAGATTTTGCAGTATCCTTCCCCTGGAGTGTGGTGGGAATGGAGATTTTTCCAGTATCCTTCCCCTGGAGTGGGGAGGGAATGGGGATTTTGCAGTATCCTTCTCCTGGAGTGGGGAAGAAATGGGGATTTTTCAGTATTCTTCCCCTGGAGTGGAGTAGGAATGGAGATTTTGCAGTATCCTTCCCATGGAGTGGGGTGAGAATGAGATTTTGCAGTATCCTTCCCCTGCCATGCCCACCAAGCCATGCCCATAGAACCGGTAATAAAAAAAATGGAATTTCACCACTGAGGTACGGCTTATATTGGGCGCACGTGTAAAAAATCAAGCTAGGACTTGTTTTCTGAGGTCGTATTTTCAGGGAAACAAAGTAATGAGCAACCCACTCTGAAAAAAAAAAACAGGTGGAAGCATATGTTGAACTCTTGGGTTCTCCAAAGAACTGGTGATCAGAAATGAACGTGTTCCTTAAAACACATATAAACATACAAGTTGCAAATGAGTAGCACCAAGCACTGGAGCTTCAGCTGAAGAATCAAATTTTAAAAATAAAAAGTCAATATATGGCAGTCCTAAGCTCCTGGAAACAGCTATGATTTTTCACCAAGGGTCAGCTAGTCTTCCATGCATCTCTATATAATAAATGGTGATGTAGAAAGCAATCTAAGTGCAATAGGTGATTAATATAGGATTTTGTCGATGGGTGATATAATAGGGCAGGGTGCAAATTCCCATCCAAAGACACAGCACCCAATTTAAAATAGCCATTCATCTTTCTTCATTCCATCCCTGAAGCTGAGAAAATCATCCATGTGGCATACTTCATCAATACAGCCTACAGATTTCAGTAAAAGCATCATGCCAATCAAAATATCTGGGTTTCTTGGGGACTTATTACCAATGAAAAGCACATCTTTATATATATTTTTAAACAAATTACAGAGGAATGCTCATAACCCAGGGGATATGAGGAAAATAACACTTTATAATGCCATGGTAACACCACATTGGAATACTGCATTCAGTTTTTGTCGTCATGATGTAAAAAAAAGATGTGGAGACTCTAGAAAGAGTGCAGAGAACAGCAACAAAGATGATCAGGGGACTGGAGGCTAAAACATATGAAGAACGGTTACAGGAACTAGGTACATCTAGTTTAAGGGAAAAAAAGGACTAGGGGAGACATGATAGCAGTGTTGCAATATCTCAGGGGCTGCCACAAAGAAGAGGGAGTCAAACTATTCTCCAAAGCACCTGAAGACAGGAGAAGAAGCAATGGGTGGAAACTAATCAAGGAGAGAAGCAACTTGGAACTGAGGAGAAATTTCCTGACAATTCATCAGTGGAACAACTTGCCTCCAGAAGTTGTGAATGCTCCAACACTGGAAGTTTTTAAGAAGAGATTGGATTTGTCTGAAGCGGTGTAGGGTTTTCTGCCTAAGCAGGGGTTTGGACTAGAAAACCTCCAAGGTCCCTTCCAACCCCGTTATTCTATTCTATTCTTTTAATGCAAGTGAAATTCACATGGACCAAAATCAGAAATCATCTGTTCAGGGGAGAAAAGGAGCTGATGTCATGACGGTACAATGTGCGATCTCGGAGCTCCGAGATCGCAGTCAACACTTTTGCCGCTGGATGGTCCATTTGGACCTAAACCGTCCCGAAGTGACGGTGACAGGGAAGAGTACGTCTTGCTGATCTCAGGGACACCCCAAAGTCCCTGATTGTTCCAAGAGAATCTATTCTTGCCGGCGATAATAAGCACAGCCTCAAGCTGCTGAAGTCGGGACAGCTCTGCAATGGGAGGAAAGTGGAAAGAGAAAGTGTGTCCATCTGGTGAGAAAATCTTATTTTTATAAAAGACTACCCAAAAAAGATTGAAGTTAAATTAATCTGGTAAAGAAAAGGAAATAAGCAACGAAATTAATATTATTAGACAGTGTGTTATCTTTTTTTTTTTTTCCTATGGATGGAAGTTTTGTAAACATTTTTTATTTTTTAAAGTGAAAGTAGAGGATTTTCTTCTTCTATTTCTTTTTTTTACCTATGGATTAAATCTTTTTCTTCATTTCTACAATACTGTTGGGATGGATTTTTTTCTTTTTATTTTGTTTCATTTAAGAATTTTGTTTCTTCTAATCCTGAAACATTAAGAAGATATAAAAGGAATATAAAGAGGGTAGTAATCTTAGAGGGAAAAGAAGTTACACTGCCACTTGGAGGTTGGAGGTTGAGACCTGGAAACATAGCCTTTTCTTTTTTCCCTTTGATCATTTTGACCTTGCAGAAGAGCATTTGTTGTTTACCCAGGTGCTCTCTGGATGCTTGTTGGTAGCTGGAAAGAAGTGAAAACAAAGATTTGTTTTTAAACTAGAGTGGCAGTGTTTACTAATTGGAAGGATGGCACGACATAAAAAAGAAGCCATAACATTACAACAGATTATGCTTGGAATTCAAAAATTATTAGAAACAACAGAGAGAATTGAGAAGAGATGGGAAAATATTGAAAATATAAATTTTAATGTGGTAAAACCTGATAGAAAAATGGAAGATATACAGCAAATGGAAGAAGTGGGGACTAGAGTCCTAAAAACCCAAGGGAAAAATAAACAAAGAGGCAAGATAACCATGGATATTGACAGTGAACTGAGTGTGGTTGCAGATGGAAAGAGTGGAACAAGGAAAGGGAAGATAGATGGAAAGATACTTTACTCCAGATTTCAAGGTATAGAGAAAGGAGAGAAACTTTGACAAAAACACTACTGATAACCAAAAATAAGCTGATTAAAGAAGCTGATGGAGGGTTTCGAGATTTTACAAGATATGTAATAAACAACAAGTTGCGAGGAGAAGTCCAAACAAATTTGATTAAGGAAATAACCAGAAGACCAATTCAACAAATGGCAAAAGAAATAGGACTTCACTATTACTGGAAAGACACAGGTTGAGATATGAAAATTAATAATAAAACACTAGTTAAATTTAGTTAAAATTAGAGCATTATGTTAAAAATGTAGTGATAATAGATAAAGTTAGATAAATAATTGATAATGATAACAATGTATATATATGTATTGGTTTGATAAGAGGAAATTTCGTACAAATTTTAAATGGTGAAAAAAGGGGGAAAAGTAAGTTAAACTTAGTCAAACTATTATTAAATAAAGGACTGATGATAATAATGTAATAATTTGTATTGATATGATAAAAGGGAAATTGGATACAAATTGTAAACAATGATTAAGAAAAGAGGTCTAAATTTTTTGATATTAAACACAATTAATTTTTATTTTGAATGTGTTAGAAAGATATAATGTGGCTGGATAATAATGAAAATAGATAAGGGAATGCCATTATGTGGTGTGTTTTAAATTTTGGAATGTTTATTATAAAGGGACGTTAAAACAACTATAGTCATATGAAGGATGAGGTATGATGATAACAATATACGTATATAAATATATGTGATGTAAAATATATAACTTGTTATGAATCATAGGTGATGACTGTGGAAGAGATGCACGAAAGTTCTTTGTAACCAATTGACACACTTTCTACAATTTGTAATGGAAGATGATTTTAAAGGGGTTGTTTATGTTTATTCAAAAAAATTATACATAGAGAGAGATTGAGAGCACATGGGAAAAGACCCGAATACACCAAAACCTGCATACCTGTATGTGTATATATATATACACATACAGGCTCTTATCCGTTATCAGCGAAGCCAGGGTGAAAGGTATCTATTAGATTTTTACTTCGCTGATAACGGATAAGAGCCTGTGGCCTAATGGCTAAGATGTTTGTATGTAATATAGCCCAGGTTCAAATCCCAGTAAGGGTATGGCTAGCTGATGAGAACTAAATAGCTTGAAATAGATCTATACTAGTCTCCCTTTATTTATTTATCAGCACAAATAAAAAAAAACACAAATATAACAAAGGCAACAGTAAAAATATTGGGTTTCTGTCATGATGGACTCTTGTGACGAGCCGATTGACAGATGATGGAAGCAGTTAGCTTCCTCCCATAATTGGGGCTTACCAGGGGTTGTAAAAATCTAATAGATACCTTTCACCCTGGCTTCGCTGATAACTGATAAGAGCCTGTGGCCTAATGGCTAAGATGTTTGCCTAGTATGTAATATAGCCCAGGTTCAAATCCCAGTAAGGGTATGGCTAGCTGATGAGAGCTAAATAGCTTGAAATAGATCTATACTAGTCTCCCTTTATTTATTTATCAGCACAAATAAAACACACACACACACACACACACACACACACACACACACATATATATATTCTGTTCAATATGTTGAAATTAAAAATTATCTCTTTATCTCTACAGGACTCCTGAAGAGCAGCTCCCAACCAGAGTGAACACTGTTGGAGAACTCAGGCTAAGCTGTTAGGATTGCTATAAAATAGTTTCATGTGTTCAGTCATCTAATCACAGAGAAAGTTAAGGCATGCAAAGAACTGAGCCCTTTCTGCGGCTGGGCTTTCTTGATTGCAGCTAAACTCAGCAAAGTTGAGGGCATTCACTGCCTTGCATAATTGGGCTTGTAATTGCTTCAAATTGCAGGATGGGAAAGATTATCTCCTTACGTTGTTTATTTCCAGAGGATTAGAAGTTAATTGCCAAAATACCTTAATTACAACTCTCCGAAAGCTGTGTGCTTTGTATGATTTTCTGGGAGATCATTCAATTTTATTAATGAAGAATAAAAATAAAAAGGGGGGGGGGGGACAGAATCAAGCTAGTTGGCCAAACTAATTTAATCTCACTTTCCATTTGATTGCGATGTTGTCTTTCTATAAGCACCATCCGGAAACCATTTTACACTACCGAAACGACCCTGTTCTAGCAGAGTGAAAATACCTTTAAAATGTTGTTTCCTTCATTCTAAAACCTCCCAGTTGTTTGTTTTAATTTCACAGTTTTTAATGGTGGTGTGGGTTCTTGTGTTGTGTGTGAGAGAGTTGTGCAGAATTGCGCTGTAAAACAGGAGTCACCAACCTTTCGGACCCCAGGGACCACTAAATTCATAATTTTAAATCCCGCGGACCACTAATATGATCTGCCTAATGACCGGCTGGGTGGTCTAAGTGGCCCACCTCTAAGCACACTGCTGATTCATCCTTAAGAATACTGCATTCAGTTTTGGTCGCCACGATGTGGGGTATATCTAGATACACCCATATTACACCTATCCTCTGCGAGCTGCACTGGCTTCCTATTGGTCTCCGGACGCGCTTCAAGGTGCTAGTCATTACTTTTAAAGCCCTTCATGGTTTAAGACCTGGCTACCTGAGAGATCGCCTCCTGCCACTTACCTCCCAAGGAGCAACAAGATCGCAAAGGTTGGGCCTCCTCCGGGTGCCGACAACTGGACAATGCCGGCTGGCGACTCCCCAGGGGAGGGCCTTCTATGTTGCTGCGCCAGCCCTGTGGAACGATCTACCTGCAGAGGTCCGGACCCTTACCACTCTCCCGGCCTTCCGTAAAGCTGTCAAGACCTGGCTGTTCCGGCAGGCCTGGGGCTGTTGATTGATATCCAGCCCCGCTTAGATGGAATGGGTGATATGAATTTTAATACTGTATTTTTATTTTTTATTCTATTTTTTAAATTTTAAATGTTTCTTGTCTGTTGTGAGCTGCCCAGAGTCCCTATGGAAGTGAGCGGCATACAAATCCTAATAAACTTGAAACTTGATGTGCCTAGGCAGGGGGTTGGACTAGAAGCGCTCCAAGGTCCCTTCCAACTCTGCTCTTGTATTGTATTGTATTAAGTGGTCCACCAGGGCATCTAGACCCCTCTCACAGGCACTAACCAGGTACTGCCTATTTGGTATCTGTGCATTTGGTTTGTCCTGCCTAAGTGCCACTGAATACATCAGAACATCATTAATGTTTGAGCACTGCACTGAGCGGGTTAGAAGTTGTTTGTACCACATCCTACTCCTTGAGGCAACGTGTCACTTCATAGATATGCAGAAGAGCATCTAATAGGATTGCAATTCTTAGAAGCAGAGATGAAAGCTATTCCTGGGAACATTCTTAACCAATGTACTACATCAGACTTACAGTAAAGCCAGCTGGCTAAAACTGTGAGCAAACAGCATAATGCACCGATATTTCTGCAGTTCCAAAAGAGCAAGAACGAGTTCACAACAACAATGTTCACTTGCTCTGCTTGCTTTGCTTCCATTTCTTTAATGCTATGTTTTACCTGAGCCGGTCTATTTACCTGTCAGATCTGCAACACCACTTGAGCAACTGAATGTTCCACCTTAGACATGGAGATGCGACACAGATATTTATAGATCCCTTGAGTGCCTTCAAGAGACGCGGATCAGGTAAACAAGCTTCCTGAGTCACAGGGAGAGACGTCTCTGAAAGTAAGGGGGGAAGGATGCACAGTTGAGAACTGATCTGCATGTGTGTGTGTGCATGTGATGTCAAAGCATATATTTATTTATCAGTGCGCGCGCACACACACACACAGACACACACAGACAGACAGACAGACAGACAGACACACACACACACACTCTTAATCATTCCCCTGGCTCAGCTGATAAGGGAGGAGAGCTTGTGGCTTAGAGGTTAATATAACTGCCTAATATGTGAAAACAGCCAAAGTTTGAATCGCAGTAAGGGTATGGCTAGCTAAATAGCTTGAAATACATCTATACTAGTCTCACTTCATTTATTTATCAGCAAAAATGCAACGTATGTATGTATGTATGTATGTATGTATGTATGTATGTACAGACACAGACACAGACACAGACACAGACACAGACACAGACACAGACACAGACACAGACACAGACACAGACACAGACACAGACACACATATATACATACTGAGGTCTACACATGAAGGTTCAATTAAATTGATTTATTGCAAAAAACCTGTAGAGAAGAATCTGCTCAACTAATGGCCAGTACCAAAGGTGGTATTCTACAGGTTCTGACCGATTTGCCCAAACCAGTAGAGAAATTGCAGCTGGCCCTGCCCACCCATCCCATTTAAGCCCTTTTTTCGCAAAAGTGCATGTGTGGAAGGCATTGTGCATGACCGGAGGTGGCACATGCGATAGAAGGTAAGGGTATACCACCCCTGGTTAGCCCCTGCTTGGAGTGGAATAAGGGTCAATAGAATTTAAGGGTTGGACCTCGTCTGCTTGTGGTTATGTAGACCAAGGGTGTCAAACTCAAGGCTTGCGGGCTGGATCTGACCTGCGGGGTGCTTAGATCTGGCCCATGAGGCTGCCCTTTTTGTAACCAAATGATACACTTTCTACAGCATGTAAAGAAGGATGTTGTGTTTCTTTTAAATTTAAAACAAATTGTAAAAAAAAAAAGAAATTGGCAGGTGATTGATCAGTGCAACATGTTTGTAAGATTATAGAGAGAGATTTAAAACACCATAGCTTAATCGTTGAGCCTCGACTCCCTGTTCCTTCGGGGATCCAAACTTAAAATATTACCGATAGGCAGTTTTTTAACCTTTGCTTGAAGACAGCTCGTGATGGACAGCTGTCAGATTGTTGGGTAGTTGGTTTCATGATCAAACTGCTCTTGCTATTAAAAATTGTTCCTAATCACTGAAATGGAAGCAACACTTCCATCATTTTTAAAGCCTGCTGAATTTAAACTATTCAGGAGAAGCGGGGACAAGTATAGTAATTCTGTCCACTCTCCCATCACCCCGTAAATGTAGAAGGCAATGCTGTGCAAACTCTCCTTTCATTGGTGCCATGATCCATCCTGGAAAATTAGACCTTTCAATGACAAGGAGACCCTTAATAAATAACAAGCCATGAATGATCCAAAAAGCGAGATGGACAATATATAACCATGATGGCGAACCTATGACAGATGTGCCAGAAGTGGTATGCAGAGCCATCTCTCCAGGCATGCCAGCTGTTGCCCGTGTCTCTTCCAGGTTCCGACATGCCCAGGCACATTGGCCAGCTGGTCTTCACACATGCGGGAGCATCAGAAGAGCAGCCCCCTGGCGCGCATGTGTGTGCTGAGAAGCTGAGTTTCCAGTTTCCGGCACATGCATGGACCTCAGCCAGCTGGTCTTCATGTGGTTAGGCGTGCCATAAACCAGAAGATTGGGTGACAGGTACGCATGTGCACACCAGAAACTGGCCCATGCCAGGGAACTGCTGTTTCGATTTCCCGTGCTCCTGCGCATGGGAGCACCAGGCACCTGTTTTTCTGGTTTTTGGTGCTCCCCCACACTCCCATTTCAGCACCCAGTGCTGGAAAGGTTCACCAACACTGATATATAACTTTAATAAATAAAGAAGAAAGCTGATAATGAAGATGACCCTTCTCTTCTCTTTAGAGGATGACTTTAAGAACTTTAAGGATGGTTAAAGAGGATTCCACTGGGAGAATGTCTATGAAGATTGTCCGAAATGTGCTTCCTCAAAAAGGCAACTGGACTTTGTTTTTTTTCCTTGAAGACATTTCACTTCTCCTCCAAGAAGCTTCTTCAGTTCTGAAGAACCAAACAGACCTGAAGAAGCTTCTTGGATGAGAAGCAAAATGTTTATTTTGGTTATTGAGTGAAATGAGATCCCTACTATGAATAACAGAGATAGAGAGAGGGGTGTTTATTCTAATCTCTTTTTGACTTCAACCCTGATCTTCCAGAAGTATTCACCATGCTTAGGGGCACTGACGGATTGTGATGATATTATTCTGGGGGAGAGCTATCCCATTTCAATCAAAATTCAGGGGGAAATGAGACCTGGTCAAAGGAACCCATAGGATAAGGGCTGGACAGGTATCCTTTTAATTTGTGATGCTAAGAAGATGCTCAGAATCTACAGACGGAAAGTCATATGTATTGTAGTGAAGTCCACTTAAACATATACATCACAACTGTCGGACTTGCCTTCAGAAGTTGTGGGTGCTACATCACTGGAGGCTTTTAAGAAGAAAATGCACAGGCGTTTATCTGAAATGATGTAGCGTTCCCTGCTTGAGCAGGGGGTTGTACTAGAAGACCTCCAAGGTCCCTTCCAACTCTAAGTATTACCTAGGATACATATTTTACAAAGCAACTAGCATTATGAGAAACTGCAGTCTAAGGCTACAGAATGTCAACATTTGAAAGTTCACATATCAAGGAAATAAAATTAGGAGATAACTTTTCCGTTTGGCTGCACTGTTTGAAATAGGCCAAGCCTCAACTAACATCATACAACAGAGGACTGCCTAAAATTTCCCACAAAAGAAAGGAAATGGTGACATCTAGTGGAACAATGAGCTCCCTGCAGGGTCTGTAGAAGCTTTGCTAAGGATGAAAAAGATGTCACAATGGAAGCAGCTTAAACCAGAGATTCTAAGGCCATTTGACAGGTTTGTATGCACCCACCATTGATGAGTTTCTAGTGGTTGGCACCGGTTCTCCCAAAGCGGTAGCTCTACCATCAAGCAGAGAGCGAACCGGTTCTCTGTTAGTAGTAGTAGTAACTGTGAGAGGGATCTTGTAATCCTAGTGGATAACCATTTAAATATGACTTAGCACTGTGCAAAAGCTGCCACAAAAGCCAACACAGTTCTAGGCTGCATAAACAGAGGAATAGAATCAAGATCATGTGAAGTGTTAATGCCACTTTATAATGCCTTGGTAAGGCCACACTTGGAATACTGAATTCAGTTTTGGTCACCACAATGTAAAAAAGATGTGGAGACTCTGGAAAGAGTGCAGAGAAGAGCAACAAAGATGATTAGGGGACTGGAGACTAAAACATATGAAGAACGGTTGCAGGAACTGGGTATGTCTAGTTTAATGAAAAGAAGGACTAGGGGAGACATGATAGCAGTGTTCCGATATCTCAGGGATTGCCACAAAAAAGAGGGAGTCAAGCTATTCTCCAAAGCACCTGAAGGCAGGACAAGAAGCAATGGGTGGAAAGTAATGAAGGAGAGAAGCAACTTAGAACCTAGAAGAAATTTCCTGACAGAACAATTAATCAATTGAACAACTTGCTTCCAGAAGTTGTGAAGGCTCCAACACTGGAAGTTTTTAAGAAGATGTTGGATAACTATTTGTTTGAAGTGGTGGAGAGTTTCCTGCGTAAGCAGAGAGTTAGACTAGAAGATCTCCAAGGTCTCTTCCAACCCTGTTCTTCTGCATTCTAAATTCTAGTTCTATAATTAAATATAGAGTTTGTGAGAAGGAAAAGGTTCCCATGGTTGCCCCCAACTCAAATATTTGTTTGGTTCTCATTTCCAGCAGCGAATTGTACACTGATGATTCAAAACATTATCAATTCAAGCTTCAGTCTTGGTTATGCAAAAGGATGAAAATGTTAAGATCGCACCAGGGTTGTCATGCAGAACATAATAGCTGCCGACAACCAGCTGAATTCTGACATGGAGAGTTCAAGGGTTGACCTTTGGGGACCGTGTTTTAAATATTCATATCATTTACCTTTAGAATGAATATTGAATGGCTGAGTGAAGGGATTTTAAAGGGCTCGGTGACATGGGTTCAGGAAAGGCGAGTGTCTCAAAATGATGAGGTAGACAGGACATTTTCGTGCTATAGTTGTCACGAGGCAGTAACAACTTTTTCCTTTTTTTTTTTCAGGCTGCGTACTAAAACATGCAGCCTTTTTCCCCTCAGGCTGCGTACTAAAAATGTAACAAGGTCTCCTCCTCCTCCTCCTCCTCCTCCTCCTGCTCTTCTTCTTCTTCTTCTTCTTCTTCTTCTCTTCTTCTTCTTCTTCTTCTTCTTCTTCTTCTTCTTCTTCTTCTTCTTCTTCTTCTTCTTCTTCTTCTTCTGTTTGTTTATTGGATTTATATGCAGCCCTTCTCCCAAAGGACTCAGGGCGGCATACAACATTTAAAAAAAAACATATTACAAAAGTTAAAAAGAAAATTAGATAGGGTATCCAAAAACAAACCCAATTAATATTAACAATAACATTTAAAAATTAGATTAAAATTAACAATAATCAATCATTTATTTATTTTTGTTCAGGCCAGGCTGGCTTGCTGGAAAAGCCAACTTTTTAGGGCGTGTCGGAAGTCGGGGATTATACGAAGCTCCGGGGGCCTCCATGCATCGCATTTTTGCCCTCCCTGGCTGCCAGAATCACTCTGCAGTGTTCCACATGGCCTGTTTTCACCAAAAAACAGGGTGATTTTGGGTTCCCAAGTCCTCCATGCATGCATTTTGGGTGAAAACAGACCCATTTTTTTTACAAAAACGGGCTGTGCTGAGCACTGCAGATTGCTTCTGGGGGCCTGGGAGGGCAAAAATATGCTGCATGGCTTTCAACTACGATGATCAACTTTATTATGGTCATAAGTCATAAGTCAAGGACCATAAGTCAATGAGCATCCACAAGGGTGGGAGATCCAAAGGTGCTTTTTCAGGAAGCAACTGGACTTTCTTGTTTTTCTTTGAGGATGTTTTGCTCCTCTTCAAAGAAGCTTCTTCAGCTCTGTCTGGGTGGTGGGGAATGGAAGGATTTATATTCCTTGTAGACAGCTGGTCATTTGCCTCCTTTTAGAGGGTCATTGAGGCCACCTGGAGGTTTAGCTGTGTACTCAGGGTGTGGAATTTTCTTGGCTGCAGGACGTTTTTTGCCCTCTGCCCAGGGGTGGGTTCCTGCCAGTTCTAACCTCTTCTATAGAGGAGGTTCCACAAATCTACTGTGTTGTTTAGAATCGGTTCCACTCCCTCCCCCTGCCCATCCGCACCACGCTTGTCCCGCCTGCCGCTCACTGATTGGCTGGCTCACCAATCACTTCACCCACCTCTAAGAGTCTTATCTAAACCTTAAAGTCTTAAAGCTGTCAAGTTTGACATCCCTGGGGTTCTTTTTCTAAAGGGTTACGGGTGCAAGGGTCTTGTAACTTGACAGCTTTAAGACTTGCACACTTTAATGCCAGAGTTGCTGAGCCAACATGACTGGAGGAGGAATTCTGGGAGTTGAAGTCCACAAGTCTTAAAGCTGTCAAGTTTGAACACCACTGAGTTTTTTTTCCTAAAGGGTTAGGGGTGCGAGGGTCTTGTAACTTGACAGCTTTAAGATTTGCATGCTTCAAACGCCAGAGTTCCTGAGCCAACATTTTGGTTGCTAAGCAAGAGCGTTGTTAAGTGAATTTCACCACATTTTACAAGATGGCCAAGCCCACCCAGTCACATGACTGCCAAGCCACTCCCACTTGGTCACATGGCTGGCAAGCCACTCCTACCTGGTCACATGACCAGCAAGCCACTCCCACAAAGCAGGCCACACCTACAGAAGAGGTTCTAAAAAAAATTTGAAACCCACCACTGCCTCTGTCTCTCTCACTGACAGACACAGGCCCAAAGTGGGAAACGCAAGAGAAGGCAAATGACCAAAGCCTCACTTTTTTGCACGTGCCAGGACGTTGCACACACATATAAAGGCAAAGAGTTTTCAACACAGTGGCATGACACTGTCCTTGTCATTTTAACAAGCACCTCCAATAGTGTGGAAATTCCATCTATGCATTATAAATAATAATTTGCTCAGCTCAACTTTGGGCAAATTATTCAACCTAACTTGAATGAGGTTAAGCTAGGAGCCTAATTTCAAAAATTGACCTTTATTTATCTTCCTCCATTAAGGAGGCAATCCCCAGACCCAACTCACTGGCAAACAGGTAGTGTCACCTTTGCTAATTAGAGTGATCTGACTTAATTACAGTCAAGTACTACCTAACACAAAGGTTATCCATCCCAGGTCTTCTTCTGATCAGGAAATCAGAAACTGCAAATGGCAAAACTATTGCATAGTTCTTGTATGTTTGTTTTGTTGCAATCCCTCTAGGCTGCCTGTCACCCTGTCAATACATGACTTCTTGTTCCTCGAATTCCCACCCCTTTCATTTTTAGGAGCTGTGAAATTCTGACCAACCCCCTCCCTTTGACCTATTCATTCTTCCTTCATATATTTGTTTTGCATTCAATTTTCATTCAATCACTCTAGGTGGTCCAGGAGGCTGTGAGTTCGATCCTAGGTAGTGGCAGAGATGTCTCTCTCTGGATACAATGTGAATATATCTACTGCACAAAACTCCTCATTGGTGACAGGTATGGCATCTGGCCAGTAAATACTCTGCTCCATTCAATTGCCCAGGCTCCACCCCGCTAGAGATTATGGGGCTCATTAAAAGAAGATGACTCTAGGTGGCCCAAATATTTCAATATATTCTTTTACACTGGTCGCTCATTTGGGAATTCAAGCTACATTCTTTTAGCACTCATTCATTTTTGGATTCTTTTATACTTCTTGTTTTAACCCCCCACTTACACTTCTGAACACTATTGCCACTTCTATTGGTTGTTGTGCATCTCACTTCCATATACAACTATTTGTTTCCTCAGCCAACATCTATTCCCCTTAACAAACCATTTGTACCTTTGTACCAATACCATACTAATGGATGATTTAACATTTCTCCATCTATTTCCCCATCTTTAATAAATATTCTACTATGATAATTATTTTACAGAAAATTCTCACTAATGGACTAATAGATTAAGAGAATTGGGAGGGACCTTGTAAATCATCTAGTCTAACCCCCTGCTCAAGCAGGAAACCCTACACCATTTCTGACAGATGGCAGTCCAATCTCTTCTTGAAAGCCTCCAGTGATGAAGCTCCCACAACTTCAGAAGGCAACATCTGTTCCATTGGTTGATTGCTCTCACTGTCAGAAATGTCTCCCTATTTCCAGCTTGAATCTCTCCTTGTTCATTTCCATCCACTGTTCCTTGTCTAGTGTTTGGTTGCTTTGGATTGCCATTTCACTAGTTCAATGAACATTTAAAGTCACAACAGAGCTTAATAAGAAGATTTATGAACACTCCTGAAAGTTGCAACTGTTTCCTCATGGCCCCATGATGGGTGCTCGGCAACTGGCATGCATTTATGATGGCCCAGCACCTCGAAGTCATGTGATCACCAATTGTGACCTTCACGGACATCTTGAGCTGAGTGGCGCAGTGGTTAGAGTGCAGTACTGCAGCTGACTACTAGCTGCAGTCCGGTAGTTCAAATCTCACCAGGCTCAAGGTTGACTCAGCCTTCCATCCTTCCGAGGTGGCTAAAATGAAGACCCAGATTGTTGGGGGATAATATACTGACCCTGTAAACCTCTTAGAGAGGCTGTAAAAGCACTGTGAAGCAATATAAGTGCTATTGTTATTGCTATCTTCTGGGAAGTAAAGTCAGTGGGGAAGACAGCAGGAAGTTGCAAGTCAAAGTCCTATGACATGGTGTTTAACAACACAGGTAATTCACTTAACAACTGCAGCCAAAACTGACATCTAAGTCAGGTGTGGTCACATGATATTTCCCTTTATCAGCAGATCACTTAGGGGGTCCCCTTTGCGGTCAAAAGATGAGGACAACCTATACTTGTTTTATTTTGGTTTCCAATTGTGTATAACTTACCATTGGTCTTTGATATATTCATATTTATTTATTTATTTGTTTGTTTGTTTATTTGTTTGTTTTATCAAATGTGTACAAGATAACAGGTATAAGTATAAACATGGACATGAACACAAGAAATGAGTACAAATAAATGGGGACAGTAGGACAGGGATGGTAGTCACACTGGTGCGCTTATGCAAGCCCCCTTTTACAGACCTCTTAGGAATGGGGTGAGGTCCACGGTGGAGAGTTTAAGATTGAAGCTGTGGGTTTCCTACATTCCTTGCGTTACATTTAAAATACTGAGAAAAATAACTGGGAAAAGATTTGAATTCAGGGAAAATTTGGGCATGGGGAAAGAGAGGAAAAGCAAGGGAGCAAACTAGTCCAGGTCTCTCTACCAGTTACCAGGGATAAGGACTGTCCTGCAGAAGGTCACCAGGAAACAATCCATAAAGATCAGGCAAGGTTGGAATAACAGGTCTCCAAAATAAGAACTGGTATGCTGCAGATCATATAACAGCCTATGACCGATTGAAACGAGGTGTAAATGAACGCGTAAAGGACAATGCTGGCAAGGAATAAAAGGACTAGCTGTGCTGGTCTTTATTGGAAGAGATCCAATTTTCACAGGCAACTATTTTCTACAGAGCAATCTTCCTTCCCCGGTTGTTGTACAATTTTTGGCCAGGATAGAGGAAGGCAAGTGAGCTTAAATAGAACACAGAATAATAGGGTTGGAAGGACCTTGGAGGTCTTCTGGTCCAATCCCCTGCTCAATCTGGAAATCATCATGCCCAATCTCTTCTTTAAAAACCTCCAGTGAAGGAGCATCCCCAACTTCTGGAGGCAAGAAGTTCCACTGATTAATTATTTTCACTGATAGGAAATTTCATCTTAGTTCAGGGTTGGATCTCTTCTTGTCCTGCCCTCAGATGCTTTGGAGAATAGCTCAACCCCTATCTTCCCTGTGACAACTCCACAAACACTGAAAAATTGCTATCATATCATAGGTGTGTGCATATGTGATGTGTAAGCATTTAACAAACAACAAAGGCTTGGTAGGTTATTAGAGAGAGAGAGATTAATGCTACCATGTTTCCCCCCAAATAAGGCATGTCTTATTTTCTTTTGGTGCCCCCGAAATAAGCACTTGGCCCTATTTTCAGGGAGGTCTTTAGTTTTGAGGTGCAGGAGACGGCGAGTGTGGTCACCTCATGGCTGCTGCCGTGTTGCAATATTTTCAGGGAGGGCTTATTTTTTGGGGGGAGGACTTATTTTAGCACATGCGCTCAAAAGCCCGATTGGGCTTATTTTCCGTGGAGGTCTTATTTTCGGGGAAGCAGGGAATACCAACAAATTTCCAGAGAATCCAAAGAGCCGAGGTGGCGCAGTGGTTAAATGCAGTACTGCAGTCTACTTCAGCTGATTGCTAGTTCAGCAGTTCGGTTGTTCAAATCTCACCGGCTCAGGGTTGACTCAGCCTTCCATCCTTCCAAGGTGGGTAAAATCTTTGGGTTGAATACACAAGGGGGATTCAGATATGTGTTTGCCAGGACATTGGCTTACTTAGAGCTCTATTATTTCAAAAGAAATAAGAATGTATTTTGGTAATTTGAAGTAGAATATAACCACTTGCAAAAGTACATTTGAAATATATGAACAGTAATTGTATCTTTATATAATGTTGGAAGACATGTCCATCTGGGTTCAGTTCCAAGTGGGGAGAAAGATACTGGAAACATGGAGGCTATTTGGAAAGATGGTTTAATAGTGGACAGGACCACAATGTTTGAGGTCCTGGGCAATTGAGTACATGGGTGGAGAGGGAGGGAGGGAAAGGAGAGAGAGGGGGAGAGAGAGAGACAGAGAGAGATTTACACCCTGACTTGGGCCCCGCCTTGGAGCTTCCTGTTCCTGTATGAGGACAGGTGTCCCATTGGTTGTCAGACTCCCATGGGGCCATGCAGGGATAACTTTGTAGTTTGCCTTGAGTCCCAGGCTTGATTGAATCTTGCTGGGTGATGATGTAATGAAGAAGGTTGTGTTCTGAAAGGGTGTTGGGCAATTTCTATTATGGCTTAATGGCTTTGTTCTGGTTTGGATCTTGAGTGAGGGCTAATCCTATCATGTCCTGAGGGTGAAGCAGGGGTGAAATTCAGCAGGTTCTGACAGGTTCCAGAGAACCAGTAGCAGAAATTTTAAGTAGTTCTTAGAACCGGCAAATACCACCTCTGGCTTGGCCCCAGAATGGGGTGGGAATGGGGATTCGTAATATCCTTCCCCTGCCACGCCCACCAAGCCACGCCCACAGAACCGGTAGTAAAAAAAATTGAATTTCACCACTGGGGTGAAGGCCTTTTGTCTTGTAGATAGGTTGACCCAGGCTTTCTGAGAGCATGTTTCTCCTTTTCTCATTCAGAGAAATATAAGAGCCGAGGTGGCGCAGTGGTTAGAGTGCAGTACTGCAGGCCACTTCAGCTGACTGCTAACTGCAGTTCGGCGGTTCAAATCTCACCGGCTCAAGGTTGACTCAGCCTTCCATCCTTCCGAGGTGGGTAAAATGAGGACCCAGATTGTTGGGGGCAATATGCTGACTCTGTAAACTGCTTAGAGAGGGCTGAAAGCCCTATGAAGCGGTATGTAAGTCGAACTGCTATTGCTATAATATTCTGCCTTTTTAATATTTCCTAAAATATTTCATTCTTCTAGGAGAGGGGTGGGTGCTTTCTACAATATCTATATCCAGATATAGATAGATGATAGATGATAGATAGATAGATATGTGTATTGTGGAGTCCTTACACAAAATGTTTCTTCAGCTTTCATGCCGATATTTTTGATGCTTAATTTAAATTCTGACAGTAGGTGGTGCTAAATTATTTTCAAACTTTCCAGTTAATTTAGGAACTACAGCTCAGAAATGTTTCAGATAAATTTTCTCTTCTGTGCATCTCAGTTTGCAAAAATCTCCAGAGAGATCTCCTTTAATTTGGAATAATAAACTACTTCTTTTCCCCAGAGCTCTACTGCTTGAAACCGGCATTTGGAAATCCTGGGTTCAATTCCCCTTTGTCCATCTTAAAGGATCGGGTAGCTGAAGATTTGAAAAACTTCTGTTGGCAACTCTGGAATGGCACAATTCTCTTATGCTACACTATGGACCCTTTCCTACTGAATATTTTCCCTTAAAAAAACGGTAAGTTTTCATTCCCTTTTTCTATTCGTATTTGTAGTTCTTTCGGCTTTATTTGCATGTTTTTTTCTTTTTTTCCTAATTACTCTTAGCTGTCAGGGCTAGCTTGCAAGCACCAGAAAAATAAGATACTTAACCTCAAATGCACAAATAAGTAAAAATATTTTAGCACAGTTTCCTAGACTGCCAAACATTGCCCAAAACACTGCACATGTACTTACAAAAACTTTGTCTTTGCTTACATTTATGTACAGATAGAAGATAATATTCATAGTGCAGGGTTGACCTGTGAAGTTCTTGGTGCTTTCTATGCTTTGTTGGGGTTCTTTTTTTGCAGATATTTCTTTACCAAACTAGGTAATATCATCAGTGCTAGAAGGAGTGGGGTTTGCTCACCATTTATATATTAGTGTCTTAAATTTATGTTTTCTTCTAGGACTGCTAGCAACCAGAAATTGACCAAGATATGTCAAATTTTTGCTTCCTAAATGCAATTCTTTTGACTCAATCTTCAGTCCTAAAGCTAATGCAGAAAGTGTATTGTTGCCAATAATATTCTGTTTTTACATTAACTTTTTGCAATCCTTAATTCTGCCACTGGGCATGCCAGCTCTCTTTGATTTATCGCTCCCATTTAACTTTTACTTTTAACTGAAATTTTGTTTTAATGTTTCTCTGCACCAAACAGAAGACAAAGTTATTCTAAACACAAATTTAAAGTTAAGTTCTTTAAAGCCTCAATAAAATGGCACTCTTGATATCTTTCTTAATAAATGTGGTTATAATCTCATCCTCTACAAGCATTCACCATCATCCTTTGCTGATATATAGTACAAATAATTTCCACTGGAGAAAAATAAATATTATTTTGCTAAAGCAAAACAGAGATGAGCATTGCCCCCTAGAGTCAGGAACGACTAGCACATAGGTGCGAGGGGAACCTTTACCTTTATGCATTTCTTTACAACTTTTTGATATTTCTGCACACTTTTGAATAGAAGTCTGTTCTGATGTGCAATGTGAAGTAGACACAATCAGTAAAAAGTGAACTGAACTAAATACTCCTCTGATTTAACGTTTGAGGGGTGAGCTGCTTATCTTCGTTTGGTTTCTCTTGGAAGGAGATATTTGGTAGGGTGTATGTGCTTGAAAAGGAATAGAGATAAGTGATTTGAGATTTGAATGAGAGCAGCATGTCCCTGTTCATTAACATAATGTAATGCTGTTCATTAAAGCAGTTTTTTATTATCGTCATTTTCCAAGTGCCAGACAAAAAGACTCTGGAAAGCTGTAAAGGCTCATTACAGTTATTGTGATACTTAAAAGGCAGGGTATGATCCATTTAGAAATAGCACTTAGACTTATATACCACTTCACAGGGCTTTTACAGCTCTCTCTACAGGGTCCATGACCCGTCAAAACCGCGGAGGACAAAATCGCGCTCGACGAAAGCACGCATTTGACGTCATCACAGCGCGACGGAAAAAATTAAAAATTGAAATAAAATTAAAATTAAAGCAAGCCGATTCACATAAAGGTAAGGGTTAGGTTTAGGGTTAGGGATAGGTTTAGAGCATTAGGGTTACGTTTAGCGTTAGGTTAACGGTTAGCGTTAGGGTTAGGGTAAGGTTTTCGCTTTATTTTTACATTTTTCGATCACAGCGCGATGTTTTCGTCGTGCTGTGATGACGTCAAATGCGCGCTTTCGTCGAGCGCGATTTTGTCCTCCGCGGTTTTGTGGTGGAACCTACAGGGTCAGCATATTTGCCCCCAACAATCAGGGTCCTCATTTTACCCACCTGGAAGCAATGGTGGGTTTCAACATTTTTTACTATGGTTCTGTGGGCTTGGCTTGGCGGGCGTGGCTTGGTGGGCGTGGCAGGAGAAGGATGCTGTAAAATTTCCATTCCCATCCAATCAGTTGGGACTCGAGAGGCAGAGAATAGATGGGGGCAGGGTGAATCAGAGGTGGCATTTCACCAGTTCTCTGAACTACTCAAAATTTCCGCTACTGGTTCTCCAGAATTGATCAGAACCTACTGAATATCACTTCTGCTTGGAAGGATGGGAGGCTGAATCAATCTTGCTGTGTTCTTGGGTGTCCATAATATTCTCAGAATCTTCTCCAACACCAGTTAAAAAAAATGTCAATATTCTTCCTACCCTGCTTCACAAGGAATACTATTACCTGCACTATTCTGATCTAAATAGGTATAGATTCATCACACCATACAAATATATTTTCTCAGGACATCATCACTGATCTAGTACTAGTCAGTGCTGTTTTTCTTGACAGCTTGTGTGCTTGTCTGGACTGCCTCACAATGCTCGGCATCAATCAAGATATGAACTTATTCTAATTTATTGTAAGGTTACGTTAATAGAATCTTGCATGTCTGAAAGTAAATTTCTCCCCTGTCATCTGTATAGCCCAAGAAACTGGGCAGGATCCCCTCCATGCTCACCTTCCTAATGTGAGCTAAATGCTCTTGTCCAATTGAGCTCCTGGGGACCAGACCCTGTATTCCTTCATGCTGATGATATTACCTAGTTGGATAATGAAATGTCTGCAAGCAAACAATCAAGAGAGCACCAAGGATTCATAGTTCAGCCTTGAGCTACATATATTCAGGGGTAGGTTCCTGCCAGTTCTAACCTCTTCTATAGAAGAGGTTCCACAAATCTACAGTGCTGTTTAGAACCGGTTCAAGCTCCCCCCCCCCTGCCAGTCTGCACATCATCAAGATGAGGAGCAAGAGGAGGAATTCTGTGAGTTGAAGTCCACAAGTCTTAAAGCTGTCAAGTTTGAACACCCCTGGGGTGTTTTTTCTAAAGAGTTAGGGGTGCAAGGGTTTTGTAACTTGACAGCTTTAAGACTTGCATGCTTCACATGCCAGACTTTCTGAGCCAACATTTTGGTTGCTAAGCAAGAGTGTTAAGTGAGTTTCACCACATTTTACAAGTTGGCCACGCCTACCCAGTCACACTGCTGAAAAGCCACTCCCACTCAGTCACATGGCTGGCAAGCCACTCCCACAAAGCAGGCCTCAACTACAGAAGAGGTTCTAAAAAAATTTGAAACCCACCACTGCATATAATCTATTCTCTTGGAATGACTACTACTATAAAATGTACCCAATAATAGAACAGTTCTATAGACAAATTTAAATTTAAAACAAATGAAAGCACAGCAAAAGCATTGGTCCATTCTGTAGTAAAAGGATTAAATATGTAGCGAGAAGTCAACATTATTCTGAAAACCACAGAACTCGGTATCTTTCACGGAGCATAATGTTCAGAAAAGGCAAAAGGGGCATCAATCTTCCCCACGCTGTCTGCCCTAACAATGAAGATTACATTGCTTTATAAAACAACAATAAATACAGAAGTCTCTGGATACCCTTTCTATTAATGGCACATTACCATTACTGCTATTAAATCAGGAAAAGGCGTTCTGGAGGATTTTCTTCTTTGTTTCTCCTGGGAGTCGCAATCCACGTCAGTGGATATTATTTTTCTACAAGGAAATGAATTTGCCATTTGATTTCCAGCCATCTTTTAAATGTCAGCAGTAAGCACTTCAGCGCTGCAGATGTTTCTCTGCGCACACACAGAGGCCTAGCAAATTAGAAGGCATTGTCAATGTCACCCAACACAGACGCAAGAAGAGTTGCGGTGACTCCTCTAGGCTGCCGTCTCGTAAATCCCCTTCGGAGAAGAGAAAAAAACAAATCCACCATTCAAGGAAGCAAAAGATCCTTCTGCTAACACAAAATGCAGACCAACGTGAATAATGAGAGTTCTCCCTAAAGTGTCCCTGTGTGACCGTTGTCTATTTAAAGTCTCAAGCTACGTTTCCCAGATATGTGGTAGGTAACTAGTTAAAATAACGTTCTATTTTGAGAGAAAGGGAGCCCTTTGTCTTTCTTTTTCATTTGCTCCTCATTCCTTCCTTTTCATCATAAGGAATGAAACCCAAGGACAAAACAGAGACCCTTGAGATACCCTCCCACCCCACCCCAGGTCAGTGCCTTTGCCATTCGTGGTCATCTAACAGACCATCAATGCTCAGCTTATCAAAATGGGATTTCCCCAGATGGGTGACAGGGCTGAAGAAGGGCTGGCAGCCCCCGAACGCAACGTTTCCCAGCATTTGTTACATCACATTCACCTGAATTGCCGTTCCAAAGGAATTACCGCTTCATGGCTGAAAAAGTTAACAACCAACAAGAGTATTGTCTTTCTGTGTCTGTTGCTATGAGTCCAGTCTATAGGGTTATAGTTTTCCTCTTGGGTTCTCTGTTTGTTTTGCATATTGCTTTCCTCTCCTTTCTGGAAGAGGGGCCTCTGTATTATGGGCAGGTGACGGAGCGAACCCACCTGCCGACATGGAGCACCTGAATGGCACAAAGGTGACTTTCAGCCAGCCAAAAGAAAAAAATGGGGGTAAGTGGAAAAACACATGCAATACACCCATCCTCGTACCACAAACTTAAGCCTAAGAGAGCAGGCGTACAGCTTTAAGGTTGTCTATTGTTCAGAGATAATTAATAAATAAACCAACGGAGCCAAAGCTAATCTTCTGAAGAATCCCCCCAGATTTAACGAGAGAGTTAAGCATGGGCTTCACCGGCTCCCGTTGGAATTAGAAGGGATTTGACTAGGGCTTAGAACGAGACAAATGTAGGCATGGATGAAAAGAGAAGCAGGGATAACTTAGTTGCATTAATCATGAGTGCAATTATATTTAGAAGAAGCCAAGCAAAATGTGTCTTGTGGATTTTCAAGTGAACGATGATGCTTAAATTCCTCCATTGCTAGTTCTTTGGTTGCTGGTTTGGGTTTTTTGTTAAGCATGGTCCTTTATTGTCCACAGCAATCGCATGAGTGATAAATTTTGGAAAAGAAGCGTTGATGGCTTACAGATGTTGGATACTATTCATTTTCAGTTGATGTTAGGGAGATAAAAGTAACTCATGCTTGTTGAGTAAATGCTATAACCATTCGAGGAACTTCAGTTATTGTTGAAATGGAAAGATTATGGTAGAGTATTAGAATTTTGTTTTAAAAAATGGTACTCTGGTATTTTTTAAAAAAAAATTTTAAGTACTTTAGTGTCCAGCAATGCTTTTTGTTTGGTGGAAGAACTATAAACAAAAGGTGAACTGTTTGCATTGTGCAAGGGAGTTGATATTCTCTTCCATCACTGCTTTGGATCCTTTTATGGTCAAAGTTCAATAAAAGAATTATGTCCAGCAATGAAAAGGAAGGATTTTATAGAGCTCTTTAAATATGAATTGTAATCAAGACACCTGGATGAACTGGGTTCAGTGGATTTTTAGAATCCATTTGGATCTACCTGCTCCTTATTCAATGGGCTTTTTCAATGGGCTTAGGGGATCCACTTGCTTCTTTTTCTGAGCAGATGCTCTCTACCTGCTTCATTTTTGTACTGTGCTTAACATGCCATGCCTGGCTTCACTCTTTCAATTGAATATATATTCCAAACTGGATCTTATGGGTTCAGCAGCATTAAATTGTATTATTCGGCATGGTGCAAAGGGCAATTCTGAGAATATTTGATGAATTCCTTTGGTTAATAAAATAAGCGTCCGCTTGGCTGGGAATATCAATTTGCAGTCATAATAGTAACATGGAGTGAATGGCATTAAAGCAGGCCTGTTTTATAATCCTACAATTGCGATACATTTTGATACTGATGGAACAAGCCTTTTCAAGCAGTAGTGGACTTTGAGAAGAGAATATATATCAGAACAAGATGGAATTCCAGCTTTCGCCCTAAAGCCAAATGCAGACTTTGCATCACAATATACAGTATGTGGGTGGCCGGGAGAGAGGATAAGGGAGGAAGTATCTGAAAGTTTTCTGACCTACAAAGCTTTTCATTTTAAAGCAAGTTCTATTCACCTGCCGTTCTTTATCTAAATCCTTAATATATAAAAAGAGCTTTGCGGTTTATAACTACAGCAGTACAAAATATCCACCGGATTCAATGTTCTGGTTCAAGTAAAGCAATTTAAAATAGATCTCTATGGAGAAGATACATTTGTTGAAAAAAAACTAACTAGGTGGTTGTTAATAAAAAGATAATAGATTCCCTCCAGCTAACTCGAGCCCTCTTGAATATATGGGTAGATCTTGCTTTTATTGGCAAAAAAAAAAAAAAAAGGGTTCCCCACTTCCTTTTTCCAAAATGCTTGGAGTTTCATTTTACTATTCAGTGGAGAGTGTGGTCTTGAGATTTCCTCGCCATTCCTATCCCATTTTAAACCAGCACTGTCTTGTTTAGCTTTTTCAAGTTTAGCCAAAACCAGATGCATGTCGCTATCTGATTTAGGGCATTGTGTGAATATTCACTAAACCCCCCGCAAATGTTCATTATATTGTTTTCTTTGATTTCTCATAGGTGGATTCCCCCCCCCCGCTCCCAGCTCTTCCTATTTTTTCTCAGTCAGTCAGTCAGTCAGTCAGTCAGTCAGTCAGTCAGTCAAGCAGTCTGTCAGCAGACAGACAGACAGACAGACACTCAGATAGTCAGTGAGTCAGCAGTCCGTGAGACAGATAAACAGCCAGCCAGCCAGCTAATCAGGCAGGCAGGCAGGCAGTCTGGCTGCATATCTCACCAAGTGATTCTTGCCAATGAGCAGAACTAAAGTAAAATTTAAAAAAAACACAATTAGAAACATTTAAATACAAAGCAGCCAAGAAATATCAAACCCAATCACCAACACAATCAAGATGTGGTGTCCCTGCCCACACCTGAGGTCCCAGACCGGGTACACAAGCAGGTATTTAGAGTCTTATGAACAGCTAGCAGGGTTGGGAGAGGGAATGTTCCACAAGATGGGCACTAGAGCAGAAAAGGCATGTCTTCTAGCGCCAGCCAATGGGCATTCCTTAGTGGAGAGAACCTGAAGCATGACCCTCCTACCTGCTTGGATTGGATGGGTAGAAACAAGAGGTGGGTTGCTCTCGGTTCGGCACGCATTGGGCGAACCAGTAGTGGTGGCGGAAGGCTCCGCCCACCTGCCCAGACGCTTCTGTGCATGCACAGAAGAGTTGCGCGCATGCATGCGCGCACCCAAACCGGTAGTAAAAAATTGGCAACCCACCACTGATAGAAGCAACTGATAAATTTGGTAACTCTGTAATCCAGAGGTCTGTCCTGCTATGGCGTTCAATAGGAACATTCCAGGAGCCAATGGCAACACCTTGAATCCTGGTTGAACCATTTTATCACCCCCACATCTTTAAGTACTTCCACTAAAATATTCCACCAAGTATATTGGGAGAATCCAGACATTTGATTAGGTTTAGAATCTTGTAATTTCATAAGAGGGTGATAATTTGGTAAGAGGATGAGCATTTTGGATTCATGTAGTCATATTGCTCCATACACCTTTGTCTTTTACGATCTAAAGCAGGGTGTCAAACTCGATTTCATTGAGGGCCGCATCAGGGTGATATTTGACTTGGGGGGGGGAACAGGGTGTGTGTGGCCAGGGGGGCATAGTCAGCTTGATATCACTTGTGTCGGGAGCACCTGTGGTGGCCCAAGCACTTTGCCAGTGAAAACAGTCTCCGTTTTCAGCTGTGACAGCTTCCTGCCAGTAAAAGCGGAGCTTAGGAGGGCCATGTGTGGCCCTCTCGAGCTCCATTTTCACTGGCAGCAGCACCGTGAGCCAGTCCTTTGCTGTTTCTAGGGCAACCGCAAAGGCCAGATCTAAGCACCCTAGGATCTGGTCCCCAGGCCTTTATCTTGGCACTCCTGATCTGTAGTGATACCGTACTAGAACTTTCTTGCAAGTTTGAGACTATTAAGTCTATGAAGTGAAACAGAGACTTGACCTAAATCTACCATTAATACATGAAAAATGTGTAGCAAAAACATTTACCCATACTCTGGATTCCATCTTTATGGATGACCTTTTTTAAAAAACAAAGAAGTTAATAGGTACTTGATGAAGGGAAGGCATTTGGAGACGCAGCAGGAAATGGAACCAAACATCAAACTAGTCAACTGGAGATGAGAAGAATTAAAACACACGATGGGAATGCAAAATGGTCAGAAAGGGAAATATAATAGGAAGAAGAACACTATAAAAACTCCTTCAACATGCTCCCCAGGAATTGATTTATCCCATCTCTATGAAAAATAACTGAGGTATCGAAGATAAACAGGATCAGGAAGAAAATAAGATAAATAGAAGTACACAAATAAGAAATGATAAACTGACATTAAAGAACCTCTACACTCCAAGCACAGTCAAAACCAAAAATTCTGATGAAGTTTAAAATGATTCCATTTGGAATACCAATTTATCCAATAATACTACTATGATAATAACTGAGCCCACCTTCATCCCATAATGTTTTTGTCATATTTTTCTGCTGGCAACATATAAACCCCACTGAGATGGAACATTATAGCCAGTTACTTTATATTACATTCTGTAATGTTAGTTTTTACTCACCATTAATTTCTCATTGATTGCACTGAATCAGACTATTTGATAACCTTTTGCTCTCCCCTTTTCATAGATAGAATCCTCTCATTTCCTGGAATACGGGTACATGCGTTAAACTGTGTGTGCACACTCATGCAGATGCATACATGTCTGTGTGCATGGTGCATGTGTTTTCATATAATATTTGTACTGTGACCATTGCATGGCCAATGTCAGGTGTGAAAGACCAGGTCCATACATGAGGGACCAATTAAATTGATTCATTGTTAGTTGGCCTATGTACAGGAATCTTCTCAACTAACAGTTCGCACCTGCTTGGAGTTAAATAGTGGTCCATAGAATTCAAAGAAGGTTGAATTCAATCCATTTGTGGTATGAGAAGAGAAATATTTCCTTTGGAAAGTTGCAGGTAATAAGGCCTAGGAGTGAGCTTGCAGGCCTCACTGAACCAAAGTTTTAAACTAACATAATTGCAAAATGTACCAGACACGTTTCTAATGTCCTGAACTTGTGTGCTGCTTTTTCTGCAAAGTATGTACTTGTACGGGTATGTTTAGAGCAGGAAGAATGAGACGGTGGGAAATGTGGAACTGAAAGTAAGAAATGGCTGAGAGCTTCAAATGTACACAGGTGTTTGCAGAGCGTGATGGTCAGTAAGAATGCAAGAAAGAACAAGGAAGTGAAACTATGGAATGTGTAGGTCAGTAAAAAAAAGATCTAAGAAATGTGGTTTGAGATGAGAATGGGGTCCTTTGCCCAATAGCAGTCCTTGTAGGGCCTGCTATGTGTCATTGGACCCCATTGCAATGGTTTAATTATGTAAGCTCTGTTGTGGAATTGCATTGCTATGTTGGCTATCTAACTGTTGTTTGCAGATTGATGAGACAGGGGCAGTTATTAAACAATTGATTACAGAAATGAAACAACTCACCCATAATGCTGATCAAACGTGGAAGGGGTTTAACCTCAAAGAGGTCTTTAGTGGCTGGTTCCCTAGACTACCGGTCTGCAAGCCATAGTGGCTCATAGGCCTGATTAGCAGCTGGATGTGTAATTTTACCATGTGTCCTTCCTATCTTTGTTCGTACAAAATAAAATTCCTTTCTAGGTTGCCAAGGTCATCCTTTGCCTTGGTACCTCTGCACCTGACCGGAACTGGATGGGTGGAACTGACAGCATGGCAGTGGGAGATTGGACCATGTGATGGCCTTGTGGGTGTGGGGGCAAGATCATGAACTTTAACTTGGGTGGGGAAAACTGAGAAGCTTTCAGATTTGGGTTTTCCCAGACGTGCCATCATGTCTCTCTTAATAAATTGGAACTTTGAGCAGTACTTTGCCTTGGACTCTGATTTAATTTTGGATGCTATTTGGAACACTCACAAAGAAACTCACACCCAAGTCTAGTGTTAGGGATCACAATTCCCATAGGAATGAAGTGTGTTTATATGTGTATATGTATTGTTGGGTGTGTGTTTGTGTGTGTGTGTGTATGAGAGAGAGAGAGAGAGAGAGAGAGAGAGAGAGGGAGAGGGAGAGGGAGAGAGAGAGAGAGAGAGGGAGAGAGAGAGAGAGAGAATATCCCTACTTGCATACAGAGACTTTACTACTGGAAAAGACTGCTTGGAAACAGATGAAATATTTTTTCTGAAGGATTGCGGAGGGAGCTTATCAGCACCATCTAACTCCATTTGTCAGTCTTAATGACTTCTTAGATTAAAAAAAAAAGACTGTTAATGTCCTCAGCTCCATGAAGGAAGCTTGAAATGAATCACCCAAAATGCAGAATTGATTCTTTCTTCTCGTCTAGTTTTTTTCACAGCCCTGTTCGAAGCAAAGAGACAAGGAAAAGAAATAATATATGACACGTCTTAATTCACAACATTGATTCCCATCTTCCTATAATTGCAAAATCATACCTGCTTCCATCATGCCCATATACCAGTTTCATAGGCTGCCTTTCTTGATTGAACTTCTCACCTATTTTTTTTTTTAGAAGATTTCAGCTCTAAGATAGTTCAAAGTTTAATAGCATTTATATGCCGCACAATCGTAGGACTCTCGCTTAGAAGCGGAAATTGGGACCAGCAACGGTTGCTAAATGAGATCAGATAAAGTGCAAAGTCTCGTGACCATGTGACTTCCAGTGACAGTGATAACGTTCCAGTTTCCTGCACGGTCGTATCAGCTGCAGTCGACGTGTTCAGTATGGTGATCTGATTCTGGCCTTCTCACCATTTTGCTTGTTGGAAGCCAGGAGGTAAAGATCACAAAACAGTCATCGGGTGGCATAGGACACTGCAATCATCGTAATCAATGCCAAGGGTCCAAAATGGTGAAACATGTGAACTGCAAGGAAACTGCAATGGCTTCAACTATGAAGAACGGTGTCAGTCCCCTCAGTTCAGCCTCGCGTGTCTTGAATGGCCATTGAATGAGTAAATGCTAAATGAGTCGTATGATGTCAGCCTGGAAGCCATCTTTGCACTGGGCTTCAGGCCTGCCACATTCAATGGTGGGAAAGGGGAGGGGGGATTATATGGATTATGAGAGATGCATAGTCTAAATATACTCCTTTCGAAGAGAGTCAAGGACATCTTGCCTGCACTGGAGAGGAAAGACTAGGAGGCATCTCCAGTTGGGATGGTGGGATTGGGCCATGTGATGGACATGTGGGTGCCGGGCAGGGGCTTGGACTTTCGTTGGGTGGGGAAAAACCTGGAAGCTTTCAGATTCGGGGTTTTCCCAGATGTGCCAATATATGGCATCTCTAATAAATGGAACTTTGAGGAACTTCAAGACTTGGAGTTCTTCTTTCATTGGGGTGTGTTACTTGGAACGTGACATATGATTTCCTCAACTGAAGCAGGCAGGGTCAAGAAGGAGGACCTTTTGCAATTGTGGCCCAAATTTTTGGAACATATATTCAGTGGAGGTGCGAGCTCACAAAAGCCCTGCACTTATCTCACATCCAAATGGGCTCCGTGGAGACTCCTGTGGAATGCGGGGAGGGAGGGGTGGGCGTGGCCAGCAGGGGTGAGATTTCAAGTTCTCCAAACTAACCATAATGTTAGCTATGGGTTTCCCAAACCCAAGTGTTAACCCGTAGCAGCCTACCCCTGAGTTCCTACTTGAGCAGGGGGGGACTCTAGAAGGCTTCCAAGGTCCCTTCAACCCTGTTATTCTGTTATTCTCACCCTCATCTAAGATACATTCCTTTTACCTCTTTTCTTAAGTATCCAATTTCCATTCCATCCACTTAGCTTTATGTTTCCTCTAATAAACCCTCACTTACTTCCATATCAAAAGGAGCAGAAACATGTTTTTTGAATACAACTATATCACTTCTTTTTCAACAACCATTCAAACTCCTCAACAGAGACCATATGCTCCCTGTTACGCTCTTCTACAAGCAATTTGTACATCCTAAATTTCTCCATTCATTTTTCTTTTCAGTAGTAAACATTATCCAGGGAAATAAACACATCTATTTCCTCTAGATTTTTTCCCATCTATGCAAAACTGTTCTCTCCATTTTTCCATGTCAGGCATAACTATCTTAGTATTTAATGTTCAGATACATATTCCTGATTGCATTATATAGTTTTTATTTTTTTGCTGCTAATCATTCAATTTCTCAGACATCACCGCATTGTCTAGGGTTACAATAATCTGATTTTCATGTCCCCAACCAACAGATGTCTATTTTATTATAAACATTCCGTATCATTTATAGATAAATTCGTACATATAGATAAATTAAAAACTATCATTTTTATAGATAAATATACATCACCAATAAAGGAAAAAAAATATAGTTCCGAGTTGAAGTGAGGGGCTTCTGGTGCTCTCGAGTTTTGTTGTATTCTTGCAGATGTTTTATGACCAAACTGGGTAGCATCATCAACACCATCAGTGTTAACAAAATCACCACCAGTCAATTGCAACAGTCAATTTTATTTGGAAACAGCTCACATCCTGTGGACAATTCCTTTAATGCCATCAAACCACATCTACCTACCCCAGGTCCTGGGGAAAGACTTGATAGATGGATAAAAATGCCATATCCAGTCTAAACATCTGGTTGACTGTGAGACCAAACTATGATAAATAAGCTAGCTTTTGAAAATCACTCCACTTGTCATGCAACCAGGAAAAAAATTCAAAGAAGATTGGACTTAATGTATTTGTGGCTACATAGAGATTCTAGGCTGATTTCTCTTTTTAACTCTGCCTTCAGATTCTACCATTCCAATTCCTATAGCCAGGAAACTCACAGGGATCACAATCCCCATAGGAATGAAATGTGTTTATGTATGTATATCAGAGGTGGGTTCCTACTGGTTTGGACCCGCTTCGGCTGAGTAGATAGTAACTTGAACCGGTTCTATTGCGCCCACCATCTTGCTTTTTGGTTTCTGCACATGCGCAGAAGCATTTTTTTTTACTACTGTGCATGCGCGCATAACATGCATCAAGTGCGTGCATGGCCTGAAGCACATCCCTGAGCAAACCTGCAGTAACAGAAGCCCTGATGTATATGTGTCATGTTCTCTGTGTATGTGTGTTGCAATATCCCTACTTGCATACAGAGACTTTGCTAGTTGGAAGAGATGCTTGGAAACAGATGATGCAAAAGTGAGTGTGTTAGAAATTGTGCACCGTATATGACAAGATGTGTTAATATTTTTTTTTTACTTTGGGATTCAAGGAGATTATTAAATTCAATGTTTCAGGGGAAAAGATCGCAATACGTCATTCATCTCTCTCTTGAATTTGCTGGACATCCATATCCAATAGATGGCAGTAAGAGATCCAATAGAGCTTCCAGGAAATTGGCAGAACAATGGTTTCAAATACAAAAAAGCCTGACTCTCCGAAGAATCTATAGTGTTCCCTCTTCCACAAACGTTTTTTTTTTTTAAGAAGAAAAGGCACTTTGGAGCTTAGAAAATAACTCATAAATGTTTGAAAGAAATATAACTAGGAGGAAAAGGCACTTTCCTCCTATGACAAATATTTGAGCAATTGGCAGAAAAAAAGAGTGCTATGGTTGTTTAGACATCCAGATATTTGAAGCGAATGGAAAAATGTGTTGTCATTTTAAGCTGGGGAAAGCTTTTCAACCTGCCAGCCTAATTATCAAGAGGAGGAGTGGATCACGGCATCATAAAAATATTTGATCTGGAAATGACTTTGGAAGGCATCCATTCCAAAGCTCACTTCAAGATCTTCAGTGGAATGCTGCAGATATAGTGTTCTTGAAAACTGGTCATCCAGGACAGAGGTGGGTTCCTACCAGTTCGCACCTATTCGGTAGAACCGGTTCGTCAAATCTACCGAACCGGTTAGAAGAGGTTCCACCAGTGGACCCGGAAAGCAGGCCACACCTACAGAAAAGGTTCCAACAATGTTTTGAAACCCACCACTGGTCCTTGGATATGATTATTCTACACTATTCATGATCATATTTATAAAACTCAGTGCCTCTGTGAAAGGTAAGGATGACTACTGCGTTTGTGGTGCAATCAGAAACATTGCGTGTGTTGAAGTTGTTTTAACGCAAACCAAAGATGCCTTTTAAAAAACAAGTTTACATCATATTCTTAGGCATGGCAGTGCTGTGTGTGAGGTAATTTAAGGTGGTTCTGACAAGTACGTCGGCATCTTCATATCTGATCACATGGGCGGCAAGCCACTCCCATCTGGTCACATGGGCGGCAAGCCACTCCCATCTGGTCACATGGGCAGCAAGCCACTCCCACAAAGGAGGCCACACCCACAGAGTAGGTCGAACAATTTTTGAAACCCACCACTGATCCAGGATCTCCCAAAGTACCTCTGGGTGGGTGGGTGGGTGGAGAGGAGAGACAAGAGTGATAGAGACTATTCCATTGCCAAATATTTGTCCTAGTCTTTAATCCTGCATTGCTATTTTTAAACTCCTATTCATTTCCCCTTCAGTTTCTGCTTTGAGAAAGTGTCTGGTCCATCAGAAACAGGGCAGCACAACTTGAGGTGGCTAGGTGGCTGAGTCTGCAATGCTAAAGTTACAATTTTGAAAGTATGTGTACGAAGTTAGCACCCACCTCTCTCCCAGAAGGATGAAATATTCTAGGAAATATTAAACGGCAGAATATTTCCCTGGATGAGAAATGCAGAAAACATGGTTTAGCAGGAAGCAGACCAGTGGTAGGATTCAGCCAGTTCCGTACCTATTCAGGAGAAACCAGTTGTTAACATTCTAAGCAGTTGGGAGAACCGGTTGTTGGAAGAAATCTCCTTTTGTTTTTTTTCTACTTTACAGGGCTAATCTGTAAGGAAGGCAGGAAGGAAACATTCTGGTGCTGTTGAGCCAAGGTGGCGCAGTGGTTAAATGCAGCACTGCAGGCTACTGCTAGATCAGCAGGTCAGCGGTTCAAATCTCACTGGCTCAGGGTTGACTCAGCCTTTCCATCCTTCCGAGGTGGGTAAAATGAGGACCCAGATTGTTGGGGGCAATATGCTGACTCTCTGTAAACCGCTTAGAGAGGCCTGAAAGGCCTATGAAGCGGTATATAAGTCTACTGCTATTGCTATTGTTTCTAACCTAATCTTTATTGACCTGCTTACAGAAACTGCCTCTTCTGTTAACCCTTATTACATTGTCACAGCTGAGGCGAAGAGCCCATTGACATGAGTGACATAGCCCACCCAGTCACATGACACCGAGCCCCACCTACACAGATGGTCATTAGGGCAGAGAACCAGTTGTTGAATTGTTTGAATCCCACCACTGAAGCAGACTCACTCTTAATGTTATAGCCCAGCAACAGCCTGTGCTGCGTTCTAATTGGTCGGGCGAAGCACAGCCTGTGATTGGTGGTTGTAATGACAGTTAAATGACAGTTGGTACCTGAGAGTATAAATACTGTGACAGTTGTAACACATTCTGAATCGCTTGTCATCTACTAATAAACATCTTACTCTCTGATTCCATGGCTCTTGCGTCTATACCTCACACAACACACGTATATAACACTGGCGATGAGGATGGGATTGAATGCTATTCCGCAGAGCCTGGAAAACAACAACGAACTCTAAGCCACTCGCAACGCAACCAAGCAAATGCGAACGGAAAATACTTTGAAGACCTGTCAGAGCTGCAGCAGCAGTTGCCACCACCTCAGGTTTCGCCTCCGATCACGCCAACCTGAGTAGATCCACAGGCGCGGACTCCATCAGTCACAGGGACGGGCAACCTACGCTTAACCTGGGCTGGAGCCGCCGCCTCTGCTCAGGGACGAGCTACGAATCACGTTGGCTCAACCGTGGCTGAAGCTGCCTGTCTGCCTGCCTCTCTGCTGCGAAGATCTACCAGACACAACTCTAGAGTCTATCTGGTCTACTGTTTGCTACTGTTACAAACATTAGTGTTGCAATACACGGATACTGTTGCCTCTAAGAAGCTTCTGACTCTTCATACAGCTTTCCAAAGAAGCAGCTTCTGACAAGCCTGCTCTTCCTCCAAAGCCAGCAGCCTACTACCAGCCTGTCAGAAGCCTGCTACATGCATTACAAAGCTGCCTGCCTCCCAAAGAGCAACTCTGGCCACTCAAAAGCCTGCCTGCTGCCCTTCCTAACGAGCCAGGAACAACTCAGCCACCTCCAGGGCCGGTCTTCGCTCTCTAACAGAAGCCTCCACAGCCGTTCAGAAGCCTACCATTCTCTGCAGCAAAAGTCAGCAGAAATCCTGTCAACTAAACCTTCCAGCAACAGCGGAAACCCTGCCTGCATGCCCATCGAACAAAGCCCAACAGAAAAGTTACCAACAGGACTTCTTTGAGTTTCCCTCCATGTAAGCTCTCCAGCCTCCATGATTTGTGAGCATGCGCAGAGCTTGAATATGCAATTTAAATATGCAAATATGAATATGCAAATGTAAATATGCAAATGTGAATATGAAAATGTGAATATGAAAATGTGCCAAATAACTTGGGGGAAGGAGAGTTTGTAAAAGAGTTTGTAAATGTTGAACATAAAACAAAAACACACAAATTGACAATACGGAAATGCAAATAAAATACACGTATGCAAATAACTGGGGGGAAGGAGTGTTATAGCCCAGCAACAGCCTGTGCTGCGTTCTAATTGGTCGGGCGAAGCACAGCCTGTGATTGGTGGTTGTAATGACAGTTAAATGACAGTTGGTACCTGAGAGTATAAATACTGTGACAGTTGTAACACATTCTGAATCGCTTGTCATCTACTAATAAACATCTTACTCTCTGATTCCATGGCTCTTGCGTCTATCCCTCACACAACACACGTATATAACACTTAATAGCCCCCACCTTCCTCAATAGCCCACAGCAGATGTCAGCACTCAAGAGATAAAGAGATAGCTAGGTCTATTCATAGGCAAATGCCCTCGCCCAAGATCCAACAAAGGTAGGATTAGCCCTGTAACACATGTGGGTTTCTACTGGTTTGGATAGTTCAGCCGAACCAGTAGTGGTTTGCCGGCCTGGGTTGCCGGAACCAGCAGCAACCCAGGCCTGCCACACCTCCGAACCGGTTCCCCGGTTGGTGCAGCATGCATGTTTTTTTAACATTTTTTAATTTTCTGCACATGTGCAGACCTATTTATGTGCCACTGCGCACACAAGCGAAGTGAGCGCATGCGTACAAAATTGTGCATGCACCGAACTGGTAGTAATGCTGGCAGCAACCCACCCTTGCCCTATACCCATCTCACCACATGGCACCTGAGAAGATTACATCACCCAGCAAGGCTCAACCAAGCCTGGGACTCAAGACAGCCTACAGAGTTGCCCCTGCATGGCCCCATGGGAATCTGACAACCAATCAAAAAACAAGCTCAATTCAGAAGCCCAGAGAGGGTATAAAACTCAAGCACTCTCAGCATCTCCTCCCTTTTTTTAATTTCACCCAACATCTTCAAGGCATGTGGTCCTGACCACCATTAAAACCATCTTTCCAAACAGCCACCATGTTTCCAGTGTCTTTCTCCCCACTTGGAACTGAACACAGAAGGACATTTCTTCCAACAAATGATTTTTTTGGGGAAAAGAAAATCCTCAAAAACAGCGGTCGCTCCATCTCCAAAATGAGATGGAACCAAATTGCTCTCAAATCTTGGCAGCATGATTTGCAGTGATTGGGGTTGAAGTGGACTGTTAAAGGTGAAATTGACAATATTTCTCTCTCGTTTTCTTTTTCAAACACCCGAAACTCTTGAAAAACGGATCAAAAGCTGAGAGGGCATCACTCAGATCTTCTGTTAAACAGGGGAGCAAGGTAGAGACTTCATCTCAGAAAAGTTGACTAAATCAGATTGGATCCTGCATATCTAGCAATAGCAATAGCAATAGCAGTTTGACTTATATACCGCTTCATAGGGCTTTCAGCCCTCTCTAAGCGGTTTACAGAGGTCAGCCTATTGCCCCCAACAACAATCGGGGTCCTCATTTTATCCACCTCGGAAGGATGGAAGGCTGAGTCAACCCTGAGCCGGTGAGATTTGAACAGACGAACTGCAGAACTGCAGTCAGCTGAAGTAGCCTGCAGTGCTGCAGTCTAACTACTACACCACCTCGGATCTACCTTTACTTGCTCGATTTACATTATCGTTTATGCTTCCCTTCCCACAAGTATCCTGCAACGTGGTTTGGCTGAGAGTTCTTGACTAGCCCAGGGGGACCCAGTCTAGCATTTGAATCAGGATCCCTCTAGCTTCAGCCTAGGATTTTAATTACTATAACAAACTGGTTGTCAAATGAAAAAAAAAAAGATTTGATTAATGAACTACTAGCAAAAGTGTAATAAGAAGCAATTGAGGCCATTCTGATTTTTTGGAACGCAAACTAGCTTTGATTGATGATATGACTGTAGGACTAAATTCTCATCTTATAGCAAAGTCTTCCTGCCTGGCCTCTAGCGAGTCATGAGGATTTCATTCCCTGCCATAGGTTGGCATCAGTGCCTTCAAACATGACAGAGGTTAATAATGCTTTAACCCGTTCACAGTGATGATTTCCCCCAGCCTTTCTGAGTTTACTAGCGTTTTTGAATTCCAAACAGAATAGATTAAACAAACAAAAATACTTCTCAGTATTCCATACAGTGGTGGTTTCAAAAATTGTCCGAACCTACTCTGTGGGTGTGGCCTCCTTTGTGGGAGTGGCTTGCCTCTCATGTGACCAGATGGGAGTGGCTTGCTGCCCATGTGACCGGATATGAAGATGCCGACGACACTTGTCAGAACCACCTTAAATTACCTCACACACAGCACTGGCATGCATAAGAATATGATGTAAACTTGTTTTTTAAAAGGCATCTTTGGTTTGCGTTAAACAACTTCAACACACACAATGTTCTGATTGCACCACAGACACAGTAGTCATCTTACCTTTCACAGAGGCACTGAGTTTTATAATATGAGCAACATAGTGTAGAATAATCATATCCAAGGACCAGTGGTGGGTTTCAAAAAATTTGGAACCTCTTCTGTAGGTGTGGCCTGCTTTCTGGTGGAACCTATTCTAACCGGTTCAGTAGATTTGACGAACCGGTTCTACTGAATAGGTGTGAACTGGTAGGAACCCACCTCTGATTCCATATCTATAATAATTAGAAAACAAAGAGCATTAGATTTTTTTTCACTCTTGATCCTTCTCTCATCAATTACTTCTGGCTAGTAAGCCAGTGTAGGTTTGTTCCAGAGACTAAAATGCAGAAGAAGGGAAAAGAACAAGCAATTCTGATGACTTATTTCCAGGTTACTTCTTAAGTAACTGTTAAAATAATAAACATCAACCAGCAGCATGATGAAAACTCCTTAATTGCACAACATATGGACTGGCGTAACCATAGTTTCAACTGGGAAACTCAGCATCTTAAATAAGCTAAGTCCAAGAAGGTTAGAGAATTCCTGGACGCCTAACATTCAGACAAATCAGCCATCAGCAGGCATATGGAGATAAACAGCATCTACATACCATTCAAAAGAGACAATCAAAAAGCTAAAAAGAGAAACAGAAAGGCAAAAACACACCTTCACCAGCAATCAACACTCAAATAAGCACAGATTAACACCAAGGTTAACCCTACCAACCAAGCTATAAACAACGCCCCAATCAAGGAACTATCAACTCAGACAAACAAATAGTAAACAACAGCCTAATCAAGGAACGATCAAAACACTGCCACTAACAGGACAAGCCCCGTGTGTATAAACAGAGAGTAATTCATTCTCTTCTAGCACTGATGATGTTATGTAATCAGTCCAGAATGCATCCGTGCGAGCGATTGTGGGTGCACCTAGGTACACCCACGTCACACCTATCCTCCGCGAGCTGTACTGGCTACCCATTAGTCTCCGGACCCGCTTCAAGGTGCTGGTCATTACCTATAAAGCTCTACATGGCATCGGACCTGGGTACCTGAGAGACCGCCTCCTGCCGATTATCTCCCATAGACCGATTAGATCTCACAGGTTAGGTCTCCTCCGGATTCCATCTGCCAGCCAATGTTTGCTGGCGACTCCCCGGGGGAGAGCCTTCTCTGTTGCAGCTCCAGCCCTCTGGAATGACCTCCCCGTGGAGATCCGGACCCTTACTACCCTCCCGGCTTTCCGCAAAGCCACCAAGTCCTGGCTGCTCCAGCAGGCCGGGGGGGCTTGTGAAACATCCAGCCCCACGGAAATTGTGAATGTTGCATCTTTTTTAAAGTGTTGTCTTTGTCTATTTATCCCCTTTCCCTTGTCTATTGTGAGCCGCCCGGAGTCCTCCGGGAGTGGGCTGCATACAAGACAAATAAAATGAAATGAAATGAAATAATAAAATTCTGCAAGAAAGCAACCAAGCTCAGAGAGCATCAAGGATCCCAAAATAATAAAAGATACAGTGCCAAACCGTATCGAAATGTCTCCCAATCATCAGAAGAAAGTATTCTATGGCAGAAACTGTAGGACAGGGGTGTCAAACACAAAGGCCAGGGGCCATATCTGGCCTGCAGGGTGTTTAGCTCTGGCCTGTGGAGCCTCCCTGGAAACAGCAAAGGAATGGCCCGTGGTGCCTCTGCCAGTGAAAACAAAGCTCGGGAGGGCCCATTTTCTCTGGCAGAGAATTGCAGGAAGCAGTTGCAGCAGAAAATGGAGCTCAGGAGCCAGTTTTCACTGGCAGAGCGCTTGGGCTACCACAGCCATCCCTGACATGAGTGACGTCGAGCTGGTCACATCTACCTGGCGAGGCTTACCCTGGTTCCCCAAAGTCAAAACACATCCCTGATGCGGCCCTCAATGAAATTGAGTTTGATACCCCTGATGTAGGATGTTCTGATATACTAATTATATATCAGAGACTAATTGGGAGTAATTTTTATAGCACAAAACTTTACTCATCTTCTGAACTAGTCCTCCTTTACTTCTTTCATTTGTATTGTCTTCTTGTTTTCTTCTCTTCCCCTCTGCTCTGCAAAAAGATTGCAATAAACCTTTTTGTAGCTCCATTAGATATTTGTGTACCAGGAGTGCAAAAGTTGAAATGCATTGCTTCTTCCCTTGTCTCTTGAGATCATCCCTTGAGGTCCTTCCCTGCATTCTCTTACCTGAAGAGACAGGATTACAGGAGAAAAAGAAGCATTTTTCTGCTATTCCATGTTGTAATAGCCTCTCAAGAAAAATGCATTTCGGACTCACATGAAATATCTGGTGGGCTTTTTAAATTTCGCAAGTCTCTTAAGTTTTATAATAGGCTGTTTTAATAAGATGGCTATCTAATTCTGTGAAAATGTCATTGTTTCAGTTTTCTACTGCTACTGATCATTGCCGTAATGTTTTAATCAAAAGCACTAACTTCTGAGCTTGCTTAAATTTCCTGCTTCTTTAATCAGCTTTTTCATAATTGCCATGATTATGCTTCAACAACAACAACAATTTATTACAGTCTTAGACCAGAGACCAGAACAAATAAAAACACTCAGTATATACACACTTAAAATTCTAGTGTAAAATAATAAATAACAAATAAAATCTATAATAAAATTCAGTGTCAATTATACATGGTCTGACTATAGGATAGTTGCAATCCCAAAACTGTGTGGCCCGTTGTAGGTTCACGCCATTGGTGGATTCCGGATCACGTTGCAAATGGTATGGTGCAATGGGGCCCAGCATCCATCACATGAACACGTGCAGCGTGCACATGTGTTCTTACCTCCTGTGATGCTCCGCAACGCCTCTGTGTCGCTCCAGCTGCTTGGCGGAGCATCACGCAGGCACCGTACACTCCATGCACGGAAGCACCAAAGAGCTCAAATACGGGTAAGGACGGCGGGTGGGCCCTCCGTAGCACCGTACCAGAACAGTAGCCGGTGCTCCCGGCAGCCACTGGTACACCCGTACTGGGGTGTATCACCCGCAACCCACCACTGGTTCACGCTAAAAAGGAAATGACTATGCAGTGCAAAGGGTTTGCCACAATAGTTATATTGTTTCTTTTTAACTTGTTTTGCCTCACAAATAGCTCTTTCTAGAAGGAGATCCAAATTCAGGCAGATAAAGAGGAGATCTATTGGTATCGCCTAAAATAAGAACAAAATAGATCCATTTCTTTTTGTTTATTTATTTCTTTATTTATTTATTTTGGTTTGTAAAGCATGTATGAGAAAACAAGTATAAGTATGAACATAAGATATAAACATATAAGTATAAAAATGCTAAAAATGTACTAAAAATGCTTCTGTTCATGTGCAAAAGCAAAAAACAAGGTGGCTGCTGCTACTGCCGGTTTGCTTAGGGATGCACTGCGCATGAGCTTTATGCACACCCACACTTGATGCATGCTATGCGTGCATGCACAGTACTAAAAATGCTTCTATGCATGCGCAAAAGCAAAAAACAAGGTGGTGGCGCCTACAGCACCATTGAGAAAACCAGTTTGGGGCCATGGCAAGCTGAGTTACTACCTACTTGGCTGAACCAGTCCAAACCAGTAGGAACCCACCTCTGAGCAGGTATATGTATATACATAAGAAATGAATACAAATAAATGAGAACAGTGGGAGAAGGATGGTAGGCACACTGGTGCGCTTACGCACACCCCCTTTACAAACCTCTTAGGAATCGGATGAGGTCCATGGTAGACAGTTTAAGGTTAAAGTTTTGGGAGTTTGAGGATGTAACAACAGAATCGGGTATAACATTCCAGGCATTGACCACTCTGTTGCTGAAGTCGTATTTTCTGCAATTGAGTTTGGAGCAGTTTACTTTGAGTATGTATCTATTGTTTGCCCATGTATTATTGCAGTTGAAGCTGAAGTAGTCATTGATAGGTAGTGTTAGTAAGCTCCCCATTGGGAGAGTGAGTACGTTCAGAGAAGTGTTGTGGGAGTGTTGCTGGTGAACACACAAACCAGCATACAGGGACACTGCAATTTAAGTAGGCTTTTACTTTCATGGAAATAGAGGTATCAGAGTCCATCAAACGGTCTAAGTCATACACGGATAAGACAGTCAGTCATCAATGTCTTTTCAGTTAAGGGATAATCCAAATAACCTAGTCCATAATCATACAAACTGTCTGGTACTCAAAGTTTGCTAGCAGTTGCAAAACTTACAATAGCTCACTGCACTTTCTAACAGCCAGCTTCCAAATACACTCAGATCAGATCAGCAGAGCATCTAACAAAACAGAGAGCTAACAGTCGTTCTGGCTCCCTCTTATGGCCAATTGTGGAAACCAGCAACCAATCACATTTTACGGTATGATTTAAAGAAACAGGTACAGCATTGCTATATGATTTATATATTGCCAACCCAACCCTTAGATTATATTCCTAACAGGTAGGATGTTGTAGCAGACAGTTTTGTGTACTAAACTTAGGTCAGACTGTAGGCGGCATAGTTCTAGGTTCTCCAGGTCCAAAATTTCATGCCTAATGGCATAAGGTATTCCATTGTGAACAGAGGAGCGGAGGACTCTTCTCGTGAAATACCTCTGGACTCGCGCAATCGCATTAATGTCTGTTATACAGTGTGGCTGCCAGGCAGATGAGCTGTATTCTAGAATTGGCCTGGCTTTGTATGCCCTAGTTAGCAGTACAATGTTACTGGAGAAGAAGCTTTGCAAAATTAGGTTAACAACTCTTAATGCCTTTTTGGCAATGCTGTTACAGTGAGCTCTGGCGCTTAGATCGTTTGAGATGAGAACTCCTAGGTTGAAAGTTTCAGCAAACATATTTGTTGTCAGCAACTTTACCCCATCTTCCCATGCTGGCAACAAATGCATTTGCTAAGAATTTTGAAATGGATCCATAGAATCTTCTACTGAGTGATTCCTAAAATTTTCCTACTGATGCACTAATAGAACACTTAAATAGATGCATAGACATAGACTTATTGTGTACTTATTAATGTTGTTCCTAAGAAAAACCCCAAACAGGCGATTGTTTAAGTAAGCACAATGCATTGATTCACTTCTTGAAATTCTCTTATACAATTTAGAGCTGTGCAAATAATTTGGAAAATGTATTTGTATAGAACAAGGAAATGCAAAATGTAGTCCTTATCTGCAAGTCTTCACAGCAGGTGCAGCTTTGTGCAAGATTGTGCTATTCCCTTCAAGTGTCACAGACCGGCGTGACATTCCTGCTCCCACATGCTCTAAAGCACCTTTTCTAAATGATTTCCAAAATGCTGTACAACCTCCAGACCCTCTTTCTCATTTCATGTAGATTACTTTCCCCAGTCTGCTGACCTTCATATTTGCTTCATATCACGTCTCAAAATTTCATGGACTATGCTGACTATGAATTTTTGGAGTAGAAGTGCTTGGGAATATTTCAGCAAGGCTGCAGAGGTAGTTAATTCTCTTTTGTAGGAAGGAATAGCAAAAGGAAAAGCCAAAATTTGAAACCGTAATGTGAGAGAGAGGAGGGGCACTTAAATGCTTGAATTAAGAATTAAATTCTTTCAGCACTTAATTCAAGAGATCCAGTATAAAAAAATGTGCCACTGGTAGAAATTTTCCCTGCAGGACAATATGCTCTGAAGAAGAACACCTCTTTGTTATTTATAATTTTTAGATTTAATTTTTAGAAGTTTTAAAATACAAAAATAAAAAGTAATACAAACTGGGAAAAGTACAAGGTGAAGAGAGAAAAAGGGAGGAGGGCAGTGGTGGGTTTCAAATCTTTTTAGAACCTCTTCTGTAGGTGTGGCCTGCTTTGTGGGAGTGGCTTGTTGGCCATGTGACCGGGTGGGAGTGGCTTGCCAGCCATGTGATTGGGTGGGACTGGCTTGGCAGTCATGTGACTGGGTGGGAGTGGCCAAATTGTCAAATGTGGTGAAACTCACTTAACAATGTTCTTGCTTAGCAACCAAAATGTTGGCTCAGAAACTCTGGCATTTGAAGCACACAAGTCTTAAAGCAGTCAAGTTACAAGACCCTTGCACCCCTAACCCTTTAGGAAAAAAAAACCCAGGGGTGTTCAAACTTGACAGCTTTAAGACTTGTGGACTTCAACTCCCAGAATTCCTCCTCTCGCTCTTCATCTTGATGATGTGCGGATGGGCGGGGGGGGGGAGGGAGCTGGAACCGGTTCTAAATGGCACTGTAGATTTGTGGAACCTCTTCTATAGAAGAGGTTAGAACTGGCAGGAACCCACCCCTGGAGGAGGGGGAAAGGAAGAGAAATATGTAAAAGATATAAAAGGATGTGTGTTTGTGTGTGTGCGTGCGTGCATGTGTCTGTATTTGTGTGTATGTGTGTGTGAGAGACTTCTCACTTCATCAAGATAAGCACAAACAATTTCAATAACTTATCAGTTTCATACCATATCTCATCTTTTATCTATTTGAAAAGAGTAAAGCTTCATCGTTCAATCTTAATCAGCAATAGTCCATTAAGAGCTACCAGAAATATGTGTGCATACACGTGTATCTATTTAATCTTATATGCATAAATATATTAACCTTAAGCAAGTAAATCAATTTCATATTAATTTACTTTATCCAGGAACTTATCATTTTCTCTAAAAAAAACACTCTTTTTTCCCCATAGCTTCACTCATATCTATAAACAAATTTGTAAAGCCTCATCTTTCAACCAGAAAAAATCCGTTAGGAGCTATCAGAAATATTGAAATTTAATCTCATCAAACAATGTTCCCCAAATTAATTTCTTAGCATTTCATCTTCATCTCCTCTCAGGAACTGCTTCACAAATTTAACTTTCCTTCAATTTTAACATCACAGTTTATCGTTTTCCCTAACACAACCAAATACAACCAAAATATATTTTTCCCATATTTTATTTGCAAACAAATCTTTAAAACCTCACCCTTCAGTCATGGACAAGAAAAACTAATTAAAAACTGCTGGAAAAGAAAGATCCTCATATTTATTTTAGTCTTGGTCAAATAAGCCAACTTGATGTATATTCTATTTAAATAATGTCCCAGAAGATTATTTATTTTCATTCCCTTTTTATCTTTTCTCAGGAATGCCTTGTAAGGTATAACACATTTCTTTAGAACAATTAAACAGTGGAACAACTTGCCTCCAGAAGTTGTGAATGCTCCAACACTGGAAGTCTTTAAGAAGATGTTGGATAACCATTTGTCTGAAGTGGTGTAGGGTTTCCTGCCTAAGCAGGGGGTTGGACTAGAAGACCTCCAAGGTCCCTTCCAACTCTGTTATTCTATTCTATTATTTGTGGCAACCCCTTAGATATTGGAACACTGCTATAATGTCACCCCTAGTGCCTCCAGAAGTTGTGAATGCTCCAACACTGGAAGTTTTTAAGAAGATGTTAGATAACCATTTGTCTGAAGTGGTAGAGGGTTTCCTGCCTAAGCAGGGGGTTGGACTAGAAGACCTCCAAGGTCCTTTCAAATTCTGTTATTCTATTCTATTCTATTCTATTCTACTCTACTCTACTCTACTCTACTCTACTCTACTCTACTCTACTCTACTCTACTTTACTCCACTCCACTCCACTCCACTCCACTCCACTCCATTCTATTCTTTTGATAATGAGAAATTTTATTCTTTAAAATAAGAAAGTTGTCCAAGACACTCTTGAGTTGAAATCCACAGCTGTAAAAAATATTCATATAATTGGAAAAGAGGTTGAGCAGGATTAGTCTGACTATGCAACTATAGTCTTTGGAGACTATTCCAAAGACGTCTGAGCATCTCTAATCTTTCATATGATGGCTGCAAGAAAATACATGTGTTTTTTTTTAAATTGCCCATTCCTACCCTTCAAGAACAATGTTTCTCAACCTTGAAAAAATTCAGATGTATGGACTTCAACTCCCAGAATTCCCTAGCCGGCATGACCATAGGCTGGGGTATTCTCAGAGTTGAAGCCCATGTTTCAGAAAGTTGCCATGGTTGAGAAATACTGCTCTAGAATGTGCTATTAACAGGATTATATGTCTCTTTTGCCCCCCTGATAATGACTTACAACATCCTTAAATCACAAATTTTTAGACACAAAAGTGCACAGCTTCAATAAATCAACTGATTAATTGCCACTTATAGGATTAACGTTTGGTAAAAATGAAAGGCAGCCCCAAAAAACTCATCAACCTCACTGTTACTTTTATCTATATAATTGTTGTAAATTATATTACTATGATTTATACCCATGTGTCATACTTACGTGGTAAACAACCAATAAAATACAATAATAACTGTTAAGAAAGTTATATGGCGATAGCAGGAAATTTACTAAGTGAAATAAGACATCAAATAAAATTTACACCGCTATGAACAAATGATTTTCTGATTTAGTGATACTGCTAAGAATCTTCTTCCTTTTTAGTCCCATCAAAATTAATTGACCACAGTGAACAGAAAAGGCCCCCATTTTCCAATTTTAGAGTATAGAAAGGTAATGTGGAAAGAGGTAGGTCCTAAATAAAATAAGCATTATGAAAATTCTTCAGCAAAACTTTGAATGATGCCTCAGTATAGATTGTGGAGCAGTTGAAGACATGCGGCAAAAAGTTTAATGTGATATTTTCTGCATTTATGGAGGAGGAGCTGAGGGGTGCTTTAGGGTTCGACAATTTCTCAAGTCCTCAATATTTACATGAAGTTGCTGTTGGAAGAAATGTCCATCTCGGTTCAGTTCCAAGTGGGAAGAAAGACACTGGAAACAATGGTGGTTCTTTGGAAACATGGTTTTAATGGCGGACGGGATCACATGGCTTGAGATCCTGGGCAAAAAAAGGGAAGAGATGCTGAGAGTTTTATGCCCTCTCTGGGATTTTGCTTTTTAACTTGCATTCTGATTGGTTGTCAGACTCCCATGGCGCCATGCAGGGGCAACTCTGTAGGTAGTCCTGAGTCCCAGGCTTGGTTGAGCCTTGCTGGGTGATAATGTAATGAAGGGGCTTTGGGCAATTCCTACTATGGCTCTGCCTGAAGGAGGTCGATCTTTGTTATATAGAATAGACTGACGCAGGCCTTAATGACCCATTGACAAAGGTGGGAGGGGGTGAGTTTCTGCCTCCCTTTTAGGGGAAATATTCCGCCCTTTTAATATTTCCTAAAATATCTCATTTTTCTAATGGGTGCTAACTTCCTACATTACTAAGTGAGATTATCAACCACCATGGGATGAATTACCATCAGTATGCGGATTTACCACCTCTGGTGGTAGATGTCATCACCTTACCCAAAACAGATCCAGTGTGCAATTGGAGGGTTCTTCTGGATTCATGACTCCTACTGGGAGAGTAGGTGGCAGTCCTGGCCATAAGGGCCTTTGCACAACTTCCTCCTCCTCCACAACAACCACCCTGTGAAGTGAGTTGTTCTGAGAGAGAGAGAGTGACTGATTCAAAGGTCACCCAGTTGGCTTTCATGGCTGAGGTGGGATTTGAACTCACAGTCTCCCACTTCCTTCTCTGGAGCCTTAACCGCTAGACCAAACTGGCCCTCTGTTTTGCCTCCAAAATGTTGCTTATAAATTTGTCAGGGTGGGCTTCAAAAAGTTTTAGCAAGGGGTTCTCTGCCTGGTTGCTGGGTGGACATGGCCATGGTGGGGGTGGCCTAGTTGGCCTCCTGCACCACATTTGTATATGTGTGTCTTTGCCCTCCCTGGGCTTTCCATGAGCCTCTGGGATGGCGAAAATAACCTCCCCAGGCTGCAGAGGCTCCCTGGAGGCCGGAAACAGGCCCATTTCTGCCCTTCTCATACTTCTGGTGGGCCCATTTTCCCCCTCCCCAAACCTCCACGCATGCCCTACATTTACTTGCATCCAAAATGGGCCATGCGGGGACTCCTGGGATGAGTGGGATAGGCAGGGCCAGCCAAGAGTGGGATTTGGGGGTTCCCCAAACTGCACACAATCTTAGCTAGAGGTTCTCCCGAACCCCTGCGAACCCCCAGCAGCCCACTCCTGATTTTGTGCAGTTTTCTAGAATTGGATGGAAATGCCCAGCAAAATAAAAAGCGCAGTGTTTTATTTTTTAACAAACTTGAACAAGAAGGTTTATCTTTCAGCTGTTATGCCTGACACAAATACATTGACTTCAGGAGCTCTATTGACTGGGGAAAAGGGGAAGATGGGAACGAAAACCATAAGTCACTGGTCACACTGCCCGAAGTCTTTTTTTAAAAAAAAGAAAAAATCATAGGCATCTTCGATCCAGCAGGAAAAAACCAATCTACCTGATGTTTGCCTTCCTCAGACCTTCACTGAATATCCCAAAGAAAACAGATCATTTTCAATCTATGCCAAGAAGTGAAAAAGGATCTGCCACTCTTATTTGATTTACGGGTGATTGCAAGCACGGTACTTTTCCATCCAAATATTATTTATGAAGCATCCTGGAGAGAAAAGGGAAGTGGAGACTGTCAAATACTACATGCTTTTTTTAAAAAATGAGAGATTTTCCATCTTTTTTTCCATCCTTGTTCACTTAGCTATCTTATCCTGAAAGAGAACAGGGTATGTGTTTATGGGTGTAACTACTGCATGTGTCGGATATACAAAGACCAGGTCCACACATGAGGTTCCACCACAAATGCGCGAACGACAAAAGCGCGCCTGACTAAACCGCGATGACAAAACCGCGGTGACAAAACTGCGCTGATGAATGAGTGCTGAAGGGCGCCGACAACAACGCGCTGACAGAAGCGTGCTGTAACCCTAACCCTAAACCTAACCCTAAACCTAACCCTAAACCTAACCCTGAACCTAACCCTAAACCTAACCCTAAACCTAACCCTAAACCTAACCCTAAACCTAACCCTGAACCTAACCCTAAACCTAACCCTAAACCTAACCCTGAACCTAACCCTAAACCAACCCTAAACCTAACCCTAAACCTAACCCTAAACCTAACCCTGAACCTAACCCTGAACCTAACCCTAAACCTAACCCTAAACCTAACCCTGAACCTAATCCTGAACCTAACCCTGAACCTAACCCTAAACCTAACCCTAAACCTAACCCTGAACCTAACCCTGAACCTAACCCTGAACCTAACCCTAAACCTAACCCTAAACCTTACCTTAACTTAAATCGCGCTTCTGTCAGCACGCTGTTGTCGGTGCGCTTTTGACATCGCGGTTTTAGCGCCGTGGTTTTGTCGGTGCGCTTTTGACGTTCACGCATTTGTCGGGTCACGCACACATGAAGGACCAGTTAAATGATTTATTGCTAAAAAGCTGTGCATAGGAATCTGATCAATTAAGTTGAGTTGAGTTGAGTTGAGTTTATTCAATTTGTATGCTGCCCTATTCCCGAGAGACTCAGGGCAGCTAACACTCAGGGGGGGGGGATACAAAATAAAAATAAAAAGACAGACAATTTAAAATACACAACAGACGTAGCCTCGGATGGGGCTGAAAGATTCAACAGCCCCAGGCCTGCCGGAACAGCCAAGTCTTAACTGCTTTGCGGAAAGCCGGAAGGGTGGTAAGGGTCCGGATCTCAATGGGGAGATCGTTCCAGAGAGCTGGAGCAGCCACAGAGAAGGCCCTTTCCCGGGGAGTTGCCAGTCGACACTGGCCGGCAGATGGAATTCGGAGGAGGCCTAGCCTGTGGGATCTAATAGGTCTATGGGAGGTAATTGGCAGGAGGCGGTCTCTCAAGTACCCAGGTCCGATACCATGTAGGGCTTTAAAAGTAAAGTTAGCACCTGCTCATAGGGATAGAATCAAGATCCCGTGCCGTGAAGTGTTAATACCTTGGTAAGGCCACACTTGGAATATTGCATTCAATATTGGTTTGTGCATTGGTTGCCACGATGTCAAAAATATGTTGAGACTCTAGAAAGAGTGCAGAGAAGAGCAACAAAGATGATTAGGGGACTGGAGGCTAAAACATATGAAGAACGATTGCAGGAACTGGGAATGTCTATTTTAATGAAAAGAAGGACTAGGGGAGACATAATAGCAGTCTTCCAATATCTCAGGGGTTGCCACAAAGAAGAGGGGGTCAACCTATTCTCCAAAGCACATGATGGCAGGACAAGAAGCAATGGGTGGAAACTAATCAAAGAGAGAAGCAACTTAGAACGAAGGAAAAATTTCCTTAGAGCAATTAATCAGTGGAACAACTTGCCTTCAGAAGTTGTGAATGCTCCAACACTGGAAGTTTTTAAGAAGATGTTAGATAACTATTTGTCTGAAATGGTATAGGGTTTCCTTCCTAGACAGGGGGTTGGAGTAGGAGACCTCCAAGGTCCCTTCCAACTCTATTGTATTCTATTCTATTCCATTCTATATGAGCACATCAGAGCACCAGAAACCTGGGGACCACTGGTCGGCACGTCATGCCTGGTTTTTTTGTCCATTTTCAGGCCATTTTCTGGCCCCAAAAATGGCCTAACAATGCCCCCAAAATAGTCTGAAACAGCCCAGAAAATAGCCTGGAAAATGCCCCAAAATGGCTTGTTTTATTGCCTGTTTTAGGCCATTTCCCAAAGCTCCAGTGCCTGCAAAGAGCAGCTGGCCAGTGTACAAAAATGGCCTGAAAACAACCTGAAAAAGGCCTGGTGTTTTGCTGTTTTTTGGGCCATTTTCAGGCTGTTTCCCAGTGCCCACAAAGGCCAGAAACAAGAAGAGCAGCTGACGATGGCACGCATGCCCACAGATAGGGCATGCATGCCATAGGTTTGCCATCACGGTCCTACATCATTTTCTGACAGATGGCAGTCCAGTCTCTTCTTGAAAGCTTCCAGTGAGGAAACTTCCACAACTTCTGAATGCAAGCTGTTTCCTTGGTTCATTGTTCTTACTGTCAGAAACTTTCTCCTTATTTGAATTGAATTTGAATTGAATTTGAATTTGAATTTATTTCATTTATATGCCGCCCTTTTCCCCGAAGGGGCCTCAGGGCGGCTTACAATCCAAGTCAAGGGAAGGGGTACAAATAAAAAAATAAAATAAAAAGACGAACAAAACAATACACAATTTAAAAAGCACACAACAACCATACCATTTGAGGGAGGGGGCAAAGGCTCTTTAGCCCCAGGCCTGTCGGAATAGCCAGGTTTTAAGGGCTTTGCGGAAGGCCTGGAGGGTGGTGAGGGTTCGAATCTCCATGGGGAGTTCGTTCCAGAGGGTCGGAGCAGCCACAGAGAAGGCTCTCCTCCGGGTGGTCGCCAGTCGGTATTGGCCGGCGGATGGAATTCGGAGGAGGCCTAATCTGTGGGATCTAATCGGTCTATTGGAGGTACTTCTAGGTTGATCCGTTTCTACCCATTATTCTTTGTCTGGCCTTTGGGTGCTTTGGAAAATAGCATGACCCCCTCCTCTCTGGGGCAGCCACTGAAATATTGGAACACTGCTGTCATGTCTCCCCTGGTCCTTCTCTTCACTAGACTAGCCATGCCTAGTACTTGCAACCATTCATGGTATGTTTTAGACTCCAGGCCCCTAATCATCTTGGTTGCTCTTCTCTGCACTCTGTCTAGAGTCCCAACATCTTTTTTATAGTGTGGTGACCAAAAACTGGATGAGGTATTCCAGGTGTGGTCTTACTAAGGCTTTATACAGTGGTATTAGTACCTTACTTGAACTTGGTTGTATCCCTCTGTTTAATGAAATATTGAACCTAGGACCTTCAGCTTGGAAAGAGTAGCTTTCTATGTATTAATTTCATTTTCTTGAAATCACATTTTGCCATCTACCTCGATTACAAGGGCAATTATGAGCTGCGTTTAATACCGAGACATGGAAAATGATGACTCATCATTGTGATGCGACAAAGACTCAGAATCAGAGGAGTTTAATTAGAATTTCTTGCTTTTCTTGAGCTTAGGCTGTTTTTAGTTCACCCATCAGACTACTATTCTGCACTTTAGTTCTTTTCTATGTCTCCTATTTTGAAATCATTATCTCTGTATCATGCCTGCAAGCCATCTTTTTTTTTTGGACTTCAGGCCTACCACATTTTTTTACAGTGTATTTTCTATTGTGGTAAAATGGGATTGTACGAGTTGGGTGATATGTAGCCATAAAAACATTCTTCTTACAAAGCCAAGGTCATCTTTGTCTCTGCACCAGGCCAGAAGTGGACGGGTGGAAGCTGCCAGTGTGGCAGTGAAAGATTGGACGATGTGATGGACTTGTGGGTGTGGGGCAGGGGTGGGTTTCTCTCCCCATTCCAACCGGTTCGGTTGGAACGGGGCCAGCGGCGTCCTCGTGCATGCGCGCAGTGCACGCATGCGTACTAGCACCTGTGCGATGCTCCAGCTGCTCCTGGAGGATCGTGCAGGCGCTGTATGCATTCTGCGCATGCGTGGAAGCACAGAACTCGTCAAAAACGGGTAAGAAACGCGGGCGGGCGGGTGGATCCTTCGGCGTTCCCGGAAGTTACTTACTTCTGGGTTCGCCGACCAACCGCGAACCGCCTGAAACCCACCCCTGGTGTGGGGGCAAGATCTTGACATTTCAACTGGGTGGGAAAACCTGGAAGCTTTCAGGTTTGGGTTTTCCCAGATGTGCCAACATGGCTCTTTCAATAAATTGGAACTGTGAGGAATCCTTTGCCTCGGACTCTCATTTAATTTTGGATACGATTTGGAACCCTGACACTCTGGTTTGTTTTTAAAGAGGCAACTCTGAAGTTGCAAAAAAAGAAAAGATTGTGGATCTTGCAGCATTCTGGATCCACAAACCGCCCATCTCCACTCCAGAAAGCGAATCCTAAATTCTCCAACCTAAATCTGTATTGTTGAAATTGACAGAGGGAGAGGCTAACATTTTATCTCGCACATATCCAGGTGCTTTGTGGTGACTCATGTTAGCTTCCCCCCTTAACAGCTGTTAAAATAATTGCCACTCCACTGCAAAAGATCGTTTTGCGAGCGTGCCAAAATTTTAAATGGAATTGGTTCTAGGAATAGGTCATTCTTCATGTCAGATCTATACACTGATGGGGAGACATAATCAACACCCACAACCCCAGACTGATTGCACCCTTCAATGAGACTACAAATAGATTCTCTTTCCCTCAACTTCTCCTATCTGTCTCATAGGTTACACCAAAGAACATTTTTATTCCATTATTTTCTTAATCATTTGATAATCTTGGGCAAATTTTGAATTTTTCTTATGTTTCACAGTCATCTGATCTTTAATTGGAAATTATTACACCAGAGGACAAGTCCAAAAGCTATGGAGGATACATCTACAGGTCTAGATGCCAATTTTCCCTGTATATTTCATTCAAATTTTGGGATATAATCTTTGCATGTACATATAGTTCTCAACTTACAACAGTTTGCTTATTGGCCATTCAAAGTTACAATGGCATTGACAAAAGTGACTTATGACCATTTTTCAAGACTTATGACTGTTGCAGCATCCCCATGGTCACATGATCAGACACCGAGGTGGCGCAGTGGTTAAATGCAGCACTGCAGGCTACTTCAGCTGACTGCAGTTCTGCAGTTCGGCTGTTCAAATCTCACCGGCTCAGGGTTGACTCAGCCTTCCATCCTCCCGAGGTGGGTAAAATGAGGACCCGGATTGTTGTTGGGGGCAATATGCTGACTCTGTAAACCGCTTAGAGAGGGCTGAAAGCCCTATGAAGCGGTATATAAGTCTAACTGCTATTGCTATTGCTACTTGGTAACTGACTCATATTTATGACGGTTGCAGTGTCCCAGGGTCATGGGATCACCTTTGTGAACTTCTGACAAGCAGAATCAGCAGGGAAGACAGATTCACTTAACAACTGTGTTGCTAATTTAACAGCTGCAGTGATTCACTTAAGGAGTGTGGGAAGAAAAGTCGGGGCAAGACTCTCTTAACAACTGCCTCACTTAGCAACAGAAAAGTTGGGCTCAATTGTGGTTGTAAGTCAAGGACTATCTCTATCTCTTGGTAAAATTCACAGTTCAGAATTGAATGGTGTTGCAGCATAGATCTTATGTGGCATGTGAGAATCAAGAAATGTAGCCTATTGATATATTAGATTTAATACGTCCTATGGATGATAGCAGGCCAGAACAAAGAGATATGAACCAATGTTTTCAGCTAGGATGATTTCAACATTTACCAGAAATATTTGTAATCCTGTTGAGCCATTGCTAACCGTGAAATATGTTTTTTTTGCAAAATATGCACTTGTATGGATTCATTTAAAGCAGGAAGAATGAAACTGTTGGAAATGAGGAATTGAAAGTAATGTACACAGGCGTTCATGGAAAGTGTCAGTTAGTGAAGTGGTGAAGTGTGTTAGAAGAACAGTATAAAGGATGGGGTTTGAGATCAGCTCGGTGGCCTTTTGATTTATAGCAGTCCATGTAGGATCTGCTGTGAATCATTGGACCCCATTGCAATGGTTTGTTGATACAAGTGTATTACTACTATATTTATTCATTTCTAATGTTCCAAATTATTAGAAACAGTAAACCTGTGATCTTAAAGTAAGAATTATTGTGTGCGTTTTTTGCCTTTGTTTCCTATTGCATTTTCCCTATGACAGTGGTAAATGTACCAAAACACACATTTATTTTACTTTTTTAAGCACAAAGGATGGATACTTCAAGCTATTTCAGTTCTGAGTGGGTTTTGTAAATTGCTGCTCGATGAACACAGCTAAATTAAGGACATGCCAAACTAAGGCAGACCTAAAGCAGACATTTGGGTCCAATCTCCAGAACACCTTTAAAATGATGAAAAAGATTAGGGCTGTGGAAAACTCTAAAGGTGTGAAGACATTGTGGTCAAACCAGTCCATCAAAATAGATTTACGAATCCAGCAGAGACCCACTCTGAGTCTTCATTGCTTTCTGGGAGCCCTTTGCCAATTTGACAGCTTTTCTGCTGTGTCTGGCATTGTTGCAAATATTATACCCAATTGCAACTTCAATTTCATTCACAGAAAATGCTGCAGGGGGCTGGGAGTTCTGCTGAGCTGTCTTGAGATGGATATGAGTTTAGCCAATGAAACATATCACCTCACAACCTTGATTCTTCATATAAAAATTCCCTTCTCACCAGTGGTGGGTTTAAAAAATTGTTCGAACCTACGCTGTGGGTGTGGCCTCCTTTGTGGGAGTGGCTTGCCGCCCATGTGACCAGATGGGAGTGGCTTGCTGCCCATGTCACCAGATATGAAGATGCTGACGACACTTGCCAGAACCACCTTAAATTACCTCACACGCAGCACTGGCATGGATAAGAATATGATGCAAACTTGTTTTTTAAAAGGCATCTTTGGTTTGCGTTAAACAACTTCAACACACGCAATGTTCTGATTGCACCACAAACACAGTAGTCATCCTTACCTTTCACAGAGGCACTGAGTTTTATAAATAGGAGCATGATAGTGTAGAATAATCATATCCAAGGACCAGTGGTGGGCTTCAAAAAATTTTGGAGCCTCTTCTGTAGGTGTGGCCTGCTTTCTGGGTCCACTGGTGGAACCTCTTCTAACCGGTTCGGTAGATTTGACGAACCGGTTCTACCGAATAGGTGCGAACTGGTAGGAACCCACCTCTGCTTCTCACCCTTATGCATGGTATATGTCTTCTCCATCCTGGGTCCTCTACCAGAGGCCTGGGAATTTAAGTATTCTGTGCAGTAGTCCCAAAGGTGCTTTCTCAAGAGGCAGCTGGACTCTCTTTGTTTTTCCTTGAAGATGTTTTGCTTCTCATCCAAGAAGCTTGTTCAGTTCTGGAGAAACTAAAGAAGCTTCTTGGATGAGAAGCTAAATGTCTTCAAGGGAAAAATTAACACTTCTTCTCTTACAGCTTCCTCACCAAGATTAGCCTTTTACCAAGGTCAATCACGAAGGGATTCATGCCAGAAAAGAGCAAAGCTTCCATAAGTTGAAGCCTTTTAGACTGCAAGTAGGGAGGCAGGAAATATTCTTCATAATATAGCTCAGAAAGGGTTCTTTATAAGAAACTGTCAGGCCTGCAATTATATTCCTTTTAGAATTTTGGCCTGCCACACTTTCTCTTATTTCATTATGCTGTTTCATTAGTAAAGTTGATGGGAGGGGGGAATAGAAAGGAGTAGGATTGTGGAATGTGTTGTTGTCATTCTTTTCTAGAAGACCAAGGTCATCTTTTGTCTCCACACTTTCACACCTGACTGGAAGCAGCTGAATGGAGAAGACAGCGTGGAAGAAGAAGATTGGACCATGTGATGGATTTGTGGGTGTGGGGGACAAGATCATGAACTTTTAACTGGGTGGAATCCCAGGAAGCTCTTTAGAATTGGGATTACACAGATGTGCTAAGATGTCTGATTTATTAAATTGGAACTTTAAGGATCATTTTGCCTTGGACTCTGATTTAATTCTACATGATACTTGGAACGCTGACAGAAACTTTGTCAGAGAGAATCATGACTCTTTGAAGCTACACACAACCCTACTTTCTCTGGTTAGATTCTTTGTGGACAACTCCTTTTCAATTATTATTTATTCATTATCCCTCTCATAATTTGTAGCTTTAGAACTTTTTGTAAGTTTTCCTCAGGCCAGCAATTTCTGGCCATTGGTTGACTGAACGTCAACAACTCCCAGAGAGGCTCTAAGCTAGACAAAACAGGATTAGAGGTTATTGGAGATTTGGGATGTAAATTGCCCACTTCTGCTACATCTTTGGTCACATACCTTGCTGAAGTAAAAGAGATGCACTTGAAAATGCCAATGAATAAGTAAAATTCTTCTCTCTCTTTGGTCCTTTCAGCTGAAGAAGGGCAAGGTGTTATGTGTAGTAGAGACAGAGATAATACATTTGCTATTTTGAACCTTCTTCATTTACTTACTTATTCAGAGGGAGAAGAGGTTTCTCTGCCTCCACTTTTATCACGGGAAGAGCTTCTGTCAGAGATGTGCAAAGCACTGAAAAAGAGATGATCCACAAAGTGTGCTGGGGTGAGCAATGCCCCCCTTGGTGAAGCATGAAAGCCGCTGCCTATAAGGCTGCTCTAATAGCTTTCTCCAGCTGTCTACCACTATGGGTGCCTTAAAAGTAGCTTCCTTTTGCTCAGCAGAAGTGTCATCTAAGTACACGTATGCAGAAAACGGGAGAAAGTCATGCCGGCTTTTCTGGAGGATGATGCTATTTTAACTTTTCAAGGAGGACTGTTTGCTTGCAGCCCTGTTTTGTGAAGCATCCCTTTCGAATGTTTCCTTCAGTCCTGGTTTCTCTACCAAGACCAGATTCTGGCAGTGAATCAAACTTGGAAAATAGGAGAATCCATCTGTGTAGGATATTCAGAATGGAAGACAGGTGCATCTATTCATGGCCATAATATGAATACCATTCCTAAAAGCACCAAAGGAAATCCACCATCAAGGAGATTCTTGTTTTTATCTGGATAGCTCATGTTTCCAGGATGAGTTGTATGATGCATTTTAAATTTAAGTCTCAGGAGGAAAAGAATATTGGCATGAGTTATTGACCTACAACAACCTTAAACACTCAAAGAACCACAAAGGTCCTAACCAGAAGCCTCCTGTTCAATTCTGGAGCTGACCAGAAGTCCAGTTCCCCCACCATAGAGTCTCTTCCTAGCACAACATTCTTTTTCCTCTACCTGTCCTAACTGAAAGCCTTATCAATTGTGGAGCCGACCGGTGACAGGGAGCTGCAGCAGAGGGATGAAAGAGCCACATGCAGCTCCAGAGCCATGGGTTGCTGACTGCTGACCTATGGAGGCAGCTGTCACACTGAGGAACTGAATGTATGGGCTAGACTTCATCCATGCAGTGAGGCTTCTGAAGCTTGGCCCACAAGATTTCCAATCCATGAATTGCTTCAAGGATAATAACTACAATCTCAAATCAGAGATAATGTATTGGGAGGAAGCTTAAAGTCGTTTCAAGAATAGAGATGATATTTGTCTTAAATGGTCTTGCATATCAGACAGTTTAATTTACCAGTTATCAAAGGCTCATGGATCCAGCCATCCTCATGTTAATCTTGGAAAATCACTAAGAGCATGCATTCCTGGTTGAATCTTAATTTGAATTGATTTGGAAAATCAAGTCAGTTCAATGCAACACTTCAGGTCAAAATGTCAGATTGGTCAATTTAATGCAGTTTCCTGAAATGAATCGAAAAACCCTTCCAAATCTGATTTGAAAGAATCCAGTTTGATGTGCTGAAGAGCTAATTTAATTTGGCGATTCTGTTAAATCAGTTTCAGATCAAAGTTTTATAGCGACCTAAGTTACACTGTTTTCATTCATTATCTGTCTGAATCAACTGATCAAGCTTAGAAGCCAAAGTACAGGAGCAATTAAATTCAAATAACTGGGCAAAAATGAGCATTTTCAATGTTGGATCCTCATTGCTGGCACATTTAAAGCAGAACATTTGTGTTTTCCAGAATCACTGGATGCTCATCTTATGACCAGATGACATAGGACAACCCAACCTGTGATGAAAGTTGATGGTTTTCTCTTACTCTTTGCTCCAAACACCTGAGTGAGATGCTCTTGTAAATGTTTTACTTAGCTTCATGGATGTTATCAGTCCCCCAAAAGCTGACTTTTCAGCACATCTTTCACACACTCTTATGGCATATATACAGTAGGCAGAGGCACTTATGAAAACATTATTGAAAAAGGGGTACCGAATACAGATGCAGAAAAGCAGGAATCAACTGAGCAGACACAGCCCCACCTCCCAGTGCCCCTCAAAAGCTGTCGCATATACAATACAAACATCTGCTAAGACATTTTGAGATGCCTGGTTAATAAAATTATGAAACACATGAGGGTGTAAGTTATATTAGCCCCATTTGATTAATTAATTTCAATAGAATGACTCACAAAATTAAATCCTATTAAATAAAACTCAGGTTCTATTCTTCCTCCACCCACTTAATTGCCCTATCTCCATGTACATTTCAAGAATGGTTCTGGCATCACACTCTAAGAGTAACTACAGCGTTATGAACCCCATATTACAAGTTTGGCTGTGTGCAAGGGGTTTATGGGGATAACAGGAATTCTGTGATGTCTCTGTCTCTCTGATCATCTCTCTCTCATTCTCACTCTTTCTCTTTGTCTCTCTTTGTCTCTCTCTTTGCCTCTCTCTTTCTGTCCCCCCTTCTCTCCTGTCTGTCTGTCCGTCTGTCCGTCTGTCCGTCTATCCATCTATCCATCTACCCATCTACCCATCTACCCATCTACCCATCTACCCATCTACCCATCTACCCATCTACCCATCTACCCATCTACCCATCTACCCATCTACCCATCTACCCATCTACCCATCTACCCATCTACCCATCTACCCATCTACCCATCTACCCATCTACCCATCTATCTATCTATCATCTATCTATCTATCTATCATCTATCTATCTATCTATCTATCTATCTATCTATCTATCTATCTATCTATCTATCTATCTATCTATCTGTTGTGGCCCAGCAGGAGCGGTTGAAGCTGCCGATGGACTCCGATAGCGAGGAACCCTATGAGTCTGCCATGGGAGATGTGGAGGACCCTGGGCAGGGTTCAGACTCAGAGCAGGGACCAGAGAGGCTGGTTGGCCACCAGGAGGCGCCTGAGGCATGGAGCAGTGGGGAAGATCAAAGGGAGTTTGTCCCTGACGCCAGGCAACGGAGGGCAGAGAAACGGAGGCAGCAGTTACAGAGACAGACTCATAAGAGATAATCAAGCCCAAGTGGTTGTGGCTTGGCCCCTCCCAAGAGAGTATATAAGAAGATACTTTGGGAGGAGTCCTTTTGCAGGACACAACCGTTCGTACTAATCTGGAGAACTCCTTGTCTGGTCTGCCTTGTGTTCCCGTGTCTGTTGGAGTCTGGGTTGCTGTCAACTTCTTGCCAGTGAGTCGTGTCTGGGCTTTCAGCCAACAGGATTATAATTGCTGTGAATAAAGAGTGGCAAACAGCTAAGCCTATGTCTGCGTCCATTACCGGATGGAGGGGGGGCAGAACATCTATCTATCTATCTATCTATCTATCTATCTATCTATCTATCTATCTATCTATCTCTACACTATAATTCTATCTGTGAGCTATGTTAGCTGCCAGTGTGCATCTAGGTGCAATTCAAGGTGCTGATTCTTGACTTAGGACTGGGTTGAGCAACTTTCTTCCCCAGTTATTTCTAACAGTCTGGCATGGGCATGGCAAGATGGGATCCGTTGGCATCCGTTGTGTCCCATTGACCAAAGAATCTCATTGATGGGATTTTGAAGACATGCCCTTTCTGCTGTATGCCCAGCTTGTAGCATATTCTACCTCCAGGGATCAGGCTTCCACTAGTCCTTCACGAGACTCTGAAGATCTGATTCTGAGCCAAGGCCTGGGCCCTAGGTGTGTAGAAGGACCTGCTTTTTGGTTAGGAAATAATTTGGGTGGATGCTGTTTGGCCTTTGAGCATTTAGCATTAAGTACTTGTGAAGACTCTCATCTTCGCAGAAAATGCACAGCGTTTAATGGAAGGAACATATTAGTGTCCAGTTATGGATGGGATCTATACATTTCTGAAGCTAAAATATATCATCACTTCACTTAATTGGAACTGCTGGGTGACTGGCTGGCTGGAATAATTGTGAAGTTTTACTGAATTATTTAATTCTAACTGCCTTTTAATTAAGCACATTAATACTTATTCAGTTGTGTCCCTGCTTTGGTGTTGATATATATAGTCTTTGGGTGCATGTTCAGACAAACCCTATTTAAAATAATGCTCAGCTTTAAAGTTTGTTCTGCTTTTCAGATCAAGAGGTATAAAATAACTCTGTGTCAGGGTTCCAAATAGCATCCACTAGTTGGAGGCAAAGGACTCCTCAACGTTCCAATTTATTAAGAGAGCCATGTTGGCATATCTGGGAAAATCCGAATCTGAAAGCTTCCTGGTTTTCCCACCCATTTGAAAGTTCAACATCCATCACATAGTCCAATCTTCCACTGCCATGCCGGCAGTTCCACCCATTCAGTTCCAACCAAGTGCAGAGAGAAAAGATGACCTTGGCTTTCTAGAAAGAATTTTGTTATGGCTACATACCATCCAACTCCATAATATCTTCCCTCCCATTCTCCCAAAATAGAAAATGTATAGTAGAATAATAGAAAGTGTGGCAGGCCTAATGTCCAAAATAAAAAAAAATAACTGCAGTCCTGACATTCAGTATCTCAGTTGTTTCTTCTTTAGGACCAGAGGAGGTATTCAGCAGGTTCTGACCAGTTCTGGAGAACTGGTAGCGGAAATTTTGAGTAACTCAGAGAGCTTCACCTCTGACTGGCCCTGCCCCCATCTATTCTCTGCCTCCTGAGTCCCAGCTGATCAGGAGGAAATGGGGATTTTGCAGTAACCTTCCCCTGGAGTGGGGAGCGATGGGAGATTTTACCATATCCTTCCCCTGCCATGCCCACCAAGCCATGTCCACAGAACCAGTAGTAAAAAAAATTGAATCCCACCAGGTAGAAATATCAAAAGTGTAGTGAGTGTAGTGTTGCAAATGTGAGTTTTGCAGCCTTGAACAGCTTCAACTATATCCACCTTTGTTGAACATCAAACTGCTGAAACATCAGTTGCTGTTGTTCTTCCTTTTCTGTTGTACCAGATTATATTAGGGCAAAAAAGAAAGAGATTCTGTAGTATTAGTCTAGAAGACCTCTGAGGTCCCTTCCAGCCCTATGATTCTATATTCTGTATTTTCTGTTTCATTATTATTTTTCCCTGGGGAGGTAGACTTCATATCATTCCAATACATTTGAATTTCATTTCTGGTCTTCGCACTCTTAAGCAGCTAATACTAGGGCACAGACTAATTTTCCTTTCCATTTGGAACTTCTAGATCCTAATTAGATCTTCTTTTCCATGGAGACATGATTTAGAAAGAGATAGTAGATGCATTCCTGTAATAATGTTCATCAACATCAATAATGTTATTGCGTTTCAGAGACCATGGGGTCATTAGCATGCCCTTGGATTGCCAGTCATTCTGATAAAATATAGATTGGATGCTCCTGTGCTTAGCATAACCTGTTTTATACATAAAGCACTGTTTCTCAACATTGGCAACTGTGAACTTCCATTTCCTGGATGGATGGATGTGGAATTCTGGGAGTTGAAGTCCACCCATCTCAAAGTCCTAAGGGTGAGAAACACCGGTGTAAACCATAGGAGTCTTGAAAGGCTGGATTTTTTTGATTCACAGGAATAGCTGAAAAATTCAGTCATTGAGCTACTTCCTCTTGGTAAGGTAGTTTAACAGTTAGCAGTTTTAACAGAATAACAGAGTTGGAAGGGACCTTAGAGATCTTCCAGTTCAACTCTCTGCCGGAAACCCTATACTATTTCAGACGAATGGTTGCTCGGTCTCTTTTTTAAAACCTTGAATGTTTGAACACCTACAACTACTGGAGGCAAATTGTTCCACTGATTAATTGTTCTGTCAGGAACACTCTCCTTAGTTCTAGGTTGTTTTTCTCTTTGACTAGCTTCCACACATTGCTTCTTGTCCTATTCTCAGGTGCTTTGGAGAATAGGTTGCACCCCTCTCCTTTGTGGCAGCCCCTGAGATATTGGAACACTGCTATGATACCACCCCTACTCCTTTTCATTAAACTAGGTAAAGGTAAAAGTTCCCCTTGCACATATGTGCTAGTCATTCCTGACTCTAGGGGGCGGTGCTCATCTCCGTTTCAAAGCCGAAGAGCCAGCGCTGTCTGAAGACGTCTCCAAGGTCATGTGGCCAGCATGACTAAATGCCGAAGGCGCACGGAATGCTGTTACCTTCCCACCAAAGGTGGTTTCTATTTTTCTACTTCCACTGCACCGAGGTGGCGCAGTGGTTAGGGTGCAGTACTGCAGGCCACTTCAGCTGACTGTTATCTGCAGTTCAGCGGTTCTAATCTCACCAGCTCAAGGTTGACTCAGCCTTCCATCCTTCCGAGGTGGGTGAAATGAGGACCCAGACTGTGGGGGCGATATGCTGACTCTGTAAACCGCTTAGAGAGGGCTGAAAGCCCTATGAAGCAGTATATAAGTCTAACTGCTATTGCTATTGCTATTGCTATTGCTATTTTTATGTGCTTTCCAACTGCTAGGTTGGCAGAAGCTGTGACAAGTAATGAGAGCTCACTCCATTACGTGCCGCTAGGGATTCGAACGGCTGAACTGCCAACCTTCTGATCGACAAGATCAATGTCTTAATCACCGAGCCACCCTTTCACTAAACTAGACATATGCAAGTCATGCAACCATTCTTCATATGTTTTATCTTCCAGTCCCCCAATCATCTTTGCTCAAGATCTTTCAGAATTTCAAAATAAAACTCTAAGGAATGAATGTGAATCTAAATAATTAAGTGGCCAGAGAAATATTCCTTGACTTGCCAGTTTGAGATTCTGGAATATCATAGACTCAACACATGTGAAGGGCAACAGATTTTTTTGAGTAGGAACAATTTCATTTGCAGGCGATGTCAGAGAAGATCATATTCATTTATCATTCTGTCATTCAAACACAGCTATGATACTTCCAACATATTTAACAAATATAGGATTTTTGTTGTTGTTGATTTATTAGGTGGGATTTTTGGGGGGGCGGGACTAAGGAGTGGAGAATCATTTTTGGGTTTCATAAAGATGTACCAGAAGTTATAATTTTACATCTAATCACCATTTATCAAACCTAAAGATGATGAGTTGCTAGGCAATAACACAATACATCATAGCATCTTAAGTCAGAGAGATGGCTTAGCACCCTAAGCAGGTGGATCGAAAAACACCCACACTTGCTAAGCCATTGATCCCAATTCCCTGTAGCATTGATTTGATCTTCTTAACTGAGCTCAATGAGCTTTGGTTGAGTGGGAGATTTCCAAAGAAGGCTATCTTAATTGTCCTTTTGTCAAACAAAACAACAACCAAAATTAAGGTGCTATTTCTCATAAACAACCATCTTCCTATGCCCTTGGGTCCATCATTTTCTTCCTTGTGGTCTTAGAAATCTTTATGTCAAGGTTCCAAGTAATGAGCCCAATAGAATAGAATAGAATAGAATAGAATAGAATAGAATAGAATTCTTTATTGGGCAGGTGTGATTGGACACACTTGGAATTTGTCTTTGGTGCATATGCTCTCAGTATACATAAAAAGACAAGATATTTTCATCAAGAATCATAAAGTACAACACTTAATGATAGGGTACAAATAAGCAATCAGGAAACAATCAATATCAATATAAATCACAAGGATACAAGCAACAAAGTTACAGTCCTGCAGTCATAAGTGGGAGGACATGGGTGATAGGAATGATGAGAAGATTAATAGTAATAATAATGCAGACTTAGTAAATAGTTTGACAGTGATGAGGGAATTATTTTGTTTAGCAGAGGGATGGTGTTTGTGAAAAAACTGTTCTTGTGTCTAGTTATCTTGGTGTGCAGTGCTCTATAGCTTCATTTTGGTGGTAGGAGTTGAAACAATTTATGTCTAAGATGCGAGGGGTCTGTAAATATTTTCACGGCCCTGTTTTTGACTCAAATCAAAACTCAAAGGCAGGAATGTTCCTCAAAGAACAGATTTATTAGGCACATCATATTTGGTACAGCTGTGAAAACCCGACTCTGAGCACCCCTCGGGTTTCCCCTTAATTCAAAGTAATTCCCCCTTTTCCAGACTGTTCATCACATGGTCCAATCAGGTCACAGTTCATGGATCACTCAGTCTCAGACCCCATCTTCGTGCACTTGGTGGGAAAACTTTTGGTTCTCATGGGAAATAATGTTATTATGGCTACAATCCCGCACTTATCTATCCCTCCCCCCTCCCATTCCCACAGTTTGACTTTCTTTGTGGTGGCAGCCCAAGGGAGAAAAACGACTCCAGGGCTGAAACTTTACTGTAAAAGTATCTCATATCAAACTGAGCCATTGGCACATTTATGCCAGTTACATAGGCAAGATGTGAGGCTATTTCCATTGCTATTGTTCTCAACTATAACCCACAACACAAGAAACCAAGCGAAGGAAGTCCAAAGAATAATGAAAGGAATGGGTTTTGGTATTCTCTGAGCTTAGTTGTCTTCTTGCAGACATTTCATTATCCAAAACTAGGTAATGAAATCATCAGTGCTAGTCTAATCTGGCACTGATGAGGTTACCTCATTGGGTAATGAAATGTCTGCAAGAAAACAACCAAGCTCAGAGAGCACCAAAAAGCTTTCATTTCAACCCTTAGCTTCATCCAGGGAGGAAATCCTGCAGGTTCTGACAGGTTCTAGAGAACCGGTAGCGGAAAATTTGAGTAGTTCGGAGAACTGGCAAATACCACCTCTGGGTGGCCCCAGAGTGGAGTGGGAATGGGGATTTTGCAATATCCTTCCCCCAGGAGAGGGGAAGGAATGGAGATTTTGCAGTATCCTTCCTCTGCCATGCCCACCAAGCCACACCACGCCCACCAAACCACACCCAGAGAAACGGTAGTAAAAAAAAAATTGAATTTCACCACTGGCTACATCAATTGCATAAAGAAAAACAGGTTGGCAGTGGAGAAAACAACTTTGTGTGTGGGGGGGGGAAGCAATGGTTACCCTCCCTCAGGAAGAATAAGGAAAGAAAGGAACTAGAAGAATAGTCTTTGGAGTCAAATGAACACATGGCAGTATCCTTTTGAAAAGTCAGATCTGTGGATCCAGTACTTGAACAGCCTTATCTAATTTATGAACCAAATACATTTCCCAAGATTGGCCTAACCATCTTTAAGGAAAACTTCACATTTCGTGCTATTTAGGCATTCCAAAATTAGCACTCTTGCACCAGAATGGTCAAGCAAGGAAGAAATGATGGGATGTCAAATTTCTTACCTGGAAGGTACTCTCCATCTCATACCTAAATTGGAATTCATCTGAATCTCTCTTTTTCATGCCATAATCTCATCCAAGGAGACTTGAGAATTTGCAGGGCTGCCCTGCGTGAAACAAATTGCTCTGTAGAATTGTTGATGAAGCTAAAAAAAGCTGGCATAGTGTTTCAAGATTGGCTTTGAAAGAATGCCTATTATTGAGCTGTGGTTTTTAAAGGACCTATAGATAGCTATGTGTGACACCGTTGCTCAATGACTAAGATGCTGAGCTTGTCGATCAGAAAGGTGGGCAGTTCAGGGGTTCGAATCCCTAGTTCCGCATAATGGAATGAGCTTCCATTACTTGTCCCAGCTTCTGCCAAGCTAGCATGTTAAAAAATGCAAGTAGAAAATAGGAACCACCTTTGGTGGGAAGGTAACAGAGTTCCGTGCTCCTTCGGCATTTAGTTATGCTAGCCATATGACAACAGAGACATCTTCGGACAGCACTGGCTCTTTGGCTTTGAAATGAAGATGAGCACCGCCCCCTAGAGTTGGGAATGACTAGCACATATGTGCAAGGGGAACCTTTACCTTTTATAGATAGCTGTATGATATGGAACCATGCAATGACAACATTTCATGGGGTGGGGGGAGAACTTTGCATTTAACCAATTGGAAATCAACTGAGATTCCAAGTCATACTGTTATTGTAGTGGTCTACTGCTTTCCTGAAAGCAAGACTTCTGGAAGGCTCAACTCCCCTTGGACAGATTAGAAAGTGTGAACAACCAAGAAGTAAAAGGATGCACAACAGACAATAAAATCAACAGCAGTAGCACCCTCTACTGCTTCTAACAATCAATTAAGCTCAGAAACATCCCACTGAGAAATTTAAAATATGTTCCAACCTCTTGAGAATAAAGTAGTGGAAGATTCTTTTTCAGGAAAGCCTTGCTCTGCATTAAAAATTGAATTCTTACTAAAAATAGCAGACTCATTTTAAAGTTTTCCTTTCTGATATTGGAAAATCTGAATAGACCAGGTTAGAGACAGATCATCATGGAGAAAGTCTATGTGGTTGCTAAGAGTTGACACCAACTTGATGGTACATAATTAATCCCTTTCCCCAACTGAGAAAATTTCCAAATCTATACTGTAGGCATTCAATCAACGTGTGTAGGATGGAACATAAATTGCTTTTCAGCACAAATTGAATTTCAAACTCGAAATGAAAACCAGGAGTGTATGGGTTCCAGACTTGCCTGGGGCATGAAGGCATCTGGTGACCTTGGACCAGTCACTCTGTCTCAGCTCCAGGATGAAGAAGGCAAGGGCAGTTAACTTCTGAAGATGTTGCCAGGAAGCCTTCATGAAGTTGTCCAGGCAGTTGCCAAGAGTCAGCACGCACACACATTACAGGCAATAATACTTTCTTCTTGGGTATGCGTCTCATCTGCTGTCACTTGTAGAAACACAGAAATACAATTAGAACAAGACACCAAAGCAATAGAAAATGCCATTATGTTTTTAAAAAAAACATTCCTATGTTTAAATTGTAGGTCGCGATGGCTCAGTGGTTAAGATGCTGAGCTTGTCAATCAGAAAGGTCGGTAGTTCAGCGGTTCGAATCCCTAGTGCCATGTAATGGAGTGAGCTCCCATTACTTGTCCCAGCTTCTGCCAACCTAGCAGTTCAAAAGCATGTAAAAATGCAAGTATAAAAATAGGGACCACTTTGGTGGGAAGGTAGCAGCGTTCCGTGCACCTTCGGCACTGAGTCATGCTGGCCACATGACCAGGGAGATGTCTTTGGACAGTGCTGGCTCTTCAGCTTTGAAACATAGATGAGCATCACCCCCTAGAGTTGGGAATGAGTAGCATATATGTGCGAGGGGAACCTTTACCTTATGTTTTAAGTTAAAAATCCTGATTCTTACAAAACCAATTAATGGGGCTTCACAGAAGTAAAAATCCAGCACTGTGTGTTTAGGATTGCAAACCAAATTCTACTGGATGTACTGTTATGCTCATTTGCTTACTCTGTATAATCTCAACATAAAATGAGTGTTTGAAGTGGGATAAAAAAAGTTATTGCTCTGGCAATTAGAGCAAATAATAAACCTTGTTCAAGAGCTAAGGAAGAATCATTAAAACCCTTCATTTTCAAGTTTATTTTCCAAGACATGGGTAATAATTGCACCTCACATTTAATACAGCTGATTGGATCTAGCTTGTGAACAAAAAGAGCAAGCTTTGCATTTCCAAATGGGCATTAAACATTGTTATAACAGTATTTAAATGTGCATCAGTGACTTATCTTAAATAAGAAAGATAGGGGAGGGGAGGTAGTTGATGAAGAGGCTAGCAGATCAGCTGTGTCTTTTTCAGGGGAATATAACTTCAGCCAGTCAACGAGGTATGGTGGCAGGGGTGGGCTTCAAAGATTTTAGCAAGGGGTTCTCTGTCCGGGTTGCTGGGTAGGCGTGGCCATGGTGGGCATGGCCTAGTCAGCCTCCTGCACCACAGCAGGGGGACGTTTTTGTCCTCCCCAGGCTCCAGAGGCTTTCATTGAGTCTCCGGGCAAGTGAAAACAGTCTCCACAGACTCTGGAACCCTCTGGAGGTTGGAAACAAGCCCCTTTCCAGTGTTTCTGAATTTCCGCTAGGCCCATTTTTCACCCTCCTCAAGCATCTGCACACGTCTGCACTTACCTGCATCCAAAAAGGGCCATGTGGGACTCCTGGGAGGGGTGGGGTGGGCAGGGCCAGCCAGGAGTGGGATTTGGGGGTTCTCCGAACTGCACAGAATCTTATCTAGAAGTTCTCCCAACCCCTGTGAACTCCCAGCAGCCCAGCTCTGTATGGTGGGTTATGTTATTGCAATGTACCCTTTGTGGAGCCATGTCTACTGTAGAAACATTTTTTGGTGGAAATAAAATCAGGCCCTGTTGTGTCCTCCCGACGCAACCGGCAGCCGCGGCCAGAGCCTCAGGCTTCTGATTGGCTCTGGCGCGCCAGCCGGCCGGCAGGAGAAATACCAGCTGCCGATTGGCTACCTGCCTGACAGCTGTCAAGTATAAATAGCTGTCAGGCGGGCTCTGTTCTCTGTTCGTGTTCTGTACTGTTGACTGTTCTTTCTGCAATAAAGTTTGACTGATTTTACCTCAGAGTCTCATCTTTAAAAGGCCCACTTCCACATGTTGAGCTGCCTAAAATGGCTGAGGAATTCTGGGAGTTGAAGTCCACATGTCTTAAAGCTGCCAAGATTGGGAACCCCCTGGCCTAAGAAACTAACCAAAGACTCCCACAGCTCAGCTAATAGTCTATTTTTCCTGATGCTTCATTTTATATTTTATAATTACAGGCAGTCTTTAACTTACAAGCATTTCTTTAATGGTCATTCAAAGTTACAATGGCATTGAAAAAAGTGACTTATGACCAGTCCTCACACTTATGATCTTTGCAGCATCTCCATGGTCATAATAATCAAAATTCAGGTGCTTGGCAATTGGCGTGTATTTCTGACAGTGTCCCTTGAAGGTGCCATTTGAGTAAGATGGCTATTCTTTCATCTCCCAGTGCTCAAAATCGATTGGAGACCACTGTCTTGCAGTCTCCTTGTGAGGACCAACTGTCTGGAGGACTAGATACAATAGATACAATAGCAGAGTTGGAAGGGACCTTGGAGGTCTTCTAGTCCAACCCCCTGCCTAGGCAGGAAACCCTGATGGGTGATCTCACTCCATTTTTTTGGTCCAGAAAGCTTCAAAGAGACAATCTACTGACTTTTTGCAGAGCTGTTTTTCCTGGCTGCCATGTCTTCCTTTGGAAGTACCGATAGTAATAATTTATCATAATCTATCCTGTAATCAGATAAGTGGCAAAAAAGCAGGAGAAAATTAACAGATTTCTAACAGCTCTATTAACCTGCTTCTAAAGCAGTTGGTAGGCAATAAGAGGACTGAGAAAGATCCTCAGAGAAATAATAACCTGTCTATAGTTTATAGTTGGGATTTCAAACAGCCTGAAAAATACTGTCAATCTGATAATCGGAGATGAAGAAACCTTTGCTATAAAGTCCAGGGATCATAAAGATGGGTTGACAAAACAAAATTGAGAACAAGAAGCCAGAGGGAGACAGATCCGGTAGCACAGTGATTTTCCCAACGAATGGAGGAAAAATTTACCTAATTAGAGAAGTTAATGCCTCCTGCTGTTGAGCATTCATGCCTGACTTTAGTTGGCAGCATTATATTGAAATTTAAGGAGTTTGTTAAAGACAGAAGTTAAACCCAGTTCGGTGTGTGTGTGTGTGTGTGTGTGTGTGTGTGTGTGTGTGTGTGAGAGAGAGAGAGAGAGAGAGAGAGAGAGAGAGAGAGAGAGAGAGAGAGAGAGAGAGAGAGAGAGAGAGAGAGAGAGAGAGAGAGAGAGAGAGAGAGAGAGAGAGAGAGAGAGAGAGAGAGTTGGTTTTGCTCCTGGTTTGGTTCGGCCCGGTTCGGTATCAACTGATAGTGGAATCCAGGCCTGGGTCACCAAACCAACAGTGACCCAGGCCTGCCATGCCCCACTAGGGCCTGCCACGCCACCACTAGGCCGCCACCATTTTGGTTTTTAGTGACTGCACATGCACAGTTCACTGTAAATTGTTCTGTGCATGCACAAAACCAATTTACATTGAACAGTGCAAGTGCGCAAAGCACATGTTGCGCGTGGGTTGCAAACCAGTAGTAAAACTGGCAGCAGCCCCTCTCTGGTATGCGTGTGCGTTTCCTAACAACTAGGAAGAAGGTTTGTTCACGATTTCTGCTTCTATCTCTTGGACCCCCAGTGGACAAGGAAATTGCCTGGATTTTTCTTTGCAGAGGAATGTGCGCCCATTGTAAAATTGCAGCTTTTCTCACAAAACAACAAGTAAAGGTGATTGGAAGCCTTTACAGAAAAGGTAATGGTCTGCTGAGCTCTACTGCTCAAAAAGGTTGCGGAAGCTTCTAGGTGTCATTAAATTAACAACGTGTTTAATTAGATATTGATCACTTTCACTATCAAACGTGGTGGAATGATATGCATTATGACCCGTACTTTTAATTTACCATTTCCTACTGACAAACCTAGTCAAACACAACTAATCATTTTAATCACTTTTTTCTTCTACATGTCCAGAATTGGCAGATATTTTTATCTTTCTTCTCCCCCCTCTTAATAGCAAACCCATGGATCCTTAAAGCCACATTGTTTTGTGTATAGATAGCCCTCAACTTACAGCCATAATGGAGCCTTCCCATTCTCCATCATTCATAAACTGGGTCATCATGTGACCAGACCCAATTTTACAACCATTTTTGTGGTGGTCATTAAACAAACGTGGCAGTTAAGCACATATTGTTCATTATGGGTAGTTCTTGCCAAAAACCAGAAGTAAATGCTGGTTTGGGGCAAAAATGTCATAAATTGTGTTCAAAATCTAATGAATGAATTGGAGTTAGTTGGAATTTTATTGGCCTGAAAGTGAACTTTAAAGTATGTACGTTAAGAGGAAGATAAAAATGTATTAGAATGTTTGATTTTAGAAATGTTTTTAAAGTACAGCTGAGTGTTTTAAAATGGATGAAAAAAAGTATTTTTTTTTCCTTTAAGGTTAAAACAACTGAAAGAATACAGTGAATTTTGTTAATATAAATGGTGATAGTTTATAAAGATTGCTGCGGTTCGGCCTGGATCAGGCAAACCAGTAATAGTGGCTGCAGGAGACTCCGCTGACCTGCTGGGACACTTCTGTGCATACACAGAAGCGGCGCTCGTGCACACAGTAGCACACCCAAATCAGTAGTAAAAAAATTAGCAAACCACCTCTGGCATAGTCACCTTCACAAAAAAGTGAGAAATGCCGACATTGAAGAATTTATCAATCATAATATCCATTCACTCCAATTCATTCTGACAACGTACATAATTTTTGTACACCACTTTCTGTAAAGTACACATTTTAAAAGTCAATTCAATGAGTGGTATTGTTATAATGTAAAAATGTGCATGACATTTATTTTCTCTAAATGTCTCTTTACACACACACACACACACACACACACACACACACACACACACACACACAGATATATAAATACATAAATACATACATACACATACACATGCATGCATGCATGCATACATACATACATACACACATATACACATACTGTGTGTCCATGTGCATGTATGTACTTTTTAAAAAGATAACAGCTAATAGAAACTAATATAAAGGAGAAAAGAGAAAAAGAAAGAAAGCAAAGAGAAAGCTAAAGAAAAGAAAAGAAAGAAAAGTTTAAAAAGATACAAAAAATGGCTCCTGGAGTTCTTCACAACCCATATAAAAACAATTGCATTTTAACCTCTGTCTCTAAAGTTACCTCATGATACTCTTCTATACTGTCTAATTATCAAAACCATAAATCATAAGTTCATTTTTTTTCATTTTTACACAAATAGAAGACATTTCTGGCCACCAATACATGTAGATAGTAGTCCTTTCTCTAATCAAAAAACTTATGGAAGTTTAAGCATCTCAGCCAGATCTGATAGTTTCACCAACCATTCCTCCTTAGTAGGTAGAGTCTTTCCATCTCTGGGCATATAAGGATCTTGCCACAGTAATCATATACTGAAGCAATATTTTATGGGTTTTTTTACAATTGCTTACCCATCAGTACTAAAAGGAAAATTTTGGTTTCAACTAAATCAATGCTTCTCAACCTTGGCTCCTTGAATATGTGTTGACTTCAACTCCCAGATTTCCCCAGCCATCATGTGTTGGCTGGGGAATTCAGGAAATTGAAGTCCACACATTTTCAAGCAACCAAGGTTGAGATACAGTGAACTAAATGAAACTTTTAAACCTTCTGTATCAATGTATGCATCTGAATCCAATGTTTTTAAACTTCTTTACATCAAGCACAATAAAATGTCCTTTCATGTTGTTCACATTTCCAACATACATTCCAGACAATTTCTCGCGTGTTGTATATCAATAATACATCACTTTATAAAAATTGTTTTTTGAGATTACTTTTTCCCCCCTATACAGTTCTCCGTGACTATTTGGTTATGAGATTTTTAAATTGGCAAGTTTACAGACACACCTCTTTCAAAAGACAAAAAAATAAAAATAAATGGTGTGCGTCAAATTTTGGACCAAAAAAAATGATATTACCGGACTTTATTCAATGTTGCCAATTCAATGTTGCCAATTATGTTAAACCACTGATGACCCATTATTCAATGAGTCATTCTTATTTTCATAGGTCTTACCAAATTTCCACCATCAAAATCCATGGCAGATTTATTTTAACACCCGACTAACATTTGAACCATCCAGTTTTTGATCTTTAAATAGGAGAATATTACCTGCAGAGCCAAGGCTACTTCAGCTGACTGCAGTTCTGCAGTTCGGCTGTTCAAATCTCACCGGCTCAGGGCTGACTCAGCCTTCCATCCTTCCGAGGTGGGTAAAATGAGGACCCGGATTGTTGTTGGGGGCAATATGCTGACTCTGTAAACCGCTTAGAGAGGGCTGAAAGCCCTATGAAGCGGTATATGTCTAACTGCTATTGCTATTGCTATTGCTATAATTTCTTTTAGAAGGAAAAGAGAAGCCATCTGAATCATGCAACAATCTTAATTCACAACCAGATTGAAGAGAAACTAGCTTTTAAATAAAATCCCTCGGCGGCCGCTTGATGTGGATAGTCAGTCTGATGCTCTGAATTGCATCTGGACATACATCAGATTGTTCACCAGACTCATTCAACATGTCAAAAATAACAGAATAAATCAGACCGACTTTTGACACATAACAAAATGGTTGTGGCTTCAGCCCTATTTCTCTCGGTCTAGAGATGGTGCTGAAAATTGGCCGTGCCTCCCAATTTCAGAGGTTGGAGTGCTGAATTTCTCTGGGGTGAGTCATTTTACAGATTTATGCCTTCCCATCTCCAGGTTTTAATTGCACTGGGTCCCTGACACCGATTTCTAAAGGAGCCAATCCAGGCCAGATGTCAGATGTTTCGAATGCCAGAGTCGCTTCTGGTTTTGTTATCAAGTCATTTATATTTGATATTTTAGCCTTGGCTTCTAAATTAAAACAACTTGTTTTTGGCCTAAAATCCTAATTCACAATGGGAACAAAGCTTGCTTCATGAAAACAAAGAAGGATATATTTTGCCACTGCTGTTGTTAATTTATATTGTTATTGATGATAACAATAACATAGCAAAATAGGAAGCCGGACTATTATTAACTTATTTTTTTATTTCATGTTTTAATACTACTGCATAAACCAGTTTGTTACCATAGTCACAGATAAGATAGGATAGGATAGGATAGGATAGGATAGGATAGGATAGGATATAATTAGTTCACTGCATGTTCTTCCAAGTGAATGGGATGTAGTCAGGTTGATGGCAGCTGTATGTTGGCTTGCAAGGAGGTTGAAGGAGTTCTTAAGAAGGCTGTAGCTTGAGTTTGGCATAGTAGTTAAGATACTGGCCTTGAAAGCAGGAGACAGTGAGTTCTAATCCCACCTTTGGTATTAAAGTGTCTAGATGACTTTGAGCTAATGACCAGGTGATTGTGAGTTCTGGTCCCTTGACTAGATGTGCCATATATTCAATTCATGGTAAAGCATAAGAAGAGAACCAATTTGGTCTGGTTCTCCTCTTTCTACTGCACTAGAAAGCAGGAAACAGTTCTTCAAGTCCTGCCTTTGGAATGACAGATTAACAGAGTTGGAAGGGACCTTGTAGGTCATCTAGTTTAAAGCAGGAGACCCTACACTATTTCTGACAAATGACAGTTCAATCTCTTCTTGAAAGTCTCAAGTGATGAAGCTCCCACAACGTCCGAGAGCAAGCTGCTCCATTGGTTGATTATTCTCACTGTCAGAAAGTTCCTCCTTATTTCTAGGTTGAATTACTCCTTGGTCAGTTTCCACCCATTATTCCTTGTCTGACCTTCAGGTTCCTTGGAAAATAGCTTGACCCCTTCCTCTCTGTGGCAGCCCCTCAAATATTGGAACACTGCTCTCATGTCTCCCTTGGTCCTTCTCTTCACTAGACTAGCCAAGCCCAGTTCCTGCAACCGTTCTTCATATGTTTTAGTCTCCAGTCCCCTAATCAACCTGGTTGCTGTCCTCTACACTTTTTCTAGAGTCTCAACATCTTTTTTATAGTGTGGTGACCAAAACTGGATACAGTATTCTAGGTGTGGTCTTACTAGGGCTTTATAGAGTGGGATTAGTACCTCACTTGATCTTGATTGTATCCCTCTGTCAAGGCAATTTAGGATTGCATTGGTTTTTTTGACTGCACACTGCTGGCTCATATTTAGCTGGTTGTTCCCTAAGACTCCAAGACGTCACCTGGGTGACTTTCAGCCAATCACTCTCTCTTACCACAAGTGACCTCACAGGATTGTTGTTATGAGGAAAATAGGAGAAGGGAAGAGTATTAGATAGGCTTGCCACCCTGAGTTATCTTTAAAGTAATAAAGGTGAGACAAAAATCTAAAAACAAATGAAGTTATGTGTAAAAAAAAATGGATTGAAGCAGTGGTGGGTTCCAGATTTCATTCCAATTGGCACGGTTGGAATGGGCCCGGTGTTGTCCACATCGATGTGCAGCACACGCATGAGTCTTGCTGCCCAGCAATGCCTCCGCGATGCTCCAGCTGCTCATCGTCACGTTGCGCAGATGCTGTATGCGCCGTGCAAGTACACGGAAGCCCCGAAGATTTTAAAGACAGGTAAGGAGCGCCGGTGGGTGCGTGGGCCCTCTGGAGCACTGTACCAGAGCGGTACCCGGTGCTCCGGGCAGACTCCAGTACATCTGTACCGGAGCGTACCGCCTGCAACCCACCACTGGCTTGAAGACAAAGGTAGGTAATCAATATAAAGGAAAGAGGTTGAGATGGTTTGATCTTCTAGTATAAATGAAACAAGACCCAATTCTCAAAGATACAAAAGAAGAGTCAAGAGGAAGGGAATATGAGAAGATTGTGCTTAAACCAAATTGATGAATTCCTGAAAAAGAGAAGAGTGGGAACTTTAGAGAAGAAAAGGCAATATTTGAAGCAGTGAATGAACAAGGTAGAGGTGACGATGACTTGCAAGATAGAAAATTATAGAGATTTCATATTGGTCTAAACTAATTTTCACTGTTCCCTTTCTTTTGTCTTATCTATGACTTTAATTGCTTTGGTTTACTATCTCTTATTGCTTTTTCATGCTCTGCATATCTTGTTTTTCCCAAAAGGGAATTAGGTGATGAGTATGTATATATGTACAACAATTACTTGCTATTGGATAATTTTAAATTTAAGAGTATGTAATTTGTTCCAGAACAATGTACTGAGCAGTTCATTAAGTTTTTGGTTTATTATGTGATATTTTGTAATACTGCTGGGGTTTGTTCATGTATTATGAAAAAAGCAGTCTGTTTCTTTGAATATTAAGTCATAGATTCTGATTTTAGACTCAAAAGTTCTCTTCTTTCCAGGCAGCTGTGGGAAATTCTTTGTCATGCCTGCAAGAATCTCTTTCTATTGTGTTGTCAAATATTGGTAGTGCGATTATTAGAAAATTGACTGCCTATTTTCCTAGCATTTTCTTTTGGGGAGATTGTTAATAGAGTTGAAAGGAACCTTAGATTTAGATTATTTTTTTTTTTTTAGATTTTATTAATATTTGTAGGCCGCCCTTTTCCCTGAGGGGACTCAGGGCGGCTCACATAAAATCGGGGAAGGGGAATACAGACATTAAGATGAGACATATAATAAAATAGTAAACAACATACATTCATCATTCGGGAGGGGAACTATCCTTGTCCCCAGGCCTGACGGGCGAGCCAGTTCTTCAAGGCTGTGCGGAAGGCCTGGACGGTGGCGAGGGTGCGAATCTCTACGGGGAGCTCGTTCCAAAGGGTCGGGGCTACTACTGAGAAGGCCCTCCTCCTTGTAGTTGCCAGCCGACACTGGCTGGCCGATGGTATACGGAGGAGGCCTAATCTATGTGATCTTATTGGTCGCAGGGATGTAATTGGCAGAAGGCGGTCTCTCAAGTATCCAGATCCACTGCCATGTAGGGCTTTATGGGTGACTAATAGCACCTTGAAGCGCATCCGGAGATCGACAGGTAGCCAGCGCAGCTCGCGGAGGATAGGTGTTATGCGGGTGAACCGAGGTGCACCCACAATCACTCGCGCGGCCGCATTCTGTACTAGCTGAAGTCGCCGGATGTTCTTCAAGGGCAGCCCCATGTAGAGCACGTTGCAGTATTCCAGCCTAGAGGTCACAAGGGCCCGGGTGACTGTTGTGAGAGCCTCCCGATTCAGGTAGGGTCGCAACTGGCGCACCAGGCGAACCTGGGCGAATGCCCCCCTGGTCACAGCCATTAAATGGTGGTCAAACGATAGCTGTGGGTCCAGGAGGACTCCCAAGTTGCGAACCCTCTCTGAGGGGTATAGGATTTGACCCCCCAGCCTGAGTGATGGAATATTGGTCGAATCTCTGGGAGGGAAACACAACAGCCACTCGGTCTTTTCTGGGTTGAGCACAAGCTTGTTAATCCTCATCCAGTCCATAACAGCTTCGAGGCCACGGTTCATCACGTCTGCCGCTTCATTGAGTTGGCACGGGGCGGACAGATACAGTTGAGTATCGTCCGCATATTGATGGTATCTAATCCCGTGCCTGCGAATGATCTCACCCAGCGGTTTCATGTAGATGTTGAATAGTAGGGGGGATAAGACCGAGCCCTGAGGCACCCCATAAGTTAGGGGCCTAGGGGACGATCTCTGCCCCCCCACTAACACCGACTGCGACCTGTCCGAGAGGTAGGAGGAGAACCACCGCAACACGGCGCCTCCCACTCCCACCCCCCGCAGTCGTCGCAGAAGGATACCATGGTCGATGGTATCGAAAGCCGCTGAGAGGTCAAGGAGAACCAGGATGGAGGAATGTCCTCCATCTCTGGCCCTCCAGAGATCATCGGTCAATGCGACCAAAGCGGTTTCTGTGCTGTAACCGGGTCTGAAGCCTGACTGGAAGGGGTCTAGATAGCTTGCTTCCTCCAAGGACCGCTGGAGCTGGAAGGCCACCACCTTCTCAACAACCTTCCCCAGAAAGGGGAGGTTGGAAACTGGACGATAATTATTAAGGATAGCTGGATCCAAGGATGGCTTCTTCAGGAGGGGTCTCACCACCGCCGCTTTCAATGCGGCGGGGAAGTTCCCCTCCCGAAGTGAGGCGGTGACAACCGCCTGGATCCAGCCTCGTGTCACCTCACTGCAGTTAGTAACTAACCTTGGAGGTCTTCTAATCCAACCAGAGGTGGTATTCAGCAGGTTCTGACCAGTTCTGGAGAACCAGTAGCAGAAATTTTGAGTAATTCAGTGAACCGGTAAATACCACCTCTGACTGGCCCCGCCACTATCTATTCTCTGCCTCCTGAGTCCTAGCTGATCGGGAGGAGATGGAGATTTTGTAGTAACCTTTCCCTGGAGTGGGGAGCGAATGGAGATTTTACAGAATCCTTCCCCTGCCATGCCCACCAAGCCACGCCCACAGAACTAGTAGTAAAAAAATGTTGAATCCCACCACTGAGTCCAACCTCTTGCTCAAGCAGGAGACCCTGTACCATTTCAGACAAATGGCTGTCCAATCTCATCTTAAAAACCTTCAGTGATGGAGCACCCACACCTTCTGAAGGCAAGCCGTTCCACTGATTAATTGTTATTACAGTCAGGAAATTTCTCTTTGATAAGCTTCCATCCATTTCTTCTTATTCTGTTTATTTGTTGGCACAATAAACTGTTACATAAGCACTCGTTGCCAAGTGCTCAATTTTTGATCATGTGATTGTGGAAATGCTATGATAGTCACAAGTGAAAGGACCAGTCATAAATCTTTTTTTTCAGCATCGTCATAATCTCAAACATTCATTTAATGAATGGTTGTAAATTGATTGACTATCTGCAGGCAGGGGTGGGCTGCTGGGGGGTTCACAGGGATTCAGGAGAACCTCTAGCTAAGATACTGTGCAGTTCAGAGAACCCACAAATGCCACTCCTGGCTGGCCCTGCCCCACCTACCCCTCCCCTCTCAGCCGTGGTGGGATTCAGCCAGTTCACACCTATTCGGGAGAACCGGCTCTTAACTTTCTAAGCAGTTCAGAGAACCGGTTGTTGGAAGAAATCTTCTTTCGGTTTTTTTCCGCTTTACAGGGCTAATCCTATAAGGAAGGCAGAAAGGAAACATTCTAGTGTTGTTTCTAGCCTCATCTTTATTGCCCTGCTTACAGAAACTGCCTCTTCGGTTAACCCTTATTACATTGGAACAGCTAAGGCGAAGCGCCCATTGATCTGAGTGACAATTGAGTTGGCCACACCCACACGGTCACATGACCACTAAGCCCCACCTATCCACCTGGTTATTAGGACAGAGAACCGGTTGTTAAATTATTTGAATCCCACCACTGCCTCTCAGGAGTCCCAATGCAGCCCATATGGATGCAGGTAATTGCAGGGTGCATGTGACAAAAAACAGGCCTACCGGAAGTTCTGAACGGCTGGAAATGGGTCGGTTGCCAGCCTCCAGAGGGCCTCCAGAACCAGGGGAGGCTGTTTTCGCCCTCCTGGAGGCTCAAGAAAAGCCTCTGGAGCCTGAGGAGGGCAAAAATGTGCCCCCCCATGGAGCAGGAGGCCAACTAGGCCACACCCACCATGGCCACGACCACCCAGAAACCTGGCAGAGAACCCCTTGCTAAAAAATTTAAGCCTACACCTGTCAGTAGGTCTTATACAGAGAACTGATTGTCTTCAGACTGGTGATGAGAGACCAGTAAGATGGAGTCACAATTCCCCATCCATGTTTCTTTAATGCCTAGGTTCCGACCCTGTGGAACGACCTCCCCGTTGAGATCCGTACCCTCACCACTATCCAGACCTTCCGCGCAGCCCTCAAGATCTGGCTCTCCCAGCAGGCCTGGGGATAGGTTCCCAATTTACCCGCCCGAGTGTTTGATTGCTGAATGAAAGTTGTGGTTTTTTACTATTTTTTCTTTGTTCACATACTGTTCTGTTTTTGACACTGCACCCCCCTCCCTTGTGGTTGTAAGCCGCCCTGAGTCCCCTCAGGGAAAAGGGCGGCATATAAATCCCAATAAAACTAAACTAAACTAAACTAGATTGCAGTAAGTTTTCCTGTGATTCAGTTTTTCCTACTGTACAATTGAGATTTATCTACTTTTTCTCTATCATGCTAAGTTTTTCCTAATGTAGCCCAAAAACCGAATCATATAACCAGAAGTGGGCAGTCTGCAGGATATCAATATTCTGCTTTGCTTATTAGTGTGCAAAATTTAATTTAGGCTGGTACAGTTAAAGCTGCAGCTATAAACCTATACCATGCTAGCTCAGAGATCCAGAAGGGAACCAAAAAAATATTGCTAAATGTCTCAATTCAGGAATATTTGAAAAATCCCCCTAACAAGCATAAAAATATATAGGGGTGTTTAACAGAGGTGTCATAAATTGTGTTTTGATGACATGGAGGAAATTAACTTGCAAACAGTAACAGAAAAAGTACAGAAATTGCTTTACTGAAAGAAAATAGTGAATTTACAGCTTAAAGCTTTAATGGGGGACCAGAACAGAATCTTCTTAATAGATCAAGGGATTCTCTTTGATTTCCCTGACTATCAGTTGATTCTATAACTTGATACAATTGTACCAGGTTGTACATTTCCTTGTCCCAGCCATGAATCTTCTTTAAAAGGAACCACCCTTAGCAAAAAGCTCATGTTCCTGTCAAAACAGATGGGCTTTGCAAAGAACAAAACAGATCTGGAAGGGACCTTGGAGGTCTTCTATTCAAGCCCCCTGCCAAAGGAGGAGAACTTATTCCATTTCAGATAAGTGACTGTCTAGTCTCTTCTTAAAATGATGAAGCATCCACAACTTCTGAAGGCAAGCTGTTCCACTGGTTAATTGTCCCCACTGTTAGGAAGTTTCTTCTTAATTCCATGTTGCTTCTCTCTTTGATTAGTTTCCAGCCAATGCTTTGGTGCTTTGGAGAATAATTTGATCCCCTCGTCTTTGTGGCAGCCCCTCAAATACTGGAATACTGCTATCATGTCACCCCTAATTATTCTTTTCTTTAGACTAACCAAAGCCAAATCCTGCAGCCATTCTTCATATGTTTTAGCCTCCAGGCCTTTGATCATCTTAGTTGCTCTTCTCTGAACTTTTTCCAAAGTCTCAACATCTTTTTTTGTAGTATGGTGACCAGAATTGGTTGCAGTATTCTAGGTATGGTCTTACCAGAGGTGGGTTCCTACCAGTTCGCACCTATTTGGTAGAACCGGTTCGTCAAATCTACCAAACCGGTTAGAAGAGGTTCCACCAGTGGACCCGGAAAGCAGGCCACACCTACAGAAGAGGTTCCAAAAATTTTTGAAACCCACCACTGGTCCTTGGATATGATTATTCTACACTATCATGCTCATATTTATAAAACTTAGTGCCTCTGTGAAAGGGAAGGATGACTACTGCATTTGTGGTGCAATCAGAACATTGTGTGTGTTGAAGTTGTTTTAACACAAACCAAAGATGCCTTTTAAAAAACAAGTTTACATCATATTCTTATGCATTCCAGTGCTGTGTGGGAGGTAATTTAAGGTGGTTCTGACAAGTGTCATCGGCATCTTCATATCCGGTCACATGGGTGGCAAGCCACTCCTACAAAGGAGGCCACACCCACAGAGTAAGTTCAAACAATTTTTGAAACCCACCACTGGGTCTTACTAGGGTTTTATAAAATGGTACTAGTACTTGATCTTGATTCTATGCCTCCATTTATACAACTCAGGATTGTATTAGATTTTTTTGGCTGCTGCTGCACACTGCTGTGCATTATCCACTTGAATATGAGACAGCAGAATACAGCAGCAGCCAAAAATAATTCAACCCTGATTGGCAGCGCCATCACCATTCATCTACTGGGCCCAAAATGCACATTTTGAATGGAAGTTGGTTCTTTGCAGGTGTTACAAACTTCTGAAAAAAGTGTGAGAATAATATGAAAGCCATGATGTTCTGGTAAGTTTACTAGTATCAGAACTAGTCCAACCTCTATCACCACGATGTAAAATAGATGTGGAGATCTAGAAAGAGTGCAGAGAAGAGCAACAAAGATGATTAGGGAAGTGGAGGCTAAAACATATGAGGAACGATTGCAGGAACTGGGTATGTCTAGTCTAATGAAAAGAAGGACTAGGGGAGACACGATAGCAGCATTCCACAAACAAGAGGGAGTGAAGCTATTCTCCAAAGCAGGACAAGAAGCAATGGGTGGAAACTAATCAAGGAGAGAAGCAACTTAGAACTAAGAGGAAATTTCTTGACAGAACAATTAATCAGTGGAAGAACTTGCCTCCAGAAGTTGTGAATGCTCCAACACTGGAAGTTTTTAAGAAGATATTGGATAACTATTTGTCTGAAGTGGTGTAGGGTTTCCTGCCTAAGCAGGAGGTTGTACAAGAATGCCTCCAAGGTCCCTTCCAACTCTGTTATTATATTATTATAATATTATTAACCATCAGCCAGGCCTAGGATTCAAGATTCACAAATACATTTTTATATTTTGCCAAACATCATGCTGTAAACTCTTCCCTGTTGCTACAAAGGTTTTCAGAGCCAAGGTTGTTTAATGGTACACTACTATCAAGGCTTAGCTCCAAATACGGCAGTACTGTCCAAATTTCTGAGGGTTTTGCTATGAGTGTGCTCCACTATGTATTGAATTTATAGCTGAGACTACAACCTGGCCTTGTTTCTATAGCAACCTGTGGCTTTGCTACCTGAGATGCTGGCTTTAAGTTACTAGTTTTGGTAATTCACTGATTCTTCTGTGTCCATTTTATATCATGGAAGAATAGCCTCCTTATAGATCTACAACATCTTGGGCCATCAACCCACTACTCCACTTGAACCTGAGAATCCCCAGTCTAAAACAAAGATCCTCTGCCTAGTGGTGAATAAGAGTCAGGATTTCATCACCTGGTAATCCAAGTTATAACTCTTATCTGTCTGAAAATATATAGGAAATCAGAGAAGGCCTCCTTATCTTTACCAGCATGGGGAACAGAGGTATCCACAAAAAGATCAAAAAAGACAAGATAATGGCCACAACCACGCAATTAAAACCTGCCCACTTATGTGTGTCACAATGGTAGGTGGGACCTTGATCACTTGTGGTCATGACTTTTGTTACCCCCTTTTAAAAAGGAGAGTATTGGAATGAGGGGTCCTTGATGCTCTCCAAGGTTGTTTTTCTTGCAGACATTTCATTACCCAAACCAGGTAATATCATCAGTGTTAGTAGGAAGTGGAATTTGCTCTCAAATTATATTCTGGTGGTTTCCCTTGTTGCTTTTGATGGGAGAGGTCTTGGAGTTGACTGTAAGTCACCTAGAATTGCCTGGAACGGACAGCATAGAAATATAGCAATAAAATAAAAAAATAAAATTCAGCAGCTGCCACAAAAGCCAACACAGTTCCAGGCTGCATAAACAGAGGCATAGAATCAAGATCATGTGAAGTGTTAATACCACTTTATAATGCCTTGGTAAGGCCACACTTGGAATACTGCATTCAGTTTTGGTCGCCACAATGTAGAAATGATGTGGAGACTAGAAAGAGTGCAGAGAAGAGCAACCAAGATGATTAGGGGACTGGAGACTAAAACATAGGAAGAACGGTTGCAGGAATTGGATAAGTCTAGTTTAATGAAAAGAAGGACTAGGGGTGATATGATAGCAGTGTTCCAATATCTCAGGGGATGCCACAAAGAAGATGGGGTCAAGCTATTCTCCAAAGCACCTGAATATCAATAGCAATAGCAGTAGACTTATATACCGCTTCATAGGCCTTTCAGGCCTCTCTAAGCGGTTTACAGAGAGTCAGCATATTGCCCCCAACAATCTGGGTCCTCATTTTACCCACCTCGGAAGGATGGAAGGCTGAGTCCACCCTGAGCCGGTGAGATTTGAACCGCTGACCTGCTGATCTAGCAGTAGCCTGCAGTGCTGCATTTAACCACTGCGCCACCTTGGCTCTCTGAAGACAGGAGAAGAAGCAATGGGTGAAATTAATCAAGGAGAGAAACAACTTAGAACTGAGGAGAAATTTCCTGACAGTTAGAACAATTAATCAGTGGAACAACATGCCTCCAGAAGTTGTCAATGCCCCAACACTGGATGTTTTTAAGAAGAAGTTGGATAACCATTTGTCTGAAGTGGTGTAGGGTTTCCTGCCTAAGCAGGGGGTTGGACTAGAAGACCTCCAAGGTTCCTTCCAACTCTGTTATTCTATTCTACTCTAAAATAAAATTTGGCCCTCAGAGGTTAAAAAAAAATCTTCCCCAGGAGTATGAAAGTTCCTCTTCTTCTACTTGAATGGAGCTCAAAGAAAGAAGCTAGAAAGAAGAAGAGATCAAGTAGCTGGTAGAAGAAGTAAGGATGAAAAGCTGGGTTTTAATCCAATCAATTGATTATTAAAAGCCATTCACCTTCAGAATTTGACTGTCAGAGGTGTGATGGTAAGGATTCCTGTTGTGCTTGTAAGGAAAGACTTCCTAAGATTTGGCAAGAAATGTAGGGGAATATCCCACACATACAATGCATATAGGACTTCAAAGAATTTAATATGGTGTGCAAATGTCATCATATATGCATGCACACGTTCACAGCTAGCTCATACTCATCAACTGCAGCAGTTCTTCATCTGCAAGTCTATTTGTTCTTGCAAACTCAATTATCCAGATCACAAAAGAACAGCTGGAAAAATCACTTTGGCTTTTGAATTCCACGAAACGTCGTTTTTACAAAAATCATATCCCGAAAGCAAAGATTTCTCTAAAACAAAATAAGCAAAGCAATCCCAACCAATCTACCTTTTCTGGGCTTTGGGGAGGGTGGGGGAGAGAAAAATGAAATAAGGAGCCCTATAATCAGAACAAAATTGAAATCTGTGGTTTCATTCCCTTGCCAGATGTGATATGTTTGCTAATAGAGTTCTCCCATCCAATCAATGCTTATCAGCAACAAATTAATTTATCATCTTTAAAATAACAACAGGCTTGAAATGCTTGGAAGAAAAAGGAACACCAACCTTTAATAACCATGAAAAGAATGGGACTTCTCAAAGAAATTATGAATGCTACAGTGAAACAGTTATTGTAACCAATTCCCACAAGCTAAGTGTTTTTAATCTCATAATTGCATTTTGCAATGCGTCTGTCAACACACCTACCCACAATAAACAGTTTCTAGACCACACACAGAGTCTAACTATTTCAAGCATGCGGAAAGAGGCGATAAGAGCAACAGACCTTGCATTGTCATCATATATGTCTAGTACATCAGACTTACACAAAACAGTGATTTTTTTTCTTCACAATATGTTTGCACAGGCATCATAAACCCAACTACAATTTATTTCAATATGCAGTTTGGTGCTTCAGATTGTCAGATGCCAAAGGTGAGATGACAAAAATCCTGGATCATTGTATGCCCAGAAAAGCTTTGATGCTGTTCCTCAAAATACAAGGGCAAATTACTTTTGAAATCAAAAGGGCTTTTCAAAGGAATTGTGATAGTATTGCGAGGCAGCTTTTTTTTTTTTAAAGAAAGAACCACACTGTTTGTGTCTGAATTCTTAAAGCGAATTGTGAAAAATAAAGGAGAGGAACTTGAGGTGTTTATGATAGAGGAAAGAAAAGATTCTAAAAACTTGTGATGAATTTTTATTTCTCTTCCAAATGTTACCTATATTTAAAAAAGATGCAAATCTTTTAGAATGGCAGAAGGGTATCAATAAATTTGTATGGGCAGGAAAGAAGCCAAGGGTAAAGATGAAAATTATGCAAGATGTACGCGAGAGAGGAGGCTTGAAATTACCTAACCTAAAACTATATTATGATGCAGTGGCGCTATCTGTAATTAGTGATTGGACTCATTTAACTAATGATAGAATACTGAATATCGAGGGACACGATCTGGTATATGGTTGGCATGCTTACCTGTTATTCAACAAAAAATTGGACAAGAATTTTAAAAGTCATATTTTAAGAAATGCTTTACTGCGGGTCTGAAAAAAATACCAATACAAATTAAATGACAAGATACCCAAGTGGGCAATTCCTAGACACGCAATTGAAAATATGAATATAGCACAAAAACTTGTGATGAATTATAGATGGAATCTGAGACTATACATGATAAGGAACGCTGACCGACAAAGGGACCCAAGGAATATTATTACACAACCTTGTGTGATGCCCAGATATTCAGTTCACTGTAAAACATGGAAAGAGCCAGTTTGGTCTAATGGTTTAAGGCACTAGAAAACAGGAGGCTATGACTTCTAGTCCCACTTTAGCCATGAAAGCCAGCTGGGGCCTTGGGCCAGTCACTCTCTCTCTGTGTCCAAGTTACCTCACAGATTTGTTGTTGTGAGGAAAATAAGAGAGAAAGGTGTTTAAATATTTTCACCAAGTTATTACAAAAATAATAAAGGAAGGATAAAATAAAAATAAAAAATAATCCAGAGATTATAGCAGGTATTATTATGATTATATATTTTGATTTTTACAGCACAATTTTGCATAGAAGGCATTCAGAGTGACTAGAAATTAAAATGAGGAGGAGTTGGAGAAGGGGAAGTGGCCAGTTTGGTATAGTGGTGAAGATGCTTGCCTAGAAACTAAAAACCAGGAGGTGATGAGTTCTAGATCTTATTTAAATATGAAAATTGGCACAGTGGCTTTGAGCTAATCCTCCTCTTTCAGCCCACATACCTATGGGGTTGTTGCTGAGGGGGAAATAGGAGGCCGATGTACAATAGGAGTCCTCAACATACAACAGTTTATTTAGTGGTCGTTCAAAGTTACAACGGCATTGATAAATTATGAATTATGACTGTTTCTGACACTTGTGAACATTGTAGTATCCTTGAGGCCATGTGATCAAAATTCGGATACTTGGCAACTGTTTGGTATTTATGATGGTTGCAGTGTCCAGGGGTCATGTGATCCAGAGGTGGGTTGCTCCCGGATTGGGCGAAGCAGTAGTGGCGGGACGCTCTGCCCACTCAACTGTATGCTTCTGCGCATGCGCGCATGTGTGAGTGCACACAAGTAAACTGGTAGTAAAAAAAAATGGAAACCCACCACTAATGTGATCCCCTTTTGTGACATTCTGACAAGCAAAATCAACGGGGAAGCCAGATTCACTTAACTACTGTGCCACAAACTTAACACCTATGGTGATTCACTTAACAACTGGGGCAAGAAAGGTCATAAAATGGGGCAAAACTCACTTAACAAATGTCTCCACTTAACAACAGAAATGTTGGACTCAATTCTCCTTGTAAGTTGAGGACCACCTGTATTAGGTGTCTTCACTGCCTTGAGTTATATACGAAAAGGCAGAATAACAATAAGAAGATGTTCATAGATCCTTTTCGGCATCTCATACAGGAAATGATAACAAATATACCTTTCCTTTCTTTTGATTCCTTGTAAAATATCTGGTATATTACTGGAAGATTTTACAGACCATCTTCAAACAAAAATGTAATAGGTTTTTCTGAACTGTCTAAATTCCAATGAGGAGATAATTAGTTCATCTACCATGCCCTCTCTTCTTCTCCACAGCCCTAAGAAATGTTAGGAGAATCTAGAGCACTTTTATTCAAAACCAAGCTACAATTCAATACCTTACAAGCTCAAATTATCACACATTTTTTGAAGATCAAAATTTCTGGATTAATATGTAATGTTGGGTAAGCTAGAAGAGAAACAGAAGACAAGGATGACCAAAAGGAAGGAAGGATGGACCGAATTGCAGCAACAATTGATGCATTCTTGGAAGATCTGAAAAACTAGATTCTCCCACAGAAAAACTGTCTGTGTGGTTATTAAGAATGGACACTAATTTTATAGCACATCAACTTCATAATCAGATGAGAGCTATTTTCAAACTTCTCTTCTACACTCAAGGCAGGAAACACTTGATCCAAAGCAAAAGGCAACTATCTCAGAGCTGTGATTAGTCAAATTAGTAGAGAGCAGTATTATTATTTTTTTAAAAGATTCAAATTACAGCAGAAGAATTCCAGCAATTACTTTCAAATGAGGAAGCAATATATAGGCCATTTAAGATGGCAAAGTTTTGGGTCATATTCTCAGGATTGTTGCTGTCAGTGAGAAGGAGAATTTGAAACTATGAATTTGGCAAATCTTATTTATCAGGGTATGGCATATAGCTGTGATTGCAAACCTATGGCACGCATGCCGGAAGTGACATGCAGAGCCATCTCTCCAGGCACGCGAGCTGTCACCTGTTGCTCTTCCAGGTTCTGGCACGCTGGCCAGCTGGTCTTCACGCATGTGGGAGTGGCAGAAACTGTAAGAGCAGCTGCCCGGTGCACATGCGTGCATCGGGGGGCTGCTCTTCTGATTTCCAGTGCACACATGCACACTGACCACCTGGTCTTCCAGTTTCTGGCATGCATGCGTGAAGACCACATGCACATGCCAGAAACCAGAAGATCATCTTCCCAGCACGGGCGCACATGCACAGAGTAGCTACTCTTTTGGTTTCTGGCACACGCATACGCATCAGCCAGTTGGTCTTCATACACGCATGTGTGCCAGAAACCGGAAGACCAAGTGGCCGATGCACATGCACGAAACCAGAAGAGCAGCCGCCCGGCGCGCAGCTGCTCTTCCGGTTTCCGGTATGCACACACATGCACACTCCCGTTTCAGGACTCAGTGCCGAAAAGGTTCACCAATACTGTCATATAGAGTCATATAGGTCTCTTAATGGATGGAGTAGATGGAGAAATAACATGCATTTATTGTACATCTTCAAAATACAGCATCAATTAGTTCTTATCTCATTAATTAGTGAAGTGACTAACTGAAGGTGGGAAAATGCTGTCCTCACCATTCACACATTTAAAGGCTGTTTCCCCCTGGTTTCTTCTCCCTTCTTTCTCTCAAATACCCTTCCAGGAATAGATATAAGATTTCCTATCAAGCTCAATACAAAACTTACGGAAAGTCATTTCTACACCAGCACCCTGCAAATTCCTACTTGAAGTAGGCTATGCATAAATTTGCATGACTAATATGCACACTTCTGTGGTATGTTACAATTCTAGCACTTTCACAAGGAATTGCTCCGAAATCTTAGGGTAAGAAGGGTGGAGGTGAAGGCATTCTTGCCTGAATGGAAAGCAACAAGAAAATAATTAAACAAAAATACAGAATCATTTCAGACTCAGCAGGGAGTGGCCAGAGCGACAGAACAGGAAACTGGACAGCCTCAACTTGTCAAAGGCATAAAAAGGAAAAAGAAAGGATCTTATTTTGAAGATACCATGGAAAATAAATTGTATGTGCATGAAATCAAGCCACTAAATAGCAGGGGCTGTTGTCCCAAAGGCAACTAGACTTTCTTGCTTTTTCTTTGAAGATGTTTTGCTTCTTATCCAAGAAGCTTCTTCGGCTCTGACTGGATGGTGAGGTATGGAAGGATTTATATTCCTTGCAGACAGCTGGTCATTTGCCTTTTTAGAGACTCAGTGAGGCCACTTGGAGGTTTATCTGTGTGTTCAGGATCACCTGAGTCATTGAGAAGTTGGAGCTATGCTTTCTGCAGGATGTTTTCTGCCCTGTGTCTATTCACTGTTGAACACAGGTGCAGTCTGTTGAGGATCTTCCATCTAGTGGAAAATTTCAAGAAGAAATGTCAGATTATTTGGATGAATTTCTTTAATTCTGGCAATTACCTCTTCACCTCCAGCTACGGAGACAGTATAGATGTAGATGACCAAATACCTGTCCAATCAAATTAGATTAAACGGAAGGAGAGGTTTTATAACACTGTTGGCTTAAAAGTTACTAGATACTCATTATATTTGAAATAAAAAGTAGATTTATTAAGAGATCCATGAGGATAGGAAAGCCTCGTACCTGCCTAAACCATGGGTTTCCATTCTTGGCAATTTTAAGACTTGTGGACGTCAACTCCCAGAACTCCCAGAATTCCCCAGCCAGCTGCTGGGGAATTCTGGGAATTGAAGTCCACAGGTCCTAAAGTTGTTAAGGTTGGGCACCCCTGAACTAAACCATCTTGAAGAGAGGAGGACATGAGAGATAGAGAAAAACAATAAATAGAATCATAGATTTGGACGGGACTTTGGAGTTTTTCTAGTTCCTTTGTGTCTTGAACATAGAGGTTTACTTAACTAAGAATAAAACAGGTGAGAAACAAACTCAGAGACAGGCTTGGAAGATTGAATAAGAATTAATAAAGCAAAATATGGTGTGTGTGTGTGTGTGTGTGTGTATCCACAGTACTATTGCAATGTGTCCTCTTTATACTATCTGTAAATGAAATATAGGCAACGCTTGACTTTCACCCTCCACAATAATGTGTACAGAGTCAGGGGTGGGCTGCTGGGGGTTTGCACGGGTTTGGGTGATCTTCTAACTAGGATTCTGCCCAGTTCAGTGAACAGCCAAATGCCACCCCTGGCTGGCCACGCCCACCCTTCTCCTCCCTCCCTGCCCTGCCCTGCCCCTCCCAGGAGTCTCCAAATGGCCCATTCATCATACCAGGTAAGTGCAGGGCCCGCATGAAGGCTTGAAGGGGGGAAAACAGGCCTACTGGAGGTTCCAGAAGTCTGGAAATTGGCCTGTTTCTGGTCTCTGGAGGGTCTCCAGAGGGGAGGCCATTTTTGCCCTCTCAGAGGCTTGATGAAAGCCTCTGGAGCCTGGGGAGGGTGAAAAATGGGCCTTCCTGAAGTACCAGAAGTATCGGACGTCTGAAAACATTTCAATTTCCGGCCCCCAGAGGGCCTCCGGAACCCTGGGAGGCTGCTTTCACGCACCCAGGGGCTCAAGGAAAGCCTCCGGAGCATGGGGAGGATGAAACCATGGCCACGCCCACCCAGCAATGGGTCAGCAAACCCGTTGCTGCAATTTTTGAAACCCACCCCTGGTACAGACTCAGATAGAACAATATCATTCAAACCACTCTGATGTCAGGAGGAGACAATTTTCCAATAGGAAATCTGACAAGCAGATATTTCTGACTTCTTTGTCAAGCAATTTGGCACAACTGAGGTAGACGATTGTAGGCTGTTCCCCCCCCCCCACACACACACTTCCTGCTCAATATGGATCTTGATAAACATCCCCTGGCTTTCCTTATCTTAAATTGCACCGTGTAAACTTGCCAAAGATGAAATCAGAATTTGGACCATTCCAACTTATCAGACGTACAGATTTGCTCCACATTCACATTCCAATTCCTTCATTTTAGATAAGATTAACTTGCTGCACAGTTCAATTGTGGGCAAGACCTGGACAGGTTAGGTATGACTTTTCCCTTTATCAGCTGATGAGCTCACTTTGCACAAATAGGAGATTCCTCCAACCTGCTCCAGGGCATCTGAATCACCCATCAATTATTATGTTTATTAACATTATTAACATTTAATTTGCCCAGCAATTCATATTCCACCCGCTAACGTGTGGCCAAATCAAACGAATGCAGAGAAAACTACTGTATAATATGCAGGTTTCCTTGGTAGATGGATTGGTGATTTAGATGGATTTCAGTTTACATAGTCTCACAATATTAATCAGTCATACAAGCAGCTACAATGAGATTTGTCATACTTGTCTTCCAGCAGAAATCACATATAAGTAGTTGCATTCTCCAAACTTTGAAAAATAGGCTTTATATTCAGGACTTTTCTTTCTTAAAAGCTGAAGTTACCCAACATTTAATTATCTATTAAATGTAACATTTTTAAAAATTAAACTATAACTTGTTGGCTCCAATATTTTCTACCTCCAAAGATGCATTTTTTCTTGTTCCCATGACAAATAGCTGAAGATATCCCACCAGTCGTGAAAGTTAGACCATAAGAAAAGTTGAGCACTAAAGAATTGAGGACTTTGAACTATGGTGCTGGAGAAGACTCCTGCGAGTCCCTTGGACTGCAAGGCGATCAAACCAGTCAGTCCTAGAAGAGATCAACCCTGACTGCTCTTTAGAAAGCCAGATCCTGAAGATGAAACTCAAATACTTTGGCCACCTAATGAGAAGGAAGGACTCACTGGAGAAGAGCCGAATGCTGGGAAAGACTGAGGGCAAAAGAAGAAGGGGACGACAGAGAATGAGGTGTCTGGATGGGGTCACCAAAGCAGTAGAGCTTAAATGGACTCCAGGGGATGGTAGAGGACAGGAAGGCTTGGAGGAACATTGTCCATGGGGTTACGATGGGTCAGATATGACTTGGTGACTAATAACAACAACCCCGCCAGTCTTTCTCTAAGACTTCAGGACTTAAACTAGAGATTAGAAGGACTTTATAATGCAGAAAACATTATGTAATGTTCCTCCATCCACAGGACACTTTTCCTGTTTTTATTTTTTTCACGTCTTTCCTTCCACCTCCAAGAGAGTTTTGTTTTCTTAATAAAATGTCCCCTTAGCTTTGCAGTTGCACTTCCCAATTAATAAGATTTGTTTTATGTAAATTGTTGTCCATGCATCAACCTGTATAACTGAATCTTATTAAGTCTTCATGGTGCTTGTTTGTAAATATTAATAAGGATACAGAGATTAATTATTGGGGGGGGGAGGATAAAAAGCAGGTGTTCTGTAGCTTTCCACAAGGTTTGCCTTTCACCTGCTTTACCAGTAGCAATATTAAACAGAATCACACAAAAGTATTTTAACTCTTCTCATCAGTTTAAAACTCACCGCATCTGTATTTCTTAAAGGATAAATAGTTTGTAGAACTTAAACCTGGTTGTTGAATTAACCATTTTTTTCACAATGCTATAAATAATAACAAAAAAAATGATGTTGGATTTGTCAGAGTTTGTTGCAGCAATCAAATCCAGAAAGCACACACAGATAACTGATTCAGCAGGATTCATTAACTTAGCAATAGCAATAGCAGTTAGACTTATATACCGCTTCATAGGGCTTTCAGCCCTCTCTAAGCGGTTTACAGAGTCAGCATATCGCCCTCACAGTCTGGGTCCTCATTTCACCCACCTCGGAAGGATGGAAGGCTGAGTCAACCTTGAGCCAGTGAGATTAGAACCGCTGAACTGCAGATAACAGTCAGCTGAAGTGGCCTGCAGTACTGCACCCTAACCACTGCGCCACCTCGGCTCTCTCATATAAACTTCTCTTTATATGCATACTAATACATGAAGTAATACTCTAGATACAATACCAAAGATGGTTTTTCCAACGTGGTAGAGAGGAGAGATCAGTTTTTACTTTCAATTCAGATAACATACTAGTTTCAGTTTCAGTTCTCAGCACAGCACTTAGAGCTAAGCACAGCTAAGCCATGCCCAGGCTCTTTACTGTCTCAGCCCCCATTGTCTGACCTTGTTACTAAGGTCATTGTCTGACCTTGTTACCATGTCTCTGCCAGTCATGAATACACTGACACGGTTCATTCAACATGCCAAGCAACATCAATATGCAGGTTACGATGTTGGGTAAATGTATCGGGTGGCTCTCCAACAAATTAAGCCTGGCATATAAACACGGCCATTTGGAACTACCAAAGAGTTTTAATATATGGAGCGCTTGTATTTGCTTTGTCTGGATTATTAAGCTCATGAGCTTTTTCAGAACATGTTCAGTAGATGAACTCTCTGGGTTTCAATAGAAGAGAATCTGTAGAGATTCTCAATATCCAGGTTGTGGTTGTCCCAAAGGTGCTTTTTCAGGAGGCAACTGGACTTCCTTGTTTTTTTCTTTTGAACATCCAAGACGTTTCTTCAGCACTGACAGGAGAGTGGGGAATGGAAGGATGTATAGATAGATAGATAGATAGATAGATAGATAGATAGATAGATAGATAGATAGATAGATAGATAGATAGATAGATAGATAGATAGAGATAGAGATAGAGATAGAGATAGAGATAGAGATAGAGATAGAGATAGAGATAGAGATAGAGATAGAGATAGAGATAGAGATAGAGATAGAGATAGAGATAGAGATAGAGATAGAGATAGAGATAGAGATATGTATGTATGTATTTAGTGTCACAATCCCTGGTATGCCCAAATATGGGAGGAAGCAGACTGCTTCCTTTTCTCTGTCTATCGGCTCGTCACAGGAGACCATCATGACAGAAAGCCATTATTTTTACTGTTGCCTTTGTTACATTTGTGTTGCATTTGTGCTAATAAATAAATCTCCCTTTATTTATCAGCACAAATGCAACAGACAGACAGACAGACAGACAGACAGACAGACAGACAGACAGACAGACAGACAGACTGTATATATTCTGGTACGGTGCTCTGGAGGGCCCACCCGACTGCCTGCCCTCCTTGCCTTTATCTGAGCTCTTTGGCGCTTCCACTCATGCAGTGTACGGTGCCTGTGCGACAATCCGCCGAGCAGCTCGAGCGTCAAGGAGGCGTCACAGAGCATCGCAGGAGGTAAGGATGCATGTGTGTGCTGCACGCATGTGCAAGCATGCTGCGCACATTCATGTGGATGCTGGGCCCCGTTGCACCGTACCGGTTGCACCGGGATCCGGAACCCACTACTGCTCCACTCCATCCTAACAGTGAGGATGTTATCTAATTGGGCAATGAAACTTCTGAAAGAAAACAACCAAGCTTAGAGAGCAACAAGGATTTCTTGGCTTTGACAAGTGAATGAAAACACTAGGAAACTTTCCAATGTTATGATTCTTGATAAGAAATTGGGATCAAAGAATCCAAATAATGTACAAAATAGGGACATTTTTCTTTTCTTTTTATGGTTTCCAGAACTCTTTGTACGCATGTTTACAATTCTCAATCAGATTAAATGGTTGCTTTTCAATGGCCCAGAACTTTGCAACCGTCATAAATACAGGCAGTTCTCGACTTACAATGGTTCATTTAGTGACCATTCAAAGTTACAAGAGCACTGAAAAATGTGACTTATGACCATTTTTCACATATGATCTTTGCAACATCCCCATAGCCATGTGATCAAAATTCAGATCTTGGCAATTGGTTCGTATTTATGACCCTTGCTGTGTCCCAAGGTCATATGATTCCCTTTTGCAACCTCCTAACAAACAAAGTCAGTAGGGAAGCCAGACTCACTTAACAGCCCAGTTACTAATTTACCAACTGCAGTGATTCACTTAACAACTGCTAAGTTATTCGCTTAACAAGAAAGGTTGTAAAATGGGGCAAAACTCACTTAACAAATCTCTCTCTTAACAGCAGAAAGGTTGGGCTCAAATTGTGGTGGTAAGTCGAGGACTACCTGTCGATGTCAATTGCCAAGCACTTGAATCTTGATCAGGTGATAACCACAGGGATGCTACAACAATTGTTGCAGTGTGAAAAATGGTCATCCAACATAACATTGGAACTGTCACTAAAGGAATAGCAATAGCAATAGCACTTAGACTTATATACTGCTTCATAGTGCTTTTACCGAGTGAGCATACTGCCCCAAATAATCTGAGTCCTCATTTTGTCCACCTTGGAAGGATGGAAGGCTGAGTCAACCTTGAGCCTGGTGGGATTTGAACTGCAGCTTGCAGTCAGCTGAAGGAGCCTGCAGTACTGCACTCTAACCAGCTGCACGACCACTGCAATGGTTGTAAGGTGAGGACTACTTGTAGTGGAGAGATGTTTTTCTATTTATATATCACGTCTCTATTTCTATATATCAGGTTGAACAGTTAATCAGTGGAACAGAAGTTGCCTCCAGAAGTTGTAAATGCTCCAACACTGGAAGTTTTTAGGAAGATGTTGGATAACCATTTGCCTGAAGTGATATAGGGTTTTCTGCCTTAGTAGGAGCTTGGAGAAGAGGTCCCTTCCAACTCTGTTATTCTATTCTATTCTATTCTATTCTATTCTATTCTATTCGAAAGAGAAATTCACTAAAATAGTAATTCTAGGGAGAAAATTGCCCTCTATGACTTGCAGGAGGGATTCATTCAAATACAAACCTGATGAGAACTATTGTTAGAAACTTTCCATTCATTTGCTAATGTTGGGAGAAAGTAAAAGCTTCTGTAAGCTAAAGTCAAGAGGGTCGAGAAAAAAGGTGTCCTGGCGTTCAGAACCTTAAAGCAAATTATAACATTTGGCAGAAGGCTGCTCTGTTTTGGGATAAGCTCATTTGCCTGAGAGATGTCAGTGGTAACAGCTGTTATTTAGTTTGTCTGAATTTCTTAGCAGAACCAACGGAGGCCTAAGAGAATAACAATTCCAATAGAAAATGAAGCCAGAATCTTTCTCCAAAAATGTATAGGCTCTTTTTTTAAAAAAAAAAACATGCATCCAATTAGTTGGTGACATTTGCAGAGGGGTCATTATTTACATGTCAGGTGTCAGCCTCTGTTTCGCTACTTGTTTTCGGCTGCCATTGAAACGGGGAGGGGGAGGCCTGGTATTTGGGAAGGGAAGTTTTAATTACAGGAGAGATTGTGCAAAGGGAGTTTTGTTCTCACCATCTACTGCGCATGCTGGAGATGGTGATTGGGGCCCCCAAGGCCAACTGTCCTGCATACCAACCTGATGATGCTTTTTGAAGATGGAACTCACATGACACCTAAGGGATTTGCAGATTGGACTAGGGATGGGGTTACCAGGGGGAGGGGTTTGGATCACATATTGATATCTGTTGTGGCCCAGCAGGAGCCGTTGAAGCTGCCACCAGAGTCCGACAGTGAGGGGCCCTATCAGTGGTGGGTTTCAAAAATTGTTCAAACCTACTCTGTGGGTGTGGCCTCCTTTGTGGGAGTGGCTTGCTGCCCATGTGACCAGATGGGAGTGGCTTGCCGCCCATGTGACCGGATATGAAGATGCCGATGACACTTGTCAGAACCACCTTAAATTACCTCACATGCAGCACTGGTATGCATAAGAATATGATGTAAACTTGTTTTTTAAAAGGCATCTTTGGTTTGCCTTAAAACAACTTCAACACACGCAATGTTCTGATTGCACCACAAACGCAGTAGTCATCCTTACCTTTCACAGAGGCACTGAGTTTTATAAATAGGAGCATGATAGTGTAGAATAATCATATCCAAGGACCAGTGGTGGGTTTCAAAAAAATTTGGAACCTCTTCTGTAGGTGTGGCCTGCTTTCCGGGTCCACTGGTGGAACCTCTTCTAACTGGTTTGGTAGATTTGATGAACCGGTTCTACCGAGGTGCAAACTGGTAGGAACCCACTTCTGGGCCCTATGAGTCGGCTCTGGAGGATGTGGAGGACCCTGGACAGGGTTCTGACTCCGAACAGGGCGCAGAGAGGCTGGTTGGCCACCAGGAGGCACCTTAGCCTTGGACCAGTGGGGAGGAGACAAGGGAGAGTGAGCCGGACGCCAGCAGTGAGTTGTTCATGGATGCACGGCACCGAAGAGCTACTAGGCGTCAGGAACAGTTGCACAGTTGCAGGAGGTAATTGTACTCAGCTGCTGGTCATTAGACTCCCCTCCAGACTATAAAAAGACTTCTTGTGTACATGCCCCTCTTGCAGAAGTCAACACAGGAACGAATGTCAGAGAACATTACTGTGAGCTTGGCAGGCTGGATTGCTGCCAAGCCTTATCTGTGCTGGACTGCTGCCCAAGCTTGTCTGTGCCGGTTTGCTGCCAAGGACCTGTCTGTCTGTTAATTAAATTCCGTAACTTATCTTTGGCTCGGAGTGTGTGTTGGTGTGGGACAAGGGGTTCAGAACAGGTACCTATGATTTCGCGGGCTTTTGCCTCAGATCTTGCTTTGCTTAGCTGCTATCTTTTCATAACCAGTAAAAGTACTCTTAATTCTGCGAAATGGAGTTAAGTGGTTTCTTTCTTGGTTGCTGAGGGAGGCTGGTTTGACATCAGGTTTCCATTCAGCAAGGGTCTGGCAGTCTCTCTTTTCCACTCTGTGCCAGATGTCAGGAGAAGTCTAGTGAGCAGAGCTACAACAATTATTCATAATTATTCAGCCTTGACCCAATGCTTCAATGCTCCCCTTCATTTTTTTTTTAAGTTCAGCCTTTTTAAAAACTGTAGATATAAATAAGACTGCTCCAGGTCAAAGATTTTAGTTTGGAACGACAGCAAAGAAATGAGATGAACATAGGATAATTTTCCAATGCTAACTAATTCTTTACTGTAATGATCAGGTCCTTTCTGATCTTCCCTACAGAATCACCCTAATTACCATCTTATCAAGGATAAACTCAAATTAAAAGATGTACCAGCTGAGAAATGTTAGTAGGTGCTGGATGTTTATAAGATCATCTAACTATAACACAATGAAACTTCAAATACTTTGCTGGAATCCCCAATTTAAAAGGTAAAGGTTTCCCCTGTCCATCATGTCCGAAGACACTGTCCTGCATGACTATTCACCAAGGTGCACAGAACACTGTTATCTTCCCACCAAAGTGATACCTATTTATCTACTCTCATTTGCATGCTTTTGAACTGCTAGGTTGGGAGGAGCTAGGGCAAGTAACAGGAACTCAACCCATCATGTGGTGCTTGGGTCTCGAACCCAGGCCATCAGCTTTCCAGCTGAGAAGCTGAGCATCTTTAACTGCTATGTCTCTATTTCTTTACAAACTCATTTCTTTATTATCCGCTATAGAATCTTCTCAATGTTATTCTGACACCTAGTCTCTCTCTAGGGTATTGGATCTTTACTGTCCCCAGTCAGATGAACAGCAAATGCCTTTAGTATTTCAGGACTGAATTCAACCGACCCCAGAGTGGTGATGGTGAACCCATGATACATGTGTCACAAATGACATACCACATCTTTTTTTGTTGTTGACATGCATGGTTTCTGAGGCCTCTGGAAATCATGCTCATGTGATTTTTGAAGGCTTTTGAGAGCAGGGTTCCCTTGTGTGACTTCTGAAGAAGATTCTGGAGGAAAGGAAAGGAGGTGGGGTATGAGGCTGAAACACCAGCAGACTTAAAGTAAGCATTTTTTTTTTATTTTTGGCATGCTGAACCCAAAAGTTTTGCCATTGCTGTCTTAGAGATTTAGACTCATTGAAAATAAATGGTACTCCTTGAATTACCTAGCTATCGTATTTTTCGGAGTATAAGACGCACCAAGGTTTTGAAGAGGCAATTAAAAAAAAAGTTTTTGCACTCTGCAAACCTCCCAAAAACAGCCCATTTTTCATGAAAATGGGCCCATTTTGTTTTCAAAAAAAGGGCATGCATACCCTTTAAGAGGCTTGTAGAGTGCTCTGGGGGAGGGGCAAAAATGAGCAAAAATGGGCCCTTTTTGTCAAAAAAGGTCATGCATACCCTTTCAGGGGCTTATAGCGTGCTCTTGGGGCTGGGGGGGCAAAATTGAGAAAAACCGGCCCAATTTTTAGCCCATTTCTGCCCTCCCCAGCCCCTAGAAGCTCTCTGAAAGCCTCCTAAAAGCTATGCACAGCCATTTTGGTGAAGGGGCAGTGTTTCAGGAGGCAAAAAATGCTGTATTCAGTGTATAAGATGCATCCAGATTTTCAGCCTCTTTTTGAGGGGAAAAAGGTGAGCCTTATACTCCAAAAAATATGGTATGCGTGTATCTGTCCATCTGCCTACTTGGCTATTTATCTCCCTGACTCAAGTTTCAGTTCTATCTATTCAAATGGAATGAAGATGTGATATTCAGCCAGTTCTGACAGGTTCTGGAGGCTGGCCCTGATTCCACTCTTCCCAGCTGATCTTCTTTTGTTGACCTGAACAGGAGAATGGAGTTGGAAAGCAGGTTAGTGGGGTGGGGAGGGAATGGGGATTTTGCAGTATCCTTCCCCTGCCACGTCCACAAAGCTATGCCCACAGAACTGGTAGTAAAAATAATTGAACCCTACCACTGGTGGAATACTTTGAATTCTTTCATTCTTTGATTCAATATAAATAGGAAAATATCTGTAACTGCCCTTTTTAAAAAAAAAACAAAAAAAACCTGCCGTATCTGAACTCCAGAGCACAGTATTATTTCTTTAAAAAATATTTTAATCAATACATTCTACTCTGAATTATACATGATGTTTTATTAATGTGTTTATTCATTTGTTCTCATGGGCTGCATCATGTGTTTTCTGCTACGTATTTTGACATTTTACAGCATCTTCTAACAGCTGGACAGAAAGAAAACGAAAATGCCCAGATTGTTGCTTTGCAGTAGAATAGTTAAAGGTTATATATTTCTTAATGTAATATATTTTAGACAACTGTATATCTATGTGTGTTCCTGCAGGGGCATTATTCAGTTTTTGTTATGGTTTACTTTAATTTAAGGTCCCTTTCCCAGTCTAAAATATATATGGGATATCATTGCTATATTGCACTCTTGGGACTGAGTCAGCATTAAATAAAAAAATGCCATCTTACCCAACTCAGAATGTAAAAATTTTCATTAAACCCAGTAGAAAATTTTGGAGAACATTAGCTTTCTTGTCCAGGGATGAGTATATAATTTCCGAAAAGCTAACTCTATGATCTATAACCAACTATGAAAAGATTTTCCCTGGACATAAAGTAGGCTAACTCCTTCCTATCTCATCTCAGATCATTCTTAGGTGCAACAGGAATTCGGACTGATCTTGAGGTATGAAAGAGCCATTAAAGGAAGGGAGAAAGTGAGCCAATAAGAACTTGGGACAAAGATGACACAATTCTATGATGGATAGAAACAAGAGAAAGAAACCCAAAATAGCCACAATTGTTTAGCATAAAATGAGTCAGGGAGGAACTTGAACCAACACCCAGGTTTCTAGTTTTCTACCTTATTACAATAAATAATATTCATGGTATCACCACCACATCTGTTACTTTAACTGGTCTCTCTCAAAACCCTGAGACCAGCAATCTGCAACTAGAAAGAATCCAGATGTAATGGAGAGAAAGACAGAAGTACTTTTCTGTCTTAAATAATGGAGGGAAAACCTACCAAGAACACAGAAAGTAACCACTGTTGTAGCATCCTACAATGTCCCACAGAAATATTGCAACAGGAAGATGCTATGAGTTGGAATTCAGAGCCTAAAAACTTTAACTGTGAAGGACCTATAATATGAATGATAACAACAGTTAAAATAATTTTTCTTTACCATTCCCTAAACCTATTAGATTTTGAGAGAAAATAGTGGAGTATATAAATACGACTGCAACCAAAGGTGATTTTTTTTAGAAGATAAGATTAGGATGGCATTTGCTAGACAATTTTTTTGAGATGATTGGTTACAGAGATGCTTAGATTGGATTTGGCTTTTTAATCCACCCACCAAGTCCTCCCCAAGGATCTGTGATAGGCAGATGTTGAAGTTTTATAGTATTAAAAGGTATTGTTGTGGGATTTAAGCTGTTCCGATTAAAGCTCTTGTTAGTTTTTTTATATCTGTCTGTCTGTCTGTCTGTGTGTATATACATACGTACATACGAACATACATACATACATACATACATATGTACGTACGTATATGTATCTGTCTGCCTATCTATCCGTCTATCCATCCATCATCTATCTATCTATCTATCTATCTATCTATCTATCTATCTATCTATCTATCTATCTATCCATCCATCCATCCATCCATCCATCCATCCATCCATCCATCCATCTATCATCTATCTATCTGAAGGCAGTGAATTTATCTAATTCAGCACCTTCACCACTATATAAAGCTGGCCCTTTGTTGAAATGCCTTTTTCAAATGCAGAATTCATTAGACCCAATTCGTCTTTTTTAGAAAATAATCAGGTATGAGCTAAATGAATTAACAAAGGATGACATCTGTGTGCTTAGGGAGGGCTGTTTATTTTCAAGCAAAGACAAGTAGAAAGTTCTTTCAAATTTTGCTATTCAAGGTCTATTTTCCCATATCAAGTTGGTTCAAGACTTAACATCTACACACGCCAATCTTGCTAAGTTTGCTTGCAATATAACTTGCTGAGTACTGTTAGGAATCTTGGAGCCTCATATAGAATCCCACTTGATGCATTTTAAAATATTATTTAAAATTTACTATTCAACTTTAATATGGAGGCTCCCCAGTATCCTTGACGGGGAAAAGTGTGAATCCAGCATTGAACTGAGAAAGCAGCCTCAAGAATGTGAAGAAAAAGATTGAGCTTGCAGGACACTAACAGGCCATAGCAACTGTATACATTATTATTTGCAGGATTTCCATGCTTATACAGAAAACAATGGGAATTCGGCAGAGGGAAAAAAATCAAATCAATTCACAAAATGGTGAACACTGTTGTTTAGCAAGTGCCCTGCTTGGAGGAATGTTTGGCCTATTTCCAGAGTGTAGCAAATAGAAAGCAATCCCATCTGAAAGCAGTGTTAGGATTTTATGATGCAGAAATAAGTGGCTGCTATATGACGCACCAAGAGCTTAGGGTGAGCTATCAGTTGGAAAAGAAAAGCTGCAGTCTATTGGCGGTGGTTCGGCTGAAGCTGCCCCAAGCCCAAAACTCTGACTGTATCAGAAATCGGTCCATCAGTTGCCCGTACGTAAAAGAAATCAATGACTAACAATAGGAAGGCATTAGGAATAATTACCCATTTGCTATTTAATGTTAAGTTGAGATGTAAACTAAAGAAGGCAGCCTGAATATATCAAGGATCCATGAGAGAAGAAAAAGTTTTCCATAATTTAGAGGATTTTTATCTGTCTGTCTCTCTGTCTATCATCTATCTATCTATCTATCTATCTATCTATCTATCTATCTATCTACCTACCTACCTACCTACCTACCTACCTACCTACCTACCTATCATCCATCTATCTATCTATCTATCTATCTATCTATCTATCTATCTATCTATCTATCTATCTATCTATCTATCATCTATCTACCTACCTACCTGCCTATCATCTATCTATCTATCTATCTATCTATCTATCTATCTATCTATCTATCTATCTATCTATCTATCTATCTACCCACCCACCCACCCACCCACCTACCTACCTACCCATCTACCTATCTGTCATCTACCTACCTGTCATCTATCTATCTATCTATCTATCTATCTATCTATCTATCTATCTATCTATCTATCTGTCATCTACCTACCTACCTACCTACCTACCTATCATCCAGTGGTGGTTTTCCATTTTTTTTATTCACTCATGCATGCGTGCAACGCTTCTGTGCATGCGCAGAAACGTCTGGGCAGGTGGACGGAGCCTCCTGCTGCTGCCACTACTGGTTCGCCTGACCCCTGCCGAACCGGAAGCAACCCACCTCTGCTATCATCTATCATCTTTCTGTCATCTGTCATCATCTTTCGGTCATCTATCTCAAGGTGCAATGGTGATGATATAAATATTTCTGAGCAATATTTTCCAGTGATCCAGTTAGCATGGCCAGTGATGGCCATGGTTTGATTCCAAGGGGTTCTGGGACCTATGGTTTCTCTGAGCTATGGTTTCATCTAACATCTAAAGAATCACAGATTCCTTACCTCTGGAATATGCAGTCTACTGATTATTATTTTTGCCATGCTTCTTTTTCCTGTCATGTTTAATATAATCAAGCCACACTTAAAATGGTTTGATGAAGGTGTGATAAAATGGTTTGTTTGGTCAGGTGTCATGTTCAGATGCTGCATATCCATCCTGATCACCAATTTCTCAAGTCCATTCATCAAGTGATATTTCTTTCCATCCTGTGGTTCATTGATCACAACAAGGTTGTGGGGACAGCAACAAAGAGCAAAGTAGGAGATGTTATACAGCCTGTCAAAATCACAGATCTCTGATCCCTTAAATCCACCACCACCACCCATTTTCCCATGTTGATTCTCAGTCTAGCAACCCAAATACAAAAGCGATTTAGAGTCTTCCAAATAATTAATTTCTTTCCTACTTCAGCAAAGAGCTGCTCTTTCACAACAATGCTCCTTATGTTACTTTCAGCAAGATTTCTTAGTCATTCTGTCTTAGATCCTCTCTCTCAGAAATTTGACATGTGTCTAATGTTCCAGCTCCCATAATCATAATTTTTCACATCTCAACACTTCCTTCCCATGATATATCTATTCAGAAGAAGTATAGCCTAATCCAATTGTTATTTTCTCACTGGATTTAATTGCATAGGTATCTGGAACGGTTAGTAAACAAAAAAAAAAGTGTGGTTAAGTGGGTTTAAACAACGTGTGATTATTTTCGGTATTCAGCAAAGTGTCACCTTTTTTTGTAATGAATGAAGGCTTTCCATCCTGGAAATTGTAGAGGAATAGCTTTTGAGGGATAGGAGGCAAACCTGCCTTCAAAACAATGGACAGATAAAAGAGAACTGAGTCCTGGGCAGTGATGTAACCTGAGTAAACATCTCGGAAAAGACCATCCCTAGTTTTCATGAAGATAAGGGAGGGAAAGGGTTAAGTACATCCAGATTTGCAAGATTCCATGGCTGTAACCTTATAGTACTGATCTGCATGACATTGGATTCCTAGTCTGGTCTACTTGAAAATATGCATCTTCAACAGAGGCCAAAGCAGAACATTTGATGATTGCTGGGCGGGTACAAGTTGGAACTTGGTAAGTTTTCGGGATAATGTGTTCCAAGCACTGACTTTATTTCTCTTTTTTTTTCCTGCACCTGCTTAACCTATCAGTAATAGATTCCAGAGGGGCTAGGAAAGAAAGACTTCGGTTATTTCATAAAGCCAATCCAGCTTTATTTGGAAGAAAAAGCATTTAAAAGACCTTCCACCTTAATTAATTCATTTTAAAGACTAAATCTTGCAGTCACACGGTCACCATTTGCAACCTTCCCAGTGTTGGAAGAAATATCCATCTGGTTCCATTCCAAGCAGGGACAAAGCAATAGCAATAGCAGTAGACTTATATACCGCTTCATAGGGCTTTCAGCCCTCTCTAAGCGGTTTACAGAGAGTCAGCATATTGCCCCCAACAATCTGGGTCCTCATTTTACCCACCTCGGAAGGATGGAAGGCTGAGTCAACCCTGAGCCGGTGAGCCGGTGAGATTTGAACCGCTGAACTGCTGATCTAGCAGTAGCCTGCAGTGCTGCATTTAACCACTGCGCCACCTTGGCTCATGACAGTGGAAATATGGAGGCTGATTGGAAAAAAGTGTTTATTGATGAACAGGACCACAGGGGTTTGAGGTCTTGGGCAGCTGACCACATGGAGTGGAGAGAGAGGGTTATTTATACCCTCTCTTGGGACTTGCCCTGGAGCTTCCTGTTCCTGTGCAAGAAATGTGTTCTATTGGATGTATTCAGACTCCCAAGAGGCCATGTGGGGTCATGTTTGTCTGAATCAAGTTTGGTTGAAGCCTGGAGGGTGATACAATGTTCCCAGGTGATTTTGCAATGCAGTGAGCCCTGCTGCTAGATAATCCTGTTATTTCCTGGAGCAGTGATGGCGAGCCTTTTCGGCACCGAGTGCCCAAACCGGAATGTGTGTGCATGTGCGCTCGAGCTCCGGAAACCCGAAGACCCAGCTGGCATGTATGCACTGGCCAGCTTGTCTTTGGGTTTCCAGCACATGCATGTGTGCCATCCAGCTGGTATTTGCACATGCTGGAGCACCAGAAACCTGAAGACCAGTTGGCCAGCGCATGCATGCCTGTTTGGGGGGCATTTTTTGGCCAGTTTCCGGGCTAGTTTTCAAGCTGCTTTTTGGCTGTTTTGGCCATTTTCTGATGCTTTGGCGCCTGCGAAGACCAGCTGGCCAGTGGGCATGCCCATGCTGAAAACCCAAACACCATCTGGCCAGCACGAGAGCTCTGTATACTACAGGTTTGCCATCACGGTCCTGGAGGGTCATGTCTTAATCCCATCAACCTGGAGCTGAAGGTCTTTTGTTTTGTAGATAGGTTAGCCCAGTGCTTCTCAATAGGCACCAAATATCTGCTGGAGGCAGGGAGCTGAAGCTCTGAACTTCTGTCTCCCTTAAGATTTCTGTTCTGACCCCCCTCATCCCACACCAACACACTCTGAGCCAAAGATACATTACGGCATTTAATTAACAGACAGACAGGTCCTTGGCAGCAAACCGGCACAGACAAGCTTGGGCAGCAATCCAGCACAGATAACCGTGGCAGCAATCCAGCCTGCCAAGCTCACAATAATGTTCTCCAACATTAGTTCCTGCATTGACTTCTGAAAAAGGGGCTTGTGCAAAAGCAGTCCTTTTATAGTCTGGAGAGAGGAGCCTAATGACCACCAGCTGAGTGCAATTACCTCCTGTACTTATGCAACTGTTCCTGACGCCTATTAGCTCTTCGGTGCCGTGCATCCAGGAACAACTCACTGCTGACATCAGGATCACACTCCCTTGTCTCCTCCCCACTGGCCCAAGGCTCAGGCGCCTCCTAGTGGCCAACCAGCCTCTCTGCGCCTTGCTCGGAACCCTGTCCAGGGTCCTCCACATCCTCCAGAGCCGACTCATAGGGCCCCTCACTGTCGGAGTCTGATGGCAGCTCCAACGGCTCCTTCTGGGCCACAACAGATTTCTATTTCTCTTTTGGGGGAAATAAAATATTCTGCCTTTTTAATATTTCCTAAAATATTTCATTCTTCTAGGCAAGGTGGGTGCTACCTTTCTACACCAGCCAGCCTCTGATGAGCAAAATCCATGGGGAAGTTGGCAGGGAACATCACAAGTCATAGGTCTTGCTTAACAACCACACTGCTTAATGATGAATTATCTGATCCCTAACTTGTGGTTGTAAGTCAAAGACTACCTGAAGCTTGTGGCCTTTCTAAGAATGAATGAATGATATATATTTTTTCTCTGAAATATTGTGGAAGATTCCAGAAAGCAAGTATGATTGGCTAGTGAATAATATAGACATGGATGAAAAGGGCCCCCGCAGCTGTCTCTTTTACATTACAAAGCACCAGGTTGTTTGTAACAGAATAAGGAATAACAGAGTTGGAAGGGACCTCAGAGGTCTTCTAGTCCAACCCCCTGCCCAAGCATGAGACCATACACCATTCCAGACAAGTGACTGTCCAGTCACTTCTTAAAAACCTCCAGTGATGAAGCACCAACAACTTCTGGGGGCAATTTCTGTTCCACTGATTAATTGTTCTCACCGTTAGGAAGTTTCTCCTTAATTCTAGGTTGCTTCTCTCCTTGATTAATTTCCACCCATTGCTTCTTGTCCAGCCTTCAGGTGCTTTGGAGAATAGGTTGACTCCCTCTTCTTTGGGGCAGCCCCTGAGATATTGGAAGACTGCTATCATGTTCCCTCTACTTCTTCTTTTCCTTAAATGAGACATATCCAATTCCTGCAACCATTTTTGTGTCAACCTTTTAGAACATAGAATAACTTTATTGTCACTTTAAATGTTCACTAATCGGCATGCCATAAAATGAAATTTCACTGCATGCAGCTCTCCAAGGGTCACCACCTCCAATATAACTACAGAAATATGAGGAAGGAAGGAAGGAAGGAAGGAAGGGAAGGAAGGAAGGAAGGAAGGAAGGAAGGAAGGAAGGAAGGAAGGAAGGAAAAGCAAGCAAGTCTCTGAAATGTTGTGGAAGATTCCAGGAAGCAAGTATGATTGGATAGTGAATAATATAGACACAGATGAAAAAGGCCCCTGCAGCTGTCTCTTTTACATTACAAAGCGTTTGTAACAATCATTCCTTCTTCAAAGAATAGGATTAACCAGCCAAATTAACTCTGGCACCAGGATCAAATTGTCCCAAAGATGAAGTTAGGCCCTATTCAAAGCATGGCTCTGCGTTTGAAGGGATTAGTTACTTATCAAGTTAGTAACAATAATGCAATAGGGTAGAATCTCCAGTTATTCTGGCATCTGAATTTCTCCACACTTTCCCATCTATAAAGCCTTAATTTCAATAGACAAAAACAAAAAAAGGAAAAAGTTGTGAAAAGAAAGTTGCAAGGAGAGCTCAAACGAATATATATTATCCCTGGATAGATTAGTGTTTTAGCAATGCATAAAAATGCCATAAAGTCTTGAACTCACATCTGAGCCGTCCAAAAACTTGCAAGTTGTTGTGATATTTTCATTGAGTCTTGTGGTCACATATTACATTATTGCAGACTTTGTTCCAGTGGGACTGCATCATGGCCTGGAACTGGCTGACCAATTCAGCCCACTGAGCCTCCAGGCGCCGGTACCCGGCCTTGCACTCCCACAAGTCTTCCCTCTGCTTGGAAAGCCTATGCTCGTAGTCCTCAGTGAGATGCTTCTGCTGAGCCTCCTTCTTGGTCAGATCCAATTTGAACTGAGCCAGCTGTTTTGCCAAATCTTTTGCATGGTGGCTGCTTAGCTCCAACAGCTTCTTCCTGTTGGGGCCCTAAAGAGCCTGGGTGGGCAGGTGAGGAGTGAGTGGGAGGGGTGAGTAGAGGCCGGAAAGGCACCCCTTGATGTGAATGGCATCAAGTTGGCTGCACCCACCCAGTCACATGACCACCCAGCCATGCCCAACTAGTTGGTCATTAGGCAGATCATATTAGTGGTCTACAGGACTTAAAGTTATGAATTTAGTGGTCCCTGAGGTCCAAAAGATTGGTGACCCCTGTTCTAGAATACTCTTCAAGAGAGCCAGTTTGATCTAATAGTTAAGGCATCAGCTAGAAACCAGGAGGCTATGAATAATAATCCCGCCTTAGACAGGAAAGTTGGTTGGTTGACTTTTAGCCAATCACTCTTTCTCAGTTTGTGACTTTAGCTCAGTTCAAAAGCCAGTTAGTCAATTCCTGTTGCATCCAACAGATCAATATCTGTAAAGAGACCCTAAACTTGTGGGGAAATGCTAGGAAAGGAAAAATAAAAAGACTCTAGAATGCTATTATTCTCTTGCCAATATAGGTTAATCAGATAATTCTAGGAAGCTAACTGGCATAGAAACAAGGCTACGAGAGTCTACTTTCTAATCAATGCTGGGAATTCAAAGCTAGAATGTTGCCAACAGGTTATTGGCCTGGATTGCAGGCCTTGCTCTTACATTTCCAATAAGAGAAACTGTATTCAGTCTCACCTAGAAATTACTTCCATGTGGAAAGTGCTATAGATGCAGTGGTGCTCTTAATCACCATAGGAGGATACATACCGATGAGAAGCCACATAAATGAGTTGAATGTGGAAAAGTAATTAGTTAGAATCACACATAATATCCATAGAAAGATTCACTCACTGAAGAAGCTATTAAATGTATCAAATGTGGAAAGAGCTTTATTTAAAATATTTCCCTTATTTTTCTCGCAAAAGGATTTGCTCACGTTTCATGTTCATGTTTCAACGGTATAAAAGTGCTTCAGAGCCTCTGGTTTGCTTGTTCCTGTAATACTGAAGGATCTTCATTCAGAAGAGTGAACTCATAAAAGGAGCCACTTGGAGGAATGGCCGTATACATATCTGTAGCGTGGAAATAACTTCAGTGGTTCCACGTTTTTTTTTAATCACAATTTCAAAATGGAAAGGTGGTGGATTATGATTAGTAAATCATAATTAGGAAATGAGAAGGAATAAAATGGATGGGGCAAATGAAGGAGTCTATACTGCACCTTTGGAAGAGCTTCAAGTTACTACAACAGGGAGGCCAATATATAGTGCTTTAATGGACAAGAATTTTGACTTAATGCCAAAATGAAATTGGCTCCCATAATTCAACCCTGTTAGAAGAGAAAGTCACCCATTGTGAAACGCTTCCCTTTGTGAAACCCAATTGGGTGTCTGAAGTACAATGAGAGGGAATTGTTTTCTTGTGGAGCTGGCACTTAGACACCTGTTCTGACCCCCTCCTCCGTCCGGTAACAAAATCCGAGACAAGCTTAATTAGAATGTCCTTTAATAACAACAATAATAATAATCAGAATCTTGGTGGCTGAAAGCCAAGCAAACAAACAGATAAGGACCTTGGCAGCAAGTCCGACAAACCTTGGCAGCAATTCAAACAAACCTTGGCAGCAATCCAGCCTGCCAAGTTAGTTACGTTCTCTTTAGTCAATGTGTTGACTTCTGCAAGAGGGGCGTGTCACAAGCAGTCTTTTTATAGTCTGAAGAGGAGCTTAATGACCACCAGCTGAGCACAATTACCTCCTGTAATTGCGTAATTGTTCTTGATGCCGAGTAGCTCTTCAATGGCGTGCATCCAGGAACAACTCACTGCTGGTTTCTGGATCATTCTCCCTTGTCTCCTCCCCACTGGTCCAAGGCTCAGGTGCCACCTGGTGGCCAACCAGTCTCTCTGCGCCATGCTCAGAGTCGGAACCCTGTGCAGGGTCCTCCACATCTTCCAGAGCCGACTCATAAGGCCTCTTGCTGTCAGAGTCTGGTAGCAGTTCCAAAGGCTCCTGCTGAGCCACACAGAAACCTAATGCCACCCAATACAGGTAATCCTTGACTTACAAACTACAACTGAGCCCCAAGTATATTTTGCTAAGCAAGACCACTAGAAAGTGAGCTTTGTCTCATTTTAGGACCATCCTTGCCAAAGTTGTTTAGTGAATCACTGCAATTGTTAAGTTAATAACATGGTTGTTAAGTGAATCTGCCCCCCTCGTTGACTTTGCTTGTCAGAAAGTCACAAAAGGTGATCACATGATCCCAGGACACTGTGGTGTCATGCCGCCCTAGTAGTATTTCCTAATGGAAAGGCTTATATGATACTTGACATTTTCCAGAAAATAGAAATAGCACTTAAGACAGCTTCACTGTGTTTTACAGCCCTCTCTAAGTGGTTTACAGAGTCCACATATTACCCCCAACAATTTGTGAAATGTATTCTCCTCAAGGAACCGCTGGAGACAATGTAATGATAACCTTTTCTTAAAGTAGCTGACAACGAACAACGTAACGAACTTAACTGGCAGCCTTTTATATACGAGCTGTCAAACTGTTAACCAATAGGAAGCTCGCCCAGCTTCCTTGAGCCTTCACTTGCGCCAGAGTCAAAGGCTTCCTTTTTTCCCCATTGATTGACAAGTCTTTCTCGAGACCTCAGGACGTAGCAATTTGGCTCCTCATTTTGCCCACCTCAGAAGGGTGGAAGTGTCAGGCCTGCAGCCATCTTTTCTTTTGGATCTTTGGCCTGCCACACTTTCTATTATCCTACTATGCATTTTCTATTGTGGGAAAATGGGAGGGGGAATTATAGACGTGAGATGTGATGTAGAAATAAGAAAATTCTTTCTAGAAAGCCCAAGGTCATCCTTTGTATTTGCACCTCTGCACCTGACCAGAACTGGGTGGGTGGAACTGCCAGCATGGCAGTGGAAGATTGGACCATGTGATGGACATGTGGGTGTGGGAGTAAGTTCTTGAACTATTTGGAACCCTGACAGGAAAGCTGAGTCACGTTTGAGCCTGGGGAGCTTCGAACTGCCAAATTTCAGGCAGCAGGCAGTCAGCAGAAATAGCCTGCAGTACTGCATTCTAACCACTGTGCGACAGCAGCTCTTATGTAGGTAGTATATGTATTCTCCAAACCGACTGTATTGTCTGGTGCAAAGAATCAGAAAAATACTGAGAGTTGATCAGAGAATTATGTTTATTGCTATTTGCCTATTTACAAGAATCTCACCAGATTGATTGCAGTCAAACCAACCAAATAAGCACTCTAGGATTTAGAGAGGATCTTCTCGCCACTGCTTCCTCCCCATTCAAGGATTCCAGGCTAACCCCTCTCTTAACTTCTTCCCACACTTCAACCACAGATTCCACCACATATATATGCCGGTAAGGAAATATGGCTGATTTAAGTAGGTTATGGGAACAAGGTCAGCAGCCAGAGTGAAAGCAAGAGATTCACTTTTGTTCTTAGTATTTGTAAAATAATAATAATAATAATAAGGCTTAAAGAAAAGAGTAGCGAGACAGTCCAACATATATTTTTTTAATATGAGACATCTGGAGACAGGAAGAATAGAGCCACTGATATTTTCATGCCATCTGATTCCACGTGATAATGGATGGTTATTAAAACAAAAGTCTGACATGGGAAAAATGCATAGTACATAAATGCAAACATACATATTACCAATGTGTTCCCATTTCTGCTAGCACTTGTAGATGAATGAGGTAAGTGTAGTTATTAATAGATTCATGTTTCCTGTCCTTGCTTTATTTTCTTCTTGGCTGAACTGTATAGACACTGAACTATCAGATGACACAAACAACATTTTCACCTTATCATTTTCCAGAGAGAGAGAGAGAGAGAGAGAGAGAGAGAGAGAGAGAGAGAGAGAGAGGGAGAGGGAGAGGGAGGGAGAGGGAGAGGGAGAGGGAGAGGGAGAGAGAGATCTTCACCCAAGTGCCAATCAAAGAAGCCTTGACAGCTATCCAAAACAAATATACCCCCCCAAAACACATCCTTGATCTGACCAACCACTGCCTATCCAACACATACTTCATTTATAATGGACAAAAATACAAACAGATAGAAGGAGCACCCATGGGATCACCCCTCTCACCTGTCATTGCCAACCTCTACATGGAAAACTTTGAAACCCAAGCTCTAGAAAAATCTGATCACAAACCCAAACTCTGGCTCAGATATGTAGACAACACTTTCATAATCTGGCCACATGGGAAAGAATAACTGGACAATTTCCTTGCACACCTCAACAGCCTACACCCCAAAATACAGTTCACCATGGAAACAGAAGTAAACAACCAACTCCCCTTCCTTTCATGGGCAGGGCTGCTGATATATATATCATGAAATTTTTTACAAGTTTTCAAACTTACCCCCACCCAATCTCAACCTGACTTCACTTTCTCTTGACTATTAGCAACAGATAGCTCTCACATGAGGTTTCTACTTTTGAATCATATACAAAACCTACAGTAAAGAGTCCCAAAGGTGGAAATCTGTAAAGATTCTCAGTCAGATCCCGAAAGTGATACTGCCATACAAGTCAGGATTGAGAGGGGATGTATTTCTTTCGTATTATCTTTGACAACTGCTATTTTTAAACCTTTATTCTGTCACTGGAGCGCCGAGTTCTTCCTCACCTTTTGGGGAATGTATTAGGGGGGAGGGAGGGCCATGTTGGCTGTTTCACTCTGAAAGCTGGCACAAAGATGACCCTAGGAACGCTGTTTATCTAAGTTCTCAGGAAGGCTGTCACGACAACATCTCCATACCTATGGATTGGCTGAATTCACATCAGACTGGAGGGAGGGGTTTCTAATTGTTTGTTTGTTTGTTTGTTTGTTGGATTTATATGCCGCCCTTCTCCCAAAGGACTCAGGGCAGCGTACAACATTAAAAAAAACATATTACAAAAGTTAAAAAAATTAGAGTATCCAAAAAACAAACCCAATTAATATTAACAATAACATTTTAAAAAATCAATTAAAATGAACAATAATCAATCATTTATTTTATTTTGATCAGGCCAGGCCGGCTTGCTGGAAAAGCCAACTTTTTAGGGCGGGTCGGAAGGACCGGAGGTCGGGAATTATGCGAAGCTCTGGGGGCAGCTCATTCCAGAGGGAAGGTGCTCCCACAGAGAAGGCTCTCCCCCTGGGGGGTCACTACCCGACACTGTCTGGCTGACGGCACCCTGAGGAGGCCAACTCTGTGGGATCGCATTGGATGGTGGGAGGCTACCGGTGACAGTAGGTGGTCTCGCAGGTATCCTGGGCCTAAGCCAGGTCATAATTAGTACCTTGAATCGCACCCGGAACACAACCAGCAACTAGTGCAGGCTACTTAAAAGGGGCGCAACATGGGAGCACCTAGGTACCCCCATGATAACCCACGGAGCCGCATTCTGGACCAGTTGAAGCCTCTGGCTGCTCTTCAAGGGCAGCCCCATGTAGAGAGCGTTACAGTAGTCCAGGCAAGAAAGGACGAGGGCATGAGTGACTGTACACAGAGCATCCCGATCCATGAATACCTTATTTCTAACTGTATTGCTTGGGGGAATTCAGAGTCTGCTTTGCTTTTGCTCGCTATCACTTCTACTCAATAAAAGGTTCCTTTTGAAATACTTTGTTTCAAGAGTTTTACTTTCTTGAGCGGGAGGAGAGGCACAGAGGTGGGTTGCTCCCGATTCGGCCCTGATCAGGCGAATTGGTAGTAGCAGTGGCAGGAGGCTCCCCTCACCCACCCGGAGGCTTCTGCGCATGCACAGAAGTGTCACATATGAGTGCATGCATGCAGGAGCATGCCCAAACCAGTAGTAAAAAAATTGGCAACCCACCACTCCAGGGGCAGGACTTTACAGTCATGGTTATCCAATGGTGGGGTTTTTTAGGTGGCAACTGGACTTTCTTGGTTTTTCTTTGAAGACATTTCACTTCTCATCCAAGAAGCTTCTTCAGCTCTGACAGGCTGAAAAAATTGCATGCTACAGGAACCAGGAGCAGTTACTCAAGTGGCCCTGAGGACACAGATAAACCTCCAAGTGCTTCAACGACCCTCTAAAAGGATGCAAATGACCAGCTGTCTGCAAGGAATATAAATCCTTCCCATTCCCCACTGTCCTGTCAGAGCTGAAGAAGCTTCTTGGATGAGAAGCAAAATGACTTCAAAGAAAAAACAAGGAAGTCCAGTTGCTTCCTGAAAAAGGACCTTTGGGACAGTCCGAAAGGTGCTTTTTCAAGAATTAAATGGACTTTTTTTTTTTTTTTGGCTTGAAGACGTTTCATGTCTCATCTAATAATTTTCTTCCGTTCCGTAGATCCTTTGGAACTGAAGAAGCTTCTTGGATGAGAAGCGAAATGTCTTCAAAGAAAAACCGAGGTGGCACAGTGGTTAAATGCAGCACTGCAGGCTACTTCAGCTGACTGCAGTTCTGCAGTTCGGCTGTTCAAATCTCATCGGCTCAGGGTTGACTCAGCCTTCCATCCTTCCGAGGTGGGTAAAATGAGGACCCGGATTGTTGTTGGGGGCAATATGCTGACTCTGTAAACCGCTTAGAGAGGGCTGTAAAACACAGTGAAGCTGTCTTAAGTGCTATTGCTATTTTCTGGGAAATGTCAAGTATCATATAAGCCTTTCCATTAGGAAAGTACTATTAGGGCTTCACGATCCCAGGACACTCCACAGTGTCCTGGGATCGTGTGGTCACTTTTTGTGACTTTCTGACAAGCAAAGTCAATGGGGGGGGGCAGATTCACTTAACAACCATGTTGCTAACTTAACAATTGCAGTGATTCACTAAACAACTTTGGCAAGAAAGGTCCTAAAATGAGACAAAGTTCACTTTCTAGCCGTCTTGCTTAGCAAAATATACTTGGGGCTCAGTTGTAGTTTGTAAGTCAAGGATTACCTGTATTGGGTGGCATTAGGTGTCTGTTGTGGCCCAGCAGGAGCCGTTGGAACTGCCACCAGACTCCGACAGCAAGAGGCCTTATGAGTCAGCTCTGGAGGATGTGGAGGACCCTGGACAGGGTTCCGACTCTGAGCATGGCGCAGAGAGACTGGTTGGCCACCAGGTGGCGCCTGAGTCTTGGACCAGTGGGGAGGAGACAAGGGAGAGTGATCCAGAAACCAGCAGTGAGTTGTTCCTGGATGCACGCCATCGAAGAGCTACTCATCCTCAAGAACAATTAGGCAATTACAGGAGGTGAAGCGGTATATAAGTCTAACTGCTATTGCTATTGCTAAAACAACGGAAGCCCAGTTGACTCCTGAAAAAAGCACTTTGGGGACAACCACAACCTGGATGACTGAGACTCTCCATAATTTATCTAGAGTAAAGAGATACAACTGCATTAGAGAGAGTTTAGAAGTTGTTATCTCTCTGGCCATGGGGACATTTTCCATTTTCAGAAATAAGAGTGGGAGGGAGTTTTGCTTCCTGATTTTAGTTTGCCAATGTTTCCCTAACATTCCAAGAAATTATTATGAATCTGAACAGCAAGGTTCACTGCCTGTTCTTATTTAGCGAAGGATGAATGGAAGTTGTTGACTGGCTGGACAGCCAGAATATTGTTAAATATTCATATATATTTTAATCTCTCTCTCTCTCAGAAAGACCTGCAAACATCTCTCTTCCTTTAACAAAGAGAAAATTTCTGACAAAACTCTGGATCATCACACAAGACTGGGGAAAGTATAGGGGTCCTTTGAAGTTAGTGGGGAAGATACAATTACATGTCAGCAGATATTAGTTCTGAGAAGGCTTTTCTTTCACAACAACAATAATGACAGCAAATCAAGTCAGGAGAGGCAGCATCTACTTAACAGTCAGAGAATGTTCTGATGGTGGTTTGGAACAAAGAAGAGAATATTTGTAGCTCTGGGATGAAGTGTGGGGTCCTTAGTGCTCTTTGAGTCTAGTTGTTTTCTTGCAGGCATTTCACTACCAAACTTGGTTAATATCATCAGTGCTAACACAAATGCTGTTATTTAATTTCTGCATCTTGCATCTGCAAGAAAACAATCAAGCGCAGAGACCACCAAGGGCCCCCACAAAGGCTCTTCTCCCCTGATCACCAAACAACAGAATAGAATAGAATAACAGAGTGGGAAGGGACCTTGGAGGTCTTCTAGTCCAATCCCCTGCTTAGGTAGGAAACCCTACACCACTTCAGACAAAGGGTTATCCAACATCTTCTTAAAAACTTCCAGTGTTGGAGCATTCACAACTTCTGCAGGCAAGTTGTTCCAATGATTAATTGTTCTCACTGTCAAGAAATATCTCCTCAGTTCTAAGTTGCTTCTCTCCTTGATTAGTTTCCACCCATTGCTTCTTGTTCTGCCCTCAGGTGCCTTAGAGAATAGTTTGACTCCCTCTTCTTTGTGGCAACCCCTGAGATATTGGAACACTGCTATCATGTCTCCCCTATTCCTTCTTTTCATTAAACTAGACATACCCAGTTCCTGCAACCATTCTTCATATATTTTAGCCTCCAGTCCCCTAATCATCTTTGTTGCTCTTCTCTGCACTCTTTCTAGAGTCTCCACATCTTTTCTGCATCGTGGCAACCAAAACTGGATGCCGTATTCCAAGTGTGGCCTTACCAAGGCATTATAAAGTGGTATTAACACTTCACGTGATCTTGATTCTATCCCTCTGTTTATGCAGCCTAGAACTGTGTTGGCTTTTTTGGCAGCTGCTGGCTCATATTTTTATAATGGTTGTCCACTAGGACTCCAAGATTACTACTTACAACTGTGAGTAGTAACTTCTAGTTACTACTATCAGCCAAGAGTAAAAAATATCTGGTATTGTCAGAAAGACACAAGGAATTGACTCTGCATCTTTTGTCTTGTTGTTCTTGTTAGTTGCAAAGGCATGTCCGACCCATCGCAACCTCATGGACAATTGAGAGACCGCCTGCTGCCAATTACCTCCAACAGACCAATTAGATCCCACAGATTAGGCCTCCTCCGAATTCCATCCGCCAGCCAATGCCAATTGGCCACCACCCGGAGGAGGGCCTTCTCTGTGGCTGCTCCGGCCCTCTGGAATGAACTCCCCGTGGAGATTCGGACCCTCACCACCCTCCAGGCTTTCCGCAAAGCCCTTAAAACCTGGCTGTTCCGACAGGCCTGGGGCTGATGAGTTCTTGTCCCCGCTCGAATGGTGTGGCTGTCGATTGTTTTAAATTGTGGTATTGTTTGTCTGTGTCTTTTTTTTTTCTTGTTTGTCCCCCCCCCCTTGGTTTGTGAGCCGCCCTGAGTTCCTCTGGGAATAGGGCGGCATAGAAATACAATAAAATCGAAATCGAAAATCAATGTTCCTCCCACATCTTTTAGATGATTAAAAAAAAACTGGCTGTTAAATAGTTGGGTTTCATGCCCCTTTGGTTTGCAGTTTATTTTGGTTGTGGCATATTTCCCCTCCCCTTTTTATATTTTATGGAGTTGGGAGGGGTAGATTTTTACCTATTATATTGATTTTGGTTGCATGCCATCCAGAGTCTGCTGCGTGGCCCAATGTTTATAAACCTAAGCTATAAATAAACAAACAAGCAAATAAACGACTGAACAAGCAAACTGTGTTATTGGAGGGATAAAAATGTCATGTTAACTTTCTAACTGACCCCCCCCCCCCCAGTTGTAGAAGTTAAAATTTAGATCTAACCCTCCCACAGTTCTGGTCCAATGTGCTCATTATAGGATTGATTTTTGTATTTTGATTTTTGTATACATTTGTATATTGATTTTTGAATACATTTGTTTCTCCTGCTAGGCTTATCTTTAATTCTTTATTTTTCTTCATTTTTTAAACTTTCATTACTGCACGGTAGGAAGGCAGTGTTTTTAAATCTCTGCAGTGCAGAGTTAATGATGAGCTGGACAGTCGAGAAATGCAACTTATAAATAAATAAATAAATTATACACTCGGCAAAGGAGTTATGTAAATTGGGTGAAGATTGGTGACAAAGGGTAGAAAAGGGGCCAAGGGAATTTATGGCAAGCAAAGGAACATATGCTACCAAAGTATTGCCGCACCATCTTTTGGGGAAAAAAGAAGAAAAAAATTGAAAATATTGATTTAAGAGGTGAGTTATGAAAATACATTAATAGAGAAGAATGTGTTTTGGTTCTTAATTCTCAGAGCTTGGATGTTTTCTTGCAGGCATTTCATTATCATGCAACATCATTAATGCATGATGCCTAATAATGAAACATCTGCAGGAAAACAACCAAGCTCTGAGAATACCAAGAACTCAAGACTTCAACCTCTACTTACATGTCTTCTCTACTAATGAACATATTGCTTTTGGCAAAACATAGATTTGTATGGCTGGAAAGGACCTCAAAGGTCCAAACCAAAGCAGGAGACCCTATACCAGGGGTCGGCAACCTGCGGCTCCGGAGCCGCATGTGGCTCTTTCATCCCTCTGCTGCAGCTCCCTGTCACCGGTGGGCACCACAATTTTAAGAGGAGCTTAAAATTGGGGAGGAGCATGGCATGCCAGGAGGAGATGCTATGCCAAGGGGCAGGTTTTCTGGTTGGCTCCAAAATTGATAGGGTTTTCAGTTAGGACAGGTAGAGAAAGAAGGACGGCATGCTAGGAGGAGACTCTATGGTGGGGAACCAGACTTCCAGTCCATGGAGGAAATAGGAGGAGAGTCTATGGTGGGGAAATCAGACTTCTGGTCAACTCCAGAATTCTGATTAGGACCTTTATGGCTTTTTGAGCATTTAAGGTTGCCGACCATCCCAGTCAAATAGTTATCTTGTCTATTTTTGAAAACCTCCAGTGATGGAGCACCCAGAACCTCAATAGGCAAGCTATTTCACTGATTAATTGTTCTCAGTGTGATGAAAGTTCTTCTCACTTTTAGGTTGGATCTCTCTTGAACAAGCTTCCGTCCATTACTTCTTCTCCTCATTCCACAACACTGAAGTACAGAAATCAGCTTCAGTACTGTATGTCCCAAAGGTGCTTTTCAAAAGCCAATTGAACTTTCTTGGTGTTCGGTTTCCCTTGAAAATGTTTCACTTCTCATCTAAGAAGCTTCTTCAGTTCTGAACATTTTCAAGGGAAAACAAAAAGTCCAGCTGTCTTTTAAAAGCACCTTTGGAACAATTGGATGACTGCGACTCTCCATAGACAATCAGTATTGCATGCACTACAATTAATCCATAGCCAAAATCAAAGATAACTCTATCATTATTCAACTACAGTTCTTTACTAGCTGTCAGCCCTGAAACCATTTTGGAAATCTTCAGGTCTGCCGGTTGCAGCTGTGGCAATGTAAGGGGAGGGGGAGTGACATAGAGATAACTGGGAGGAATGGTAGCCAAAATGACATTCTTTCCCATGGGAGGCAAGGACATCCCCACCAGATGTTTGAAAGGGGTAGATAAAAGGCAGCCCAAGGAGGGATGTGTCCTGATTGGACCATGTGATGGACATGTGACCTGGGGGCAAGAGCTTTGGGTTTTGATTCAAGGTTGGGAAAACCTTGGGTCCTTCAGAGTCTAATTTTCACCAGCTGTGCCAATAGGGCCTTCCTCATAAATTCTTACGTTGAGGAAACCCCAGCCCTCAGAGCTTTGATTTCGTTGGGTCTGTTATTTGGAAGCCTGACATTAGTGTTTTTCTCGCAACCCAGGATATGCCACAATTTTGAGCAAAGGATTAAATCTTATTCTGCAGAGCTCTTGACTGCTTTACTTCTGGCTGTCTGAAGAGTTCAGGCAGGTCGCCACTTCTCTGGCCTTCAAAAAAAAAGGACAAGACCTAGCTCTGCCAATTGGCACGTGGGTCAAAGAAAGTGAGGCCATCTTGCGGTTGGTTGGTGTCGTGAGGGCATTCTCTCCATCTTTTTAGCTTTTTAACTTCTATGACTCTTTTCATTCTGTTTTTAACTGGGTTCTTATGTATGCTTTTATATGTTGCGACATGTTTCATTGTGATCCACTCACTTAGATGAGACTGGTGCAGGGGTGGGTTCCTGCCAGTTCTAACCTCTTTTATAGAAGAGGTTCCACAAATCTACAGTGCCATTTAGAACCAGTTCCAGCTCCCTCCCCCTGCCCATCCACACGTCATCAAGATGAAGAGCAAGAGGAGGAATTCTGGGAGTTGAAGTCCACAAGTCTTAAAGCTGTCAACTTTGAACATCCCTGGGTTTTTTTTCTAAAGGGTTAGGGGTGCAAGGGTCTTGTAACTTGACAGTTTTAAGACTTGCGTGCTTCAAATGCCAGAGTTTCTGAGACAACATTTTGGTTGCTAAGCAAGAGCGTTGTTAAGTGAGTTTCACCACATTTTAAAAGTTGGCCATGCCCATCCAGCCACATGGATGGCAAGCCACTCCCCACCCGGTCACATGGCTGGCAAGCCACTCCCACAAAGCAGGCCACACCTACAGAAGAGGTTCTAAAAATTTTTGAAACCCACCACTGGACTGGTGGTATATAGAAACATGATTCAATCAGAATAGAGATGGAAGGGACCACGGAGGTCTTCTAGTCCAACCCCCTGCTCAAGCAGGAGACCTTATACGATGTGATGGCTAACCTTTTTGTTATCGCATGCACACCCATAATGCAATGCGCATGCGACACCCCGCCTGTGTGCACCCCGTGCATGCACGCGCGAACCACAGGCTTCCCCGCCCATGCAAGCGTGACCTCACTTGCTCCCCCACCCCATACCCATGAGTGTGTGATCCCCCCTGCATGCGCCCCGTCCCACCTTCCCTCACCTAGTTTTGACAGGAGGACTTCCAGGTGGGAGGGTGCCATGCGAGGTCCCAAAATGCAATATGAATGCCCCCCGTGCATGTGCCTTGCCCCCATGCATGCATGCATGCATCCCTCACATGCACCCTGCCCCTGTGCATGCACGACAGGGACCCGAAGACCAGCCAGCTGGTGGAAGTCGCATGCACATGCGCGGTGAATCTGGGCTGGGGCGACAACTGGCGTGCCACTTGTGGCACCCACGGCATAGGTTTGCCATCACGGCCCTACACCATTTCAGATAAATGATTGTCCAGACTTTTCTTAAAAACCTCCAGTGATGAAGCACCCACAGTGTCAGCGTTCCAAGTATCATGTAGAATTAAATCAGAGTCCAAGGCAAAATGATCCTTAAAGTTCCAATTTAATAAAGCAGACATCTTAGCACATTGCTGTTTGAATCCCAATTCTGGAAATTACATCAGAATCCCACCCAGTTAAAAGTTCATGATCTTGTCCCCACACCCACAATCCATCACATGGTCCAATCTTCTTCTTCCACGCTAGCACCCACCCCCAGCTTCTTCCGGTCAGGTGCAAAGGTGTGGAGACAAAAGATGACCTTGAGCTTCTAGAAAGGAATTTTTTATTTTGAAAACAACACATTCTACTCCTTGCTATTCCCCCCACTTAATGAGAGTGTGGCAGGCCAAAGATTCTTAAAGGAACTGCTGCCTGACACACAGCTTCAGAAAGGAAGCTGTTCCACTAGTTCTTACTGTTAGGACGTTTTTTTTTTCTTAATTCCAGGTTGCTCTTCTCCTGACTAGTTTCCATCCATTGTTTCTTGCCTTGTCTTCTGATACTTTCGAAAGTAGTAATCTGACTCCCTCTTCTTTGTGGCCATGGCACAACAAAAGCGCGGTCCACTAAAGCGCACCCGATTAAAGCGCGTCGCTAACGTCATCAGCAGCGCGACAACAGCGACCGCAGAGAAAAAAGGGCGCTTTAAATAGCGCTTTGAAAGAAAGCCGATTCACGTTAAGGTAAGGGTTAGGTTTAGGGTTAGGTTTAGGGTTAGGGTTAGGGTTAGGTTTCGGGGGGTTAGGTTTAGGTTTCGGGGTTAATTTTAGCTTTAGCGCTCACAGCGTGCTTTTTTCATCGCGCTGTGATGACGTCAGGTACGCGGTTTCGTCGAGCGCGCTTTAGTCGACCGCGGTTTTGTGGTGGAACCCTTGTGGCTGCCCCTCAAATACTGAAATATTGCTATCATGACATTCCTAGTCCTTCTTTTCTCTAGACTGGTCATATCCAATCCCTGCAGCCATTTTTCATATGTTTTTGTCTCCAGGCCCTTAATCATCTTAGTTGCTCTTCTTTGCACTTTTTCCAAAGTCTCAACATCTTTTTTTTTTGGTAATGTGATGACCAAAACTGGATACAGAATTCCAGATGTGGTCTTATTAAGGATTTATAAAGCAGTACTAATACTTCACATGATTTTGATTCTATATCTCTGTTTATACAACCAAGGGTAGTATTATCTTTTTTGGCTCCTGCTGCACACTGCTTGTTCATGTTTAAGTGATGAATGAATGAATGAATGAATGAATGAATGAATGAATGAATGAATGAATGAATGAATGAATGAATCCATCCTACACTAACTTCACCAGTTATCCAACATCTAATCATGTTTTGTAGCAATGCTATGGACTAACAAAATACTGACTCTGACATATTAAGATCACCCACAAACTTGCTAATATCCACAAAAATGTAACCTGGGGATATATGTGCTTGGACTTCTACTGCTCAGCCTTTCATGTATTTAAGAAATTCTTAAATACATGAAATAAAGCATAATGGGAATTTACCAAGCTTTCAGAAAGGCATTAATCATAAGAAAGGAGCTGCCAGGAAGTTCTAGAAAGGAAGAAAAAAAATGAATCTCTAGATTAGCATATGAGTTTTCTATCTTAATTTACTGAGAGACACCTATGCCATTCTTTCCTATTCTTTATTAATATGTCTATGCTGTCATTCCAACGAAGGCATAAAAGAAAATAAATAACTAGAAGATAGATAAGGTAAAGGTTCCCCCAAGAGGTGGGTTCCTACCAGTTCGCACCTATTCGGTAGAACCTGTTCGTCAAATCTAACGAACCGGTTAGAAGAGGTTCCACCAGTGGACCCGGAAAGCAGGCTACACCTACAGAAGAGGTTCCCAAAAAATTTGAAACCCACCACTGGTTCCCCCGCACATGTGTGCTAGTCGTTTCCAGCTTTAGGGGGCGGTATTCATCTCCGTTTCAAAGGCAAAGGGTGAGCGCTGTCCGAAGACGTCTCCGTGGTCACGTGGCCGGCATGACTAAATGCCGAAGGCACACAGAACGTTGTTACCTTCCCACCAAAGTGGTCTCTATTTTTCTACTTGCATTTTTTACGTGCTTTTGAACTGCTAGGTTGGCAGAAGCTGGGACAAGTAACAGGAGCTCACTCAGTTACGCGGCACTAGGGATTTGAACCGCTGAACTGCCACCCTTCTAATCAACAAGCTCAGCATTTTAGCCACTGAGCCACTGTGTCTCTTACAACATAGATATAAACCCATAAAAACAATGGCCCTAAAACTTAATACAATCTTAAATTCTGAAATGACTGATAACAAAACCAAATTAAGAGGCATGTTTTGAGATTATTATTTTTTTTTACCTAAAAACAAGAGAGTGTGCATTGTAACTCAGAGGGTGATGTGCAAGGTAGAAATAATGGCCTTGATCGGATGGAGGAAGAGCTATTGCCAAGGCAACAATTAGAAAGAGGACTGGACCCAGGTTAGAAATACAATGTAAGTAAATGTCTCAGATAAAGAAGGGGGAGAATATTCCAGACTTCACTATATATTCACTATATTTTAGATACTGTATTTTTCGGAGTATAAGATGCACCTTTTCCCTCAAAAAAGAAGCTGAAAATCTGGGAGCGTCTTTTACACTGAATGTAGCATTTTTTGCCTCCCGAAATCCCACCCCTTCACCAAAATGGCTGTGCATAGCCTTTAGGAGGCTTGCAACGTGCTCCTGGGGGCTGGGGAGGGCAGTAATGAGCCGTTTGTTTGCTCAATTTTGCCCCCCTCCCAGCCTCCAGGAGCACTCTATAAGCTTCCTAAAGGCTGTGCATGCCCTTTTTTTCACAAGAAACAGACCCTTTTTTGCGAAACACAGGCCGCTTGTTTTGGGGGGGGCACCTCCCAGGAGCACTCTACAAACTACAAACCTTCTAAAGGTGATTCATGCCCATTTTCACGAAAAACGGCCCGTTTTGGGGAGGTACAAAAATATATTTTTTTAATTTGCCTCTTCAAAATCTTGGTGCATCTTATACTCTGAAAAATATGGTATATAGATAAGTTTATGTTCTATAGAACATAGATATATCTCTTGTATCTTTCCTATAACCATGAAACCATTGTTGAATATGTTACATCCATATATCAATTTATACACTTTTGATTTATACACTCTTTAAACTTATTTCATCTCTTTGAGCAATGTTAATCAACCTTGGCAATTTTAAAATACTGTACATAGACTTCAATTCCCAAAATTTGCCAGCCAGGTATTCACATACCTTAAAATTGCTAAGGTAAAAAACACTGTTTTTAAGTTACTCATCATTATCTAATCTTGACTTATTGAGATTTCCTCTTTCTTTTCACTCATTCTGTCTTATTTCATGTATTTGTTTTGTGATCCAATTCTCCTTAATGCTTTTTACATGACCAAATCAATCAATGAATCAATCAATATACTTCTTTTAGACTGCTCACTCACTTTTCTATTCAATTTGCAGTCATTTATCACTTATTCGTTCTTGACCTTAGATATACTTAATGTACTTAAGATGTGTGTGTGGTACATTAAGTATCCCTGTCCTAGTTTATTTACCATATTTTTGTGGTACTTGTTACATAGTGAGTTCGCACTTCCATATAATAAACAGAAACCATCCATTTCTCAGGTGTATGTTTTCTTGTCAAATATTGTAACAAACTATTACTTTTCTACCAACCCTAGGACAATTAAAATGTCTTCATCCACTTTTGTATCTTTAGGATACATTTTACAAAAGTAAATAAAATTCATGTACTTGCACTATTTTTTTTGCAATGTATACATAATTTACAGATACATGTAATTTACATTTCCTTTCCTTGTCAAACATGATTGTCTTAGTGATTGATACACTGATTTTCAGATCCACACTGCTCATTGCAATGTTAGATAAAATCTGTGTAAGAGTCTCTGCAGATCATTCATATTCTTACTCCACAAAATCAGAATATTTTGATCTACCATTTCAAAGGAATATGCCTATTTATAGTATATCCCACACCAAAATATGTCTAATATCAGCACAAGCATTCATTCATATATTTAACCAAAATTTAGCATACCCCCCCACTCTCTCATCTTTCTATCTTTCTTTCTATCTCTATCTGTCTCTGTTATCTTTCTTTCTATCTATCTATCTATCTATCTATCTATCTATCTATCTATCATCTATCTATCTATCTCTATCATCTTTCTATCTTTATATATCTGTTATCTCTCTCTCCCTCTCTCCCTCTCCCTCTCTCTCTCTCTCTCCCCCCTCTCTTTCAGCTATTTTTTCTATCTGTCTATCTATCTACCTATCCACCCATATATATACAAATATATATAGACAGACATACACAGACAGACTGACATTTTTCTGTGCAAATCAAATGGGTCACAGTGTTTGGGAGTCAAATAGGTACTAGTATTGATAATTTCTATACAGGTTAACATGTTGAGTAGACAACATCCAATTGGCATTCCTGGTTTTCTTCTGTTATTCTGTTTTGGGACTAAGACTAAAAACTGCAAAAATTAACTGTTGCTTCCTCATCTATTATTACATAAATCTTTATTTTCTCTTGACCTTCCTTAGAGTTATGTTAATCTCTGACCTTTTCCCCATTGTATGTTTAAAAGCGCAGCAGGTTGACTTAATCTGAATGCCTCTCTGCAGCGCAACTGAATTGAATTTTCTGCAAATATTGGCAGTAATAAGCATAATCAATTGGATTTGGCTAATGCTTTTTGGGGTTTGAAGGGCATCCATTTCAAGTACATGGCAGGCTGGGGGAATTCTCTTTTCTTCCCATCTCCTTCCATCTTTCCACTCTCAGGCAACTATAAAGTATAATTTAGTTAAAACTCATAGAAACAATAAGTGCAGAACAATCCTTAGACTTGTCTTGGTAAAAGAAAGAAAATCCCCCAAGGATGGATTGTTTTTTATACTTGGTGCTTATAATTTAAGATTTTTATAGCCGGAAATAACATTCTAATCTGGCTGCAAAGACATTTTCAAAAGTAAGATCAAAAGGGAAAATATTTCGCTGGCCATCTGAAGCGTGGTCCAGTGGGGTTAGCTATCAAACTGGATTGGAGTGATAGGAGATGGATGGTTCCTTATCAGTGGTGGGATTCAAAATTAGATACTACCGGTTCTGTGGGCATGGCTTGGTGGGCGTGGCAGGGGAAAGGATACTGCAAAATCCCCATTTCCTCCCAATCACCTGGGACTCGGGTGGCAGAGAATAGATGGGGGCGGGGCCAGTCAGAGGTGGTTTTTACTGGTTCTCCAAACTACTCAAAATTTCTGCTCCTGGTTCTCCAGAACTGGTCAGAACCTGCTTGTTAGGTAAGCTCCCTGTTGTGAGAGCGAGTACATTCAGAGAAGTGTTGTGAGAGTTGTGTTGGAGAACACACAAACCAGCATACAGAGACACTGCAGTTTAAATAGGCTTTTACTTTCATGGAAAATCTGGTCACCTTACTCCAGGCCTGGACCCACAAATAAGACTTTGGGGCCTTATAAAAGACTAATAGAGTTGGGATCATCCTGCTATTGAAGGGAAAATATTCCATCAGGCTGGGACTGTGGCAGAGAAGGAACATTTCCTGGTTCCTGCCCACTGATATTTCTCGGTTGACAGGACTCAAAATATGCCCAATCTGCCTGACTATTTTTTTTAATCTTCTGGAAGATAATTGGCTGGCAGCCAACAAATTTTAGAAACAAACAAACAAGTAAATAAATAAATAAAACAGGATAATTTTCTCCATTATCAGGACAGCAAATAAAAACTACACCAGCCCCAATGGAGACTTTTCCTATTTTATTTTTTTTATTATTTTATTTTTCTTTATTTTCCTTTTACTTTATTTTATTTACAATCATATTTTAAATTTTGTTTTATTACTTCATTTTCTTTATTTATATTTACATTTTATTTTATTATTTATTTATATTTTCTTTGCAATCTTGTTTCACATTTTATTTTATTATTTTATTTACATTTTATTTTATATTTCATTTCATTTCATTTCATTTTACCTTGTTGAATACATCATTCCCCCATCCTCTAAACTGTGCAGAATAGAGAAGGAATCCTCCGATATCCTGCTTCCCATCACTGTTCTGTTGCTGGTTTATATTTATATTTATATTTTTTTATTTTATTTATATTTTATTTGCCATCTTATTTGCCATCTTCGTCACTTATAAAGCCCTTCATGGTATTGGACCTGGGTACTTGAGAGACCACCTGCTGCCAATTACCTCCAATAGACCGATTAGATCCCACGGATTAGGCCTCCTCCGAATTCCATCTGCCGGCCAATGCCGACTGGCGACTACCTGGAGGAAAGTCTTCTTTGTGGCTGCTCCGACCCTCTGGAACGAGCTCCCCGTGGAGATTCGAACCCTCACCACCCTCCAGGGCTTCTGCAAAGCCCTCAAAACCTGGCTGTTCCGACAGGCCTGGGGCTAAAGAGCTTCTGCCTCCCCCTCGAATGGTATGGTTGTTGTGTGCTTTTAAATTGTGTATTGTTCTGTTCGTCTTTTTTATCCCTTATCTGTACCCCCTTCCCTTGACTTGGATTGTGAGCCGCCCTGAGTCCCCTTTGGGGAAAAGGGCGGCATATAAATGCAATAAATTCAATTCAATTCAATCTTATTTAACATGTTATTTTATTATTTTATTTACATTTTAATTATTTTATTTTATTTTACCTTGTTGAATACGTCATCCCCCATCCTCTAAATTGTGCAGAATAGAGAATGAATCATTTGATATCCTTCCTGTCACTGTTCTGTTGCTGGTTTATATTTACATTTTATTTTTTATATTTTTTATATTTTATTTGCAATCTTATTTAACATTTTATTTTATTATTTTATTTACATTTTAATTATTTTATTTTTATTTTATTTTACCTTGTTGAATACATCATCCACCATCCTCTAAATTGTGCAGAATAGAGAATGAATCATCTAATATCCCGTCACTGTTCTGTTGCTGGTGTGTGTGTACAGAAAGATCAAAGCTGAAATAGCCAAAGGCCATTCTCTTAGGGACTGGCCACGCTAGCTACCCACAATGTTGTTTCCAGTGACTTGGGAAAGTTGAATGCCTTTTGATCTAGAACTCCCGGGAGATATAAATAATGTAAATTCTTGCCTGATGTTGATGGCATTCCCTCCTTGCTTTTGCCTTTGTTCCATTTTGCTAGTGATCTCTCTTTGATGTTTGCTGATGTTTAATAAATATCAAACTATTTCTTTCTTTTTTGGTGGCTGAAATGAGTGGCATATGGCTTTCTCTGATCTGGATAGAGGATGGGTGCTATTTTGGACATGATCTATGGCGATTTTGCAGCCCTCCTCTTATTCTTACCAGCATTTTAAAAAAAAGAATAGACTGTTTTGAAAACACACCTGCCAACTTCATCCCTTACAGGTAGCCCTTGATTTACAATCATTCATTTAGCATCCATTTGAAGTTACAACCTTACCGAACATCCCCTTTGGAACATCCCCTTTCTCCTGAAAAAGGAGGAACCTGGACTTTCTTGTTTTTTCTTTCGAAGACATTTCGCTTCTCATCCAAGAATCACGTGAAGTGTTAATACCACTTTATAATGCCTTGATAAGGCCACACTTGGAATACTGGATTCAGTTTTGGTCACCACGATGTAGAAAAGATTCGGAGACTCTAGAAAGAGTGCAGAGAAGAGCAACAAAGATGATTAGGGGACTGGAGACTAAAACATATGAAGAACGGTTGCAGGAATTGTATATGTCTAGTTTAATGAAAAGAAGGACTAGGAAAGACACTATAGCAGTGTTCCAATATCTCAGGGGTTGCCACAAAGAAGAGGGAGTCAAACTATTCTCCAAGGCACCTGAGGGCAGAACAAGAAGCAATGGGTATAAACTAATCAAGGAGAGAAGCAACTTAGAACTGAGGAGAAATTTCCTGACAGTTAGAACAATTAATCAGTGGAACAGAAGTTGCCTCCAGAAGTTGTGAATGCACTACCACTGGAAGTCTTTAAGAAGATGTTGGATAGCCATCTCTCTGAAATGGTATAGGGTTTCCTAGGCAGGGGATTGGACTAGAAGACCTCCAAGATCCCTTCCAACTCTGCTATTGTATTCTATTGTAAGCTTCTTCAACTTTGAGAGGATAGTGAGGAATGGAAGGATTTATATTCTGGGTTCCTGCCAGTTCTAACCTCTTCTATAGAAGAGGTTCCACAAATCTACAGTGCCATTTAGAACTGGTTCCAGCTCCCTCCCCCCACCTGTCCGCACATCATCAAGATGAAGGGCGAGAGGAGAAATTCTGGGAGTTGAAGTCCACAAGTCTTAAAGCTGTCAAGTTTGAACGTCCTTGGATTATTTTTTTCTAAAGGGTTGGGGGTGCAAGGGTCTTGTAACTTGACAGCTTTAAGATTTGCACACTTCAATGCCAGAGTTCCTGAGCCAACATGACTGGAGGAGGAATTCTGGGAGTTGAAGTCCCCAAGTCTTAAAGCTGTCAAGTTTGAACACTCCTGGTTTTTTTTTAAAAGGGTTAGGGGTACAAGGGTCTTGTAACTTGACAGCTTTAAGACTTGTGTGCTTCAAATGCCAGAGTTTCTGAGCCAACATTTTGGTTGCTAAACAAGAGCATTGTTAAGTGAGTTTCACCACATTTTACAAGTTGGCCACACCCACCCAGTCACATGGCTGGCAAGCCACTCCCACCCGGTCACATGGCCAGCAAGCCACTCCTACAAAATAGGCCACACCTACAGAAGAGGTTCTAAAAAAAATTTGAAACCCACCACGGGTAGGAAGAAACCCAAAAGTGCTTTTTTTCCAAGAGGAAACTGGACTTTCTGATTTTGCTTCTCTTCCAAGAAGCTTCTTCAGCTCTGACTGGAAGGTGGGGAATGAAAGGATTTATACTCCTTGCAGACAGACAGTCGTTTGCTTTCTTTTGAAAGCAAAGGACTGGGTTGTAGACTAGAAGTTGCAACTTATTTGTCTTCAATAAGACTGACTCCAAAGATATTAGTTGCTCATCTACATCAGGAAGAGTGGCATTTAGTCATAACCCCATATTGTATTTTTTGGAATATAAGATGCCCCTTTTTCCTCCCCAAAAGAGGGTAAAAATCTGGGTGCATCTCATACACTGAATACAGCATTTTTGGCCTACTAAAACTCCGCCCTCTTTGCAAAAATGGACGTGCAGACCTTTTTTGCTCGTTTTTGCCCCCCACCATCCCCCAGGAGCACTCTAAAAGTTTCCCAAAGCTTTGGAGGCCCCCACCCCTTTTTGCAAAAAACAAGGCATGCAGAGGGTTTGGGAGGCCTGCAAAGTACAAAAAAATTTTTTTTAAAAAAAAATACATCTTCAAAATCATGGTGCGTCTTATACTCCGGTGCATTCTATAGTCAGAAAAATACGGTACATTTCTCCAACACTCATTTGTGGACACTCCCAGAGGTGGTGTTCAGCAGGTTCTGACCAGTTCTAAAAAACTGATAGCGGAAATTTTGAGTAGTTTGAAGAACCAGTAAATACCACCTCTGATTGGCCCTGACCCCATCTATTCTCTGCTTCTCCGAGCCGAGGTGGCGCAGTGGTTAGGGTGCAGTACTGCAGGCCACTTCAGCTGACTGTTATCTGCAGTTCAGTGGTTCTAATCTCACCGGCTCAAGGTTGACTCAGCCTTCCATCCTTCCGAGGTGGGTGAAATGAAGACCCAGACTGTGGGGGCAATATGCTGACTCTGTAAACCTCTTAGAGAGGGCTGAAAGCCCTATGAAGCGGTATATAAGTCTAACTGCTATTGCTACTGCTATTGCTATTGCTATCTCGAGTCCCAGCTGATCGGGAAGGAATGGAGATTTCGCAGTAACCTTCCTCTGCTCCACCAATCAAGCCATGCCCACAGAACCGGTAGTAAAAATATTTGAGTCCCACCACTGGACACCCCCCCCCCCCCAGTATTCCATGATCATAGCTAAACTTTGGAAGCAGAATGGATGAGCTTCGCCAACACGTTTCCCCCACAAATTTCAACAATGCATGTCTCTATTCTACCACCACGTATATATCTTCCAGAGATTAAAATAAAACAAAAAACACATAACCTTGTCTTAAGTTACAAAGTGTTCAAGCTTAAT